>NC_059152.1:12429691-12729691 GCF_020740605.2 Lemur catta | reverse complement strand
CCCCCCCCCCCCCCCGTGCACACTCGGGGCCTTCTCAGGTCCAGTATTGCTAAGAAATTTTAAAAGCAGCTTTGGTGAGAAGCTTGAGGCCCTAACTGGCCATGTTACAGCCGATGGTATAGCTAAGTGTTATCTGAGTGTAGCCCGGGCACTTGCACTTTCCACGTTGGGCTCCATCCTGGCGGCACCTCGTCACATCGATGACCCCCGTGGTCCTGAGCAAGCGCCTCTCCCCTCCCACCTACCTTGGCACGAGACCCCTGTCACAGCCCCCCTGCCTGCAGCACGCAGTGGGGCTGACACTGAGTGTTTATTATTTCCAGGTGTTTCCTGGGAGCAGCGGATGGAACAGGCAGGACACAGGTGTAGACATAGGTTAAATCACCCACTGATCCCCGTCCTCTCCCCACACGGGCACTGTGCGGAGAGGGAGCAGGGAGCGCATGGGTGACAGCAGGTTGTGAATTCAGTGCGTCTGCAGGTTCTGACCCACGTTCACCTGGGCAGGTGCCCACGGGAGCCTCCGGGGGAGGCCAGGACCCCCTCTAGCACTTCGTGCTGGCTTCCCAGGGTCAGGTGCAGAGGGGACACCCCTGTGGGTGACACAGAGGGGCCTGGTGGCTTGGCCCTTTCCCAGTGCGGGATGTGGGGGTTAGTCCGCAGGGCGAGGGGTTGTTTCTGTTTGGCCGTTTCTGCCTGTGAATATCAGATAATGTGTGTGGACGTCGGCACTGTAGGAATTGCTTTCACTGCTGTCATTTCATTTACTTTTTATAGCCATTGCAGCGGTGGACGGTTGTCCTGATCTCACGCGGACCACAGCGGGGACGCTGTTCCGATTTCTCGCAGACCAGAGGCCGGAGGGAACCACACGCACACTGAGGCCTTGTGTCCTCTGTGCCTGTGTCGTCTCAGTTCGAAGCGCCAGGCTGTGGTCCTCCGAGCCCCATTGGTGACGCGGGCATTGTCTTGGACCCCTGTGACCCCCCCAACCCCCGTTGCGACCAGTGACCTGACTGATTCCACATCAGCGGGGGAGGCAGATCCGAGGGGCTGCAAGCTTCGCTGTTGAGCACCATTGAAAAATATCTGCAGACACGTGGCACGAGGTGTAGGCATAGCCTGTCCCGCACATGGGAAGAACGTTTCTCAGATGTGGCTGGATCAGCAACCCAGCCATGAGATTGTAGGCGCTAACAAGAAGCCGTGTCCTTCCTAGTCTTGTGCAGGATTTGGGTTGGTTTTTGATGATCAGCTTCGGGTCCCTTAGACCCAGGACGAGACCATCCGTGGTAAAGCAGTTGACAGGCGTTTGCGGACCGTGCGTGTAGGGTGCTCCGGGTGCTGTGGGTGAGGTCGGGTCTGTGATGCAAGGAGCTCTGTCCTCAGCCCCTCGGGGGCGGAAGCCTGGAGCCACGTGAGGAACGGTGCCCGCAGGACATGTGCAGGACGGCCATCGCCGGAGAGGGAGCCCGTCCTGGGCCAGGTGCTTCTGGAAGGATGTGGCCTTGAAGGTGGGGAGGGCTCCACTGGCCACTTGCGGTTACGGGGCAGGGAGCAGGGACCGTGTGGGACGGCCTGCGGGCCTGGCGGGGATGTGGTGGCAATTCTCATTCCAGCCCCAGTAGGTCAGGACAGGGTGGCAGAGAGACGGCCCGACCTTTCTGCAGAATGATCGTCTGCAGGCTCATTTTTACAGAACCGGTTTCAGCACTCGCGAGGTCACGCGATTCCTTCTTCGGCTTCAAAGGGAAGTCCATCTTATGGAAATAAATTTCCTCATAAATATTTTCATTACCTTATTTAATAAGCAAGCTGTTTTCACAGCCCTTCTTGGGGTAATGTTCCCTTTCTCTCCTCATGTTATTTAAGTACCTTTTCTCATGTTATTTAAATGTGTGTTTTGTTTTCCCGTCATCTTTGGTGACAAAGCTAGTTTCTGCCTCCTCGTGTAAAATGTCATATCTTGGAGGCATTTTCCATCGGCTGCGTCTGCTCAGCTAAGACCATTTTGGCTAGATTCTCTTATATTTTTTAGTTTTTAAAACTTCTTTAATTCCCCAAACTCTTTCTGAACATTTTAAAGAGATGATAGAAGCACAAGATGATGTATGAATGTCATTTTTTAAAAAGTCAAAATATTCAGACATTTTATCTGTTATCTGGCTGTCTCTTTCCAACCTCTAACTTGTACTCTGAATTCTCAGTTACCTGTACACCTGGCCACTTCCCTTCCTGCAGGGGCCCGGCCAGCGCGTGTGTGTCCTCTGTGAACCTCGTTCTCTGTGCTTTTTCCTTCCTCTGCCTCCTAGGGTGGCTCCGGCCCTCGCAGTTCTGTGTAATTGATTACCAGTTTTTGTAGTGTTTCTTGAGCCCAGTGTTTTACAAATTCTGGACTGTGACTGGTTACTAGATGCTGAAGCCAATCGCATGAGACACACCCACGTACAAGAATGAATCTGTTCATCTCGTAGAGCGAGGGTTAAGTTAGTGTCAGTTGTGTGTGTGTTTGCATGGCGACATCGGGGTCATATTGTAAGATGAGTGTCTTAGTCAAACATGAAAGCCCCTGTAGTATTCTAACATACTGCTAAGCTGGTATGAAAGAAATGCTCTTCATAATCTGTCTCTAGTACAGTGGTTTTGTGCTTTGGGGAGATGTCACAAGGCAGGGCAGGGCCCACCCAACAGAGTCCCATTGAAGATGTTCCTGTGTCAAAGGAAAAGGTCGCAGTTGGCACCTGTAAGCTCATGCAGTCTTTGGACGTTGAAGAAGATGTTGAAGGTATTTCTGTGAAGTCTCAAAGGGCTTCTCTTAGTTTATTTTTACTCCTTATTTCAAATCTCAGCTCGGATACTCCTGCAGGGAAGCCTTCCCTGACCCCCTGGTCTAGATAGTTTCCTCCGTCATGCTCCCACGGAACAGCGTTTCTCACCATCGGAGCACTGAGCTCAGTTTTATTGATACATTAATAGTACAGTCGTTTGATTATTGCCTGCCCCCCCCCCACCTCCTAGAACATGAACTCCACAAGGGCGGGCCTCAGGCCTGTTTGTGCTCAGCTGTCCCTGAAGGACGAGCGTGACGTCTAGCACATAGCACCTCATGAGCACTGCTGGCTTGTGTCTTGGTGGCCCCACGATTGATCGGCATTAGACATCTTGCAAAACCCTCTGCTGCAATTGTGTCTCACTCCAGAAAGGGGGGGGAGTCTCGCGGCACAAAGAGATGTGCAGGTGGGCATGCGAGCGAAGCTCCCAGAGCTCAGCTTGGCCGCTGCTCTCCTTGGGCGAAGCAGGTGAGCAGCAGCGGGTATGAGCAGAATTATACCATGAGATGAAGCGTCTCTTGGGTGATGACTCTTCTTGGCTGTGCATTGGGGGCGGGGGGTCCATCATGGCTCCTTGTTCCATAGTTCAAAGTTCCTTGGTGCAGTGACCAGCATTTAGGACATTGAAAACGTTCGTTAGAACCAACTCACTGGAATTCTGTCATAGGTGCTGCTGGTGTAGATTATATCAGAGATTTTTCAAAGCCTGTTTTGTGGTCGTCTGCGAGGGGTAAACTCACGTGGTGAGGACTAGGGTCTTCCTGCTCTTTAGCGCAGGTGGGTGGGTATTGTTTCCTTCTCATCCTTGAAAAAGTATGAGGGTGAAGGCAGGAAGCAGGGAGAGAGTGGGAGATCGGTAAGTATTTTTAGGGTTGTCTTTGCGTGGTAAACAGGTTTCCAATAAAATGTTCTGGAAACATTTTATTTTAGGTGGAAAAAAATGCTGACACTTTGACCAGCTTCCGTAGCCAGACATTTATCAGGGCCACGCTATCATCACTGGAGCCAGGCTCGTGGGTTTTGGAACCGATTTCCTATTTGAGAGGCCAGGCTTCCGTGACCCCAAATAGCATTTCCACGGCAACCAGCTGTGATGAGATGGGGGTTTTAACCTCGCAGGACAATTGCAACAAGAAGCAGATGAGCTTTTAGATGGGAAATTTACTCTTCGGTCTTGAGCAAATCACGTGTAACCGAACCTCAGTTTGCTCAGCCCTGAAGTAGAGGAAGGAACAGACGTTCCCTCGGTGGTGTGCTGAGGGACTCCCGTTGGGAAAGCGCATTTGCAGCTACACACGCTGTTACGGTGCCATGGCGCTCATCCTCAACTAAACAGCCCAAGGGTTGACACGCTGCAGAAAAGCTATCACTCCTCTTGCTCGCCTGTTCCCGCACAGCCCTGCCTTTCCCCTCTGACCTTGGCTCTGACTGCCCCCCGGCCCCCACACTCTGATCATTAGTCAAACTGATCCCACCCCAGGGCCTTTGCACTGCAGTGCCCTGCGCTCTTCCCGGAGAGCTGCGTGCCCACCCCCTGCCTTTGTTTAGGTGTCCACTCAAAGTCACCCTGTTAGGGGGACCCTCCCAGGCCACCCCATGTAAATCAGCAACCCCGGCCCCCCTGCCCTTTTAACAGCCTTACGTGACTTCATAGCACTTACAACCACTGGAAATTTTACGAGCTTCATGTGGGCAGGTTTGCTATTATTGGGGTTTTTTTCTTTTTTCTTTGTTCTTTTTTTTTTTTTTTTTTTTTTTTTTGAGTTTGTTATATCCATGGAACTGAAGCATCACAGGCCATTAAGTCCTCATGAAAAAATGTTCTGTTGTTTTATTTGTTTTGTAAGAAACTTAATTTCAAAGAATGAGTAACTTGTCCAAGATCAGATGGGTAGCAAGTGGTCAGTGATTGATGGAAACCCGGGGTTGACACCAAGTCATGAATTTTCTCTTTGCCTCCAATTCGTCTTTCCTTCCCCCCTTTTTCTGCTGTCGGAGCGTCGTGTCTTCACTCCTTTCTCTGGCTCTGCCTTTGTTATACCTGAGCTCGTCTGGACTTAACCTATCTTGCTGAGCTCTTCACCCTACATGCGGGTCTGCTGTCAGCACTGCCCCTGCCCCGGGTCCCTGGTAAAAACTCCCCAGAACGCGGTGTGTTCTCGGAGAACCTTGTGCTTGGCCTTCTAGAGTGGCCACATATTCGTGGGTTCAGGCCCACGTGTCAGTGGACGGTCAGGTGGCCTTAACTGCCTTCCCTCCGGGAAGAGGACAAGTATGACACGTGTCGGGAATGGCCAGGTCCCTGCTGTGCTCGCTGGGGCGCCTCTCTGAGCCCCACTGTTCTCTTTTCCCTGCGGGGTCGAGTGCGGTCACAGCCACAAGAAGGACCCGGAGGCAATGTCACCAAGAGATGTTCGATTTCCTGTTCTTTGGGGAGTGTTATTTTCTGTATAGACATTTATTTTTGTGTTACCTGATGTTACACGCTGGGACACCTTATGTTTAATTCACATCATCTTTGTCACCCTGCCTGAGATGCTTTTGGCATTATCGTAATCCCTAGAAAGGGGGACAAGCAGAGAATATCTCCTTTCATAGAAAACATAAGTGGGGCCATAGTTACGGATGCTTTAATTTTACTTTGTTCACCGGGTGGGCACCCGCGCCCCCAGCCTTGACCCTGCCCGTCGGGCGCGGCAAACACCCAGTTCCCCGCTTGGGCGTGGCCGCGGCGGCGCCGGGTCCTGCTGCTCCAGCTGTTTGCTGTTGAATGGCCGCGCTGGGGGACGCCGTGACACGGTTCCTGAGTTCACACCTGCTGCGGCCATGAGCGCTCTGGGCACGTTTCCCGCCGTCCCATACCTTCTGCTTTGCTTTTTTAGGGAAGGTACGGTGGCCGGACTTCAACCAGGAGGCGTACGTTGGAGGGACGATGGTCCGCTCCGGGCAGGACCCCTACGCCCGCAACAAGTTCAACCAAGTGGAGAGTGACAAGCTTCGCATGGACAGAGCCATCCCCGACACGCGGCACGACCAGTGAGTACCTCGCCAGGCGTCCGGTGGCGGCTTCACTGGCTTTTTCATTGTGAGGCTGGGCTTTTCCGTTGCCCTGGGAAACCGTGCGCGGCGTCTGTGCCGCGCTGGCGACTAGGAAATCCCGAGGCCTGTGTGTGCTCCAGGGAGTCGAGGGTCCTGCATCGGGTTCTGGCCCCGTGGCCGTGCGCAGGGGCCGGGGGTTGCTGGCCGGAGCTTGGGAGTCAGAAAGAGAAAGTTGTGTTACTGACCCCATTTCTACTGATCACTTGTTATTTTTAAGATCTGTTCACAAAAATCAAACTTTTCCATTGTTCACAACCTTGGAAGGAAGAAAATCTCAGTTCCTGCGTACTGGGACAGCTGAGGTGGGAGGTGTTCCAGAGACCAGGAAGGGGAAATTGACTGGCCAGCAGGGTGGACGTTAAATCGAGCAGAAGCAGAGGACACAGAGGGGACAGGTGACACCTCTCCACACCTTGTGCTGAGACAAAGGCTTTTAAGAGTCCGGCTTTTATTCTGTACAGACCTGGGACTTGTGGGTGACGGGCACCCTGGGCTCAGCTCAGGAGGCCTGCAGGCATTTTAAAGAGTATTTGTCACCACTTACCAGAAGAGTGACATTCATAGTCCTTGCTGTCATTCTATACCTTTAATCCTTGCTGATAAGAAGGTTGTTCACATTGGAATTCTTAGTGGATTGGTCTCGTTTCAGATTATTAAAAAATAAGAAGGCACGTCTTGAAGGCAGCTGTTTTCCTGGGTGCTTGGTAGGTCTTCCCGCTCACTAAGTTACCTTTAGAGTTGCTCATTGGTCAGGGAATGGAACATAGATATCTGCCGAGTATGGTGCTCTGTGCTTGGATTCTGGGGTTCCGATCAGGTTAGCCTGGCCTCGTTCCCGCTGCTGGGGGAGGCAGGCCCACCGAGACGTGGGGTGTGCAGCTCCTCAGGTTGGAGGGTCTGCTTCACGCCAAGGCTTTTGGCACACCCAGGAGGGTGGGAGGGCCAGGACAGGCCCCAGAAGGCGTGAGTCTCGGGCCGGGATGCCCAGGCTGGAGGCCAGTGCAGAAGCCGTGCCCTGGCATCGGGTCCTCCCAGAGAGCCAAGCAGTTGGCTTTCGCGGGCGTGAGTTCCAGACACTGACCAGGAGGCTGAGCTGGAGAGACGGAGGCCACAGTTGGTTTTGTGTTGTAAGTCAATAAGCTTCGTCAAAAGAGGATTTTTCTCTTCTCCCCTACTCTCAGGGGCTTTGTGGACAGTGTAGGTCCCTGTTAACCGCCAGGGCTGCCTTTCTGAGCAGCTTTCTTTGGGTTCCAGCCGGCTCTGTTCACTCACAGCAGCTCATATTTGAGAAATTTGTACCTTTGTAGTTCTTCAGGCTCAGAGAAAAGAGTGTGTGTGTGAACAGATAATACATGTGGGCACATATTGTACGTAAGGCTAAGAATCTCATCATCTTTCTAAATCCACTCCAGAAGATTATCTTTAATTAATGTTTCCTGTGGTTGATTAATTTCTTTGTTGAAGGCACCTTTACTCGCTCCTTACACCCTGTTCCTGGTTAACTGTTAAACACTGTGTCTAAAATCAGATGTGCTGACCTGGGATCCAAGGACCCCCAGGAGCCATGCATGGGCTTTGCGACTCTATGAAAGTCTTGAAGCCAAAGCCGCGTGCACAGTCGTGGGCGTGTACACACGTGCATTTCTAGGGGACACGCGTGTATTTCTAGGGGAAGGGTCTGCGCTGCTTTTGGTTGGTGCCAGGTGTGTACGTCCTCACTGCCCCACCTCCCAGGCCTCCCCAGGGACCCACTTATGCCATCCTCATGTGCACTAAGGTGGACTAGAAGGTTGTCTTCGTTTCACAGAGAAGCAGCTGAGGCACCTGGAGTGTTAATAACCTGCCCAGTGATTAGCGCTACTGGCTGAAGGCCAGAAAGGGTCACTATAGTTTTAAGAGGGGCATGGGCTAAACTCAGGGAAGTAAAGTCCAGCAGAACCATTGTAAAAATCTTCCCTGGTCCACTGCTTGGAATGACGTCTCCGTGGATGTCTGGGCTTCGTTTCACTGTTTGGTTTAAGGGCTAGTTTTCCACCGAGGTTTTACCTTTATGTACGTTCCCTAGAGTGAGAGAAATGTCCTTTCTGATGGCTCGTCAGCGAGGGGGCTGGTTCCTGCTCTGCTGCCCGCCTGGCAGGTCCCCACAAAGGCCCCAAACTGTGTGCACATAGGTTTTTTTCAAAATGTTTGAGATATGAGTTGGTCCAAACAGATGTTTGAATATTCATCCTGTGGTGTGGGTGCACTTTAGGGGGTTTAATTCTGGTTCCAGCTACTGTGTCGTACTCATTTGCATGCGTTAAGGGGGCAGCTGGGATGGCTTCCACATTTGCCGGATTTTGGCTAAATTAAAGTCTATCCAAAGTCGGTCGTATGCCTAGAGCCAAACCAATTTAATGCCTCAAATGTGAGCTCTAGAATAACCATTCCTGTGGAATGTCAGGTTAAAAAGATCAAGTTACCTATTTGAATTTTCCCCCAGTATATCCAATAGAGGTTAAAGAATTTGACCTTCCTATATAAAAATCTTTCTCTTTTCCTTCTTATCTCTGCGGTCTCCCCCTTTGTGTAGACCTACAGAAATGCTTGCACGGTGGAGTTCCGTCTTCCGTTGTGATAAAGCTGAACACAGTGCAAGCGGAGGTTAATGATGAACACGGTCTGGGAGCCTCAAAGACCTGAGTTGAAATCCCAGACCCTCCAGGTCTGAATCCTGTGACGTTTGTCATCCTTAAGATGACGTAACATCGCCGCCTCTGTAACCTGGGAGGATGAAACGCAGCGTGTGCGAGGGCTGCTGCCTCCTTCCTGAGATTCTTCTCAGGAGCCACCTCGGTGCGGCGTCCCCGGGCCACTTCCCAGGAGCGCAGCCCCCGCCCCACTGGTGTTTAGTTCTTGTCACTACCCCCGCACCACGTGTGTCGCCTGTTTCTTTCTTCGTCTGTCTTCGCTCCTCAGAGTAGTGAGTTGTTACGTGCAGGGCCGTTACGCGACGCCTCCGCGCTCAGTAAACGCAACAGACGTTTGTCGCGTGATTCTCGCTTAGCTCCGTGCCTGGCACGCGGGGAGTGCTCCGTAAATCCCTGAGTGGGGTGAAGAATCAGAACGGAATAAAGGAGAATGAAAGGGGCACATGCGCAGTAGGGTCAAGTGAACCCACACCGCGTGTGTTCTCCCGGGACCGGAAAGCATGCGATCACAGTCTGCCCCTGTTGCCCTTAGGGACAGACACAAGCAATCAGGGTGTCAGAGGCTCACAAACAAAAAAAACTCTCGGGTTGTATTTTATTTACCTTTTAAAGTGCATAAGAAATATTGTGCCAAGAAGAAATATTTACATGCAACCAGGAAGCGTAGAAAACCCTGCTGTGAGTAAAATACCAAATATTATGTACGGGATGTTTCAGTCTCTCTTAGGTATTAGGAAGATAGGGCCCATCCTGTTCTTGGAAACAGAGTTTCTTTTTTGTGTGTATTTTAAAGTTAGATACACCATAGTTGTATGTAGTTTGGGGATACATGTGATAGTTTGTATACAGTGTGTAATGATCGAGTCAGGGTAATTGGATATCCATCACCTCTAACATTTATCTTTTCTTTGTGTTGGGAAAAAGCATGGTTTCTCAACTTAAAAAAAAAGTTCATGTCTACCTTGGTTTGAGATTTCAAATAAATTGTAAAGACTTAAAAGCAAATTAAACCGATGGGGATTCTGAAGGTGCTTTTCCGGACTACTTGCTCCTCCCCTCTCCCTGGTGGGAAGCTGTTGCAATTGCCCAGGCAGAAGGTACTAGAAGGTAGCACTGGGGGTGGTGATAAGTGGTCAGATGGGATAGTTTCCAAAGGTGGGGCCCGCAGGATGTGCTGATGGGTTGGAGGCGAGGGTACCGCTTGGGAGGGGGTGCCAAGGATTGTGGCTGGAGCAAGGGAAGAGTTGGAGTTACCTTAACTGAGATGTGTGGGAGGCTGGGAGTGGAGCGGGTTGAGGGAAGTTTGGACATGTTAGTGCATCACTGTGTGGGTGGACCTGTTTTGTAGGTGGTGAGAAATGTGTCTGGTGTTCAGGAGAAAGGTCTTAGCAAGAATATAAATTTGGAAATGTTCAACGTATGGAGGGTATTTAAAACCTTAAGACTGGATGTCAGACCCAAGGGAACGGATGCAGAGGGAGGGGCCCAAGGCCCGAGCCCCAGACGGTTGCAACATGGTGGTCTTCAGCCATGAATTTAAGGCCAATGGCTGACACTTGAAGGACAGTCTAACACTGTAGACTGCGCACTATTTTAGGCTCTGTTCACATGATCCGGGGATATAATTTCATGAAACTGTGCAACTGTGAAGCTAAAAGGAGCCTTGGAGCAGTTGCTAATTCAGTGGTTCTGGGGCCAGAGTGGTGCCACCTACCCAGAGCGAGGACGGAAGTGTGCGGGTGGGGTTGGGGGGCTGTTAGAAAACCCGTGGGGTGTTCCTGGCGTTTACCACCAGGAGCCAGAAATGCCAAATGTTTTGTATAGCACAGGATGGTCCTGTGTGTTGAAGAAACTGTCCTATCCCAGTCGCCACAGGACTTTCTGTCAAGCCCTTGTCTACTTAACTGTTCCCCTACCCAGTTAGTAAAAAAAAAGAAAAATCCATGTTGAAGATCTTTCTTTGGTTGTTCTCCACTAGACCTGTCTGCTCCGTCCGCCAGCCCTCAAAGGCAGCATTGAAAGCAATCATCTTGTGAGCTCTGTAGATCATACAGGCCCCACCGGAAGTCTCTCTGTCCCCCGACCGCAGCACGTGGAAGAATGAGTCGGTGACGGACTGAAGTGTCTGCCCCTCCCCTGCCCATGTTCAGGTCCCAAACCCCAATGTGACCGTATTTAGAGAGAGGGCCTTTATGGAAGTGATTAACATTAAATGAGGTCATAGGATGGGACCCTGATCCAACGGGACAGGCATCCTCATAAGAAGAGGAGAAAGATGTGAGTCTCTCTCCCGTGTGAGGAAAGAGCAAGAAGGTGGCCGTCTGCAAGCCCGGAAGAGAGGCCTCACCAGGAAACAAACCTGCTGGTACCTGATCTGGGACTTCCAGCCCCCAGAACTGTGAGAAATGAAGGTCATGTAAGCCCCCAGTCTGTGGCATGCTCGTGTGGCAGCCCGAGCTGACTAATACCAAGCAGAAGTGGATGCATCTTGAACCCCAGGCCTGTGGGAGGGGCCGGGCCAGGCAGGCCCTGAAACGGCTTCCGTTTTCTCGTAAGCTTTCCCAACCCCCTCCCCAGGGCTGTGCCGCGCAGAGACTGCAGGGCAGAGGCTCCCGCTGCCTTCCTTACAGCAGGATGTGTCGAAGAGGTGATCGTCTTCCGCCAAAGCCTTTCCAGAATCCAGATTCCTTTCCAGGGAGCTTTTGATTTTTGCCTAGAAATACGTCTGATGAGAAAGTCAAGCACAGAAACCACGTGGAACCCAGGAAGTTTATGGGCTCTGGTTCTGTCTACTGGGGAAAGCTTGAGACAGCTCAGTTTGAAATAGTTTATGTAGTAAAATCAGATAAACCTGTAGGGGACAAAACATTATCTTTGTTTTCTTCTTTTCCTTGTCAGCTAAATACCATTCCTTTTCGTTTAATTAAATCCCTTAAAAATGAGAGCTGCTTGGCAAAGGAACAGGTTTTGTTCAGCTTGCAAACATAAGTCGTTAGGAAGCTGCTCCCTGCATTGCCATCCTTTCTTCCTACCACTGAGTTGAAAATGTGGGATTTTGAAACCTTTTTGTGTCTCAAATTGAAATAGTGCCCCTGAGACCAGGTCTGCTGAACCGTATCCCCACAAAGGAACCTTCTTTGAGAGAGGAATTTGTCCAAGTTGTACACCTGATGAATTTATCTGGCAGGGTTTAAAAGTCAAGAATACATTGTTTTTACTCAATTTTGCAAATTACAGTTGCTCAGCATCTGTTTCAGAAGAATCACTAACGAGCTCTGTTTCGACGACTTTCTGAAATGTCTGGCTCTAACGCAGCCCAAACATGGGCCAAAGCTCTTGAACGGGGCATTCTTCCTTGATTTATTTTTAAGGACATGTCATCGAGAAGGCGGTGTTAAAGTCTCACTCTGACGGGGTTGTCAGTGTTGATGGCAGTTGTTTTAAAAGTGGCTAATCAGGATTAAGGATTGTGGGAAAGATACAGTCTAAACTTCTCGTTCTTACTCTGGGAGAGTAAACATTGCTGAATCCAAGAAAAAGTTTGCAGCGTAAAGTCAGCCAGCTTGGCGGGAAGCTTTGGTTGAGGCAATTACTGTGGGACTCGGGGTTTTCTTTTTAGGGGGCAGAAGATCTGGGGATACCAGAAGCAGCCCGGCTCCTCGGTGGAGTTGGGGGGCCCCGAACTTTTTCTGTGCTTTGTACTTCAGCGGCTCACGATTTCAGCCAAGCACTCGCAGCTGTCCTCCTGTGACTCCCGGGACGGAGGCCACTGCTCCACTGCTCCTTCCCCATCGACCTGTCACCCTGACTCCAACTCCGCATGCTCTGCCACGCAGAGGCCTGATGGCGGAGATGGGTGCCACAGGGGGTGTCGCACGTGGGCGTGGGCACTTCTGTAGGTTCAGATGGCCGGGCCTTGTTGGCATTTGTGGCTGGCGGGGCAGGTGGAGTTTGGCTGTGGCATAACAGTGAGCCTTAAAGTGCGTTCCATAATCACAATAATAAAACACTTATTGAAGATTTCATCAGTATCAGGGCCTATGCTCCGCCCGTTACACACATGAGTTTTATTGAACCTGCGTTGCAGTCCTGTGCAGGGGGCGGGGAGGTTAGATTTCTGATGACATCATATGTGCCAGTTTCCAGGATCCCCTGAACTCAGACCCCACTTCTGGAAAGTTCAGGAGTTTCACCCGGAAGTCAGACTTGCTGGGTTGTAGGCTTGGTTTGCAGGACAGAGGTGGCTTTTTCCCTTTTTTATGTTGTCAGTAGGAGCACATTGAGGGATTGGAAGGCAGCTGGGACATCCCTGGGCTTACTCTTAAGGCAGCGCCTCTATGTGGAGAGCCCTCCTCCCCCAGGAGGTCGGTGTGATTGTGAAATGATTAAGCCCTGAAGCTTTATCACCGTGTGAGGCAGGCGAGGAAGCTGAGCTACGCAGAGTGAGTGGCTCGCCTGCGGCCCGAGGAGGCTCATGGCGCAGGATTGGAGCCCTAAGTGCCTGGATTCCCAGCCGGGGGCTCTGGCTAATGGACCAGGCTGGCTCCCACCCGCTGCCACGGTGTCTTTTACACTCCTGGGTTTTAGGCCTGAGTCTTGGGCATGTGGCCCGAGTGTGCCCCCAAACCGGAAGAGATGGGTGTCGGTCACTTGCAGCCAAACTCCTGGGGGGAGCCTGAGAAGTGGAGAAGAAACGGGGTGTTCCCTCCTTCAGGCTGTGCAGGAAAATGTGCTGGAAGAGTGTACGTTGTGGCTACTCCCCTGGGACTTTGCTCACGCCGGTCGGGAGGTGGGATTCTGCTCGTGTGTCCAGTCTGCGTGACAGCTCTGCCCGCTCTTGCCAAGGTGCTGGCAGGCTCAGGGAGGTACTGGAGACGCGGGGGCTCAAGTGGCCGGCAACAAAGGCTCTCTGCTGTGACAGGTCCCCCACCAGCTCACAACTCAGGGGCTAACCTGCCCCTCCTGTGCAAAGTTCAGACCAAAGCCGTGTCATTCGTTATCCATCAGTGTGCTCTTTTGGGTTTTGTTTTTGGTGTCTTTATAAAACCAATCCCTGGTTTGGGGGCATAGACCATTCTTTTTCTTTCCTTTGTATATCCCACGCACACACACACTTTTTTTAACCATTTCAAACCTTCTGTCCATCTCCATGACAGAGCGAGCTGGCAGCGGTAGGGAGTACAAGGCTCAGACTGCAGAGATCCAGCTTGTGTCTGTGTTGGCATCTCTGAAGGGCCTGCCGTGAGTCCCCTCATCACAGCCCATTAGCAAACGGATTTTCAGAGTTCAGTGCTGGGGGGCCTGTCCACATATTTGGCTCAGTTTCCCTGTCTGTAACTCTGTTTTATAGTTTGGGCAAAGACAAGCGGATGCTAAATGAGTCATGTAATTTGGTTTTTTTATTCCTTAGTCCTTTCTGTCTTCCCCCATCCCGGGAACACAGTGATGAATGGAAATATCCTAAGGGGCCCGCGTCTCGTGGGAGAGGCAGGCAGCTGAACAGGCGATTGTGTGGTCCAGTAGGGTGATCTGACCAGCGCTAGGCTCTGTTGAACAGAACTCTCTGTGTTCTTCATATTTTAGACCTGTTTGTGAGTATCTGCTATTGTCTTGGCAGACTGACCCTTCTATCCTTACGAGATGCCCTTTTTATCACGAGTGCCGCTGCTTATCTTAAATATCATCATAGCCGCACCCTCTTTCTTTGGTTTCGTGTTTTTCCCTGGTGTATCTTTTCCTCTGCTTTTACTTTCACCCTTTCTTATGTCCTTATATTTACAGTGCATCTCCTGTACGTAGCTTAGAGTTGGGTTTTGGATTTTATCTTCTCTGACAATCTTTGTCTTTTAATTTTAGGATTTAGTTCTTTTACATTTAATGTAAGTACTGATATGTTTGAGTTTAACACTAGCATGACATAGTTGTGTTCTGTTAGTCTCACATGCTTTTTATTGCTTTTCTTCTATCATTCTTCTTCTGGAGTCTTTTCCCCTCTATTAGCTTGTTGCAGTCTTGACTGATAAGTAAATATATGGAAAGTCTAATACAGATGAATAGTTTTATTACTGTGCACAGACTTTTACCTCCTCTCCCCTCTTGTGCTCTTGTTGTCATTTAATTCTATGTGTAAACTCTACAGGACGTCTTTTATTGTTTTATGTGGTAAATATCCTTTAGGTTTATTCACATGTTATGTTGCCATTACTTCTCATTTCTATGTCTGTTTTCCCCCGGGACCGTTTCCCCTGTATTCCATTAGTATTTCCATTTCTCTTAGTACCAGTTTTCTGGCATTGAATTCTATCCTTTTGTTTCTCTGAAAACATCTTTATTTTACTTCTATTTTTGAAGAGTATTTCTACCGAATGTAGAATTGTAGGTTGGCAGTTTCGGCAGCTGACTTCTGTTGTCTTCTGGCTATCAGTGTTTCTGGTGAAATATCAACTATTAGTTGCCCTGTTCTTTCTGAAGGCATTTTGACTTTTTCTTCTGGCTGCCTCTTGAGACACTTCTTTTGTCTTTGTTGTTCAGCAGTTTCACGACAATGTGCCTAGATGTTTTCTCTGTCTTGAACCTGTTTGGAGTTTGTAGAACGTCCTGAATCTGCAGCTTCAATTTTGCTATGTCCGTCCCTCCCCCTCCTCCCTCTGAGACCCCAGTTACACCTCTGCTAGGTGTTTCTACCTGTCCTCTGAGCCTTTTGTGCTCTCTCCTGTGCTTACTCTTTTTATTCCCTGCACTTCGGTCTGGCTGTGGTTCTCTTGGCCAATATATTTCCTGTTCATCCGTCCTTTCCTGCTACATCTAATCTGCTTTTAAATTCACCTGCTGAATTCTTCATTTCAGTTATTGTGCTTTGTTGTGTATGAACAAATAGAGATATTTAAAGGCTCTCACTGCTGTTTTCATCCTCCAAAGAGGATTTAGTTTTGTTCTCTGGCAGGCAGTTACGATAGGGCAGATCACCTTAATCAAGTCTGAAACTGAGCTGGTGTAAAGTTGAATTTCAGTCTTTTGTGAAAGAGCAATGAGTTTCCAGTTCTCTTTTGCTGCTAGGAAATAGCTTTTTGGGGGTTCCACTTGGAAGGATGGGGTGTGTATCCGACCCGCATTTCCTCAGCAAGACCTGAACTCCGTTTCTGCCCCTCCCCAGCCCTGCGGCACCTCCAGAAGCTTAGCTTGGCTTTGTACTGGAAACTAAAAATAAAATCCTAAGCCCCTCGCCTCCAACTGCACGGACCCCCTCTTGGCCAAGGGGTCCCCAGAAAAACCTTAAAACTGAGTTCCCAGCCATGAAGGAAAGGGAGGTCAGACATGCCTCCTTATACCCTCTCCCTTTTGAAGTTCAGACACTACAACTGACCGGCATTGATGTTAAAATAGAGATCACAAGACTGACAGAACAGACCCTTTGTAGCAATAAGTACTAAGTTACAAACAGGACGTAAGGCCACGCAAGGCACAGGTTAAGTCACACCTGTAGGCCATCAATTTGCTTGACAGATCACCTTGAGTCAGTAGATTGTGGCCTGTCTATGACTAGCACACTTCCTTATCTTCACTTAAAACACTCCTTTCTACTGACTCCAAGCTATTAAAGCTTTATTCCTTTGACCGATTACAAATTAAAGAATCTCTGATGTTCCCTAGAACCCGTAAGCCGCCCACTTGAAGATGTCTCGCCTTTTTGGGCCAAGCCAATATGTACCTTCCATGTATTGATTTATGATTCTACCTGCAATTCCCACCTCCCTAAACCGTGGCCCGGCCACGTTGGGCGCACTGTCTCAGGAACTCCTGTGATGATGGCTGCCCAGGCCACACTCCCTCACAGTTAGCTCAGAATAAACCTCTTTGTTTCAGAGTCTGGTTATTTTCCATTAACGGTTCCTACAGGGCCATCACTTGTGCTTGGCACTGCAGCCTTTTGGCTTCGTACTGCCCGGGGGGAGGGTCAGAGAGTGTGGCCTTACTGTCACGGCACGGCATTCTGGGAACCCGGCCCGCAGCGCCTGGCTGCCTGGCCAACTCTCCGGTGCCTTCCAGTAGATTCCTGGGTGTATGGCATCCAGAAGTTTCAGTGAGTAGGTTAGTCTACAACAAGGAATTTTATTGTCGCTCAAAGCAGGGAAAACACCTGAGTGTTTTATTTGAAATCCAAATTCAAATCCAAATCCAAATTCAGTATGAATTTGACAGTTCATAAACTCGGCCCTGAGCAGCAGTGTCTATCTCAAATGAGAGTAAATAGAAATATCGCTGTACTTGACATTGGAAGGTACACATTTTGTTAACAGCTCCACCACTTACTAGCTCCCAGACGGAGGTTGAAGTGATCTCTCCAAACTCTGGGTTTCTTATCTGCAAAACGGTCATGGTGCTGCACCGCCCATAGCTTAGAGCTTTGTTATTCGGTTATTACTGTTATTGTCATTAACTCAGATGACTGGGAAAGGACTTCGTAAACTGCATGCAGCTTCCCAAATGTGGGCTGTTACTGTTATTCTGTGTGACCTGTGGCCTGTGTATATGTGACCTCAGCTTAGAGGAAAGAGTGAACTGTGACTCTGTTGAGCTTTGCTCTCAAAATGTGTGTGGTGTGCCAGCAGCTGCCGGGGCAGACACGCGGCTTCCCGTGTGCGTGGCTCCGTGCACAGACACGCGGCTTCCCGTGTGCGTGGCTCCGTGCACAGGCACGCGGCTTCCCGTGTGCGTGGCTCCGTGCACAGGCACGCGGCTTCCCGTGTGCGTGGCTCCGTGCACAGGCACGCGGCTTCCCGTGTGCGTGGCTCCGTGCACAGGCACGCGGCTTCCCGTGTGCGTGGCTCCGTGCACAGACACGCGGCTTCCCGTGTGCGTGGCTCCGTGCACAGACACGCGGCTTCTCGTGTGCGTGGCTCCGTGCACAGACACGTGGCTTCCCGTGTGCGTGGCTCTGTGCACTGAGAGGGTGTTGGGCTGTTTCATGACAGAACCTAGGCCGTTGAGGAAGAGCTTTGCAGCACTGATCCCACCTATTTCAAAAAGAAATTAGAGCAGGAAAAATGGAGTGAACAGAGTGTTGCTTGATGAATAAGATCCATCTTTGGGTCCGAACAAACCATCCTACTTCAACTCTCCATGTGAAACCTGTGCCTGTCCCATCACTGGGGAACCACGTAACTGTAAGAACGACCCTCTTTTTAGATGGAAGGTTTTGTATATTTTAGGAAATAGTCAGGATAGCGTAAAATGTGTTTCATCTTGTTTGGCCATTGAGGTGTGTACTTTACTTGGATGTGGTTTCAGAGATGACTTCCGGCTTTTCTGATGACCTTAAGAAAAGCAGCGTTGTCGGTTTACAGGGTGTCTGTCCATTGTTGAGTCAGAACACCTGTCCGTCCGCTGGTGTGACTGACCACTCACGTGTACTCGGCGTGATTCTGTCCTAGTGATGGAATCTGCGAGAGCCCGGAAGCCCCACCACGATCCGTAAAATTAAAAGGACAGACTTTTGCAATAGTAACCATTTAACTACATCGAATCGGCCAGGATTTTCTTCATCAGACAATAAGAGAAAAAGTGGAAAAATCCATATCTCTTTGGAAATTCAAGTCCATTTTGAACAAAAGGGAAATATCCCAGTAGGAATTTTGTATTCCGTGTTGCTTTCTCCCTGCTCTTGCACCCAGGAATTTATCCAGCAAGTATTTGAGTGCCAACTACGTGACAGGTGTTTCTCTGGCCACTGGGGAGACAGCGGTGAACAAAACTGATAAAAGACCATGTTAAATATAATGGAGACAAATAAAACAAGGGTGGGGGTTGGGAGTGGGTGGTGGGAACAGGTGGTCCAGGAAGGTCTCACTGATGGGAAGACACTTAGGTAAAGACCTGAGAGCGGGACGAGGAGTGACCTTTGGATAATTGGGAAGAGAGTTCCCATCAGGGGAGGAGCCAGGGCAAAGTCCCCAGAGAGGGAGTGCGCCAGGCACACCCGGGGAACTGCAGGAAGCCAGCGGGGCTGAGCAGGGGGGAGTGGGGAGAGCAGGGGAGGTGGGGTCCGAGGGGAGTCAGGACACCAGGGGCGCGTGGTAAGGACTTGGCTTTGCTTCTATCTGAGTCTGCTTTGTGCTGCGACAGCAGGGTACCTGCGACGGAGTAATGTGTGAAGAAGTTTATTTTTTACAGTTTGGAGACTGGGAAGTCCAAGATCACAGTGCTGGCAGGTTCATTGTCTGGGGAGGGTCTGGCTCCGGTCTCTGCTTACAAGATGGCACCGCAAACGCTATGTCCTTATGTGGCAGAGGGTCAGACAATCTTTTATAAGGGGACTAATCCTTTTCAAGAGGGGAGTAGCCTTCATGGTCTAATCATCTCTTAAACACCCCACCTCTTAATGCCACCACAGTGGTATTAAGTTTCAACACCTGAATTTTGGAGGGGACACATTCAAACCATAGCAGCCACTGGGGAAGATGGGAGCCATTGCAGGTTTTAGAGCAGAGGAACGGCATGATCTGAATTAGGTTTGTGAAGGGTCAGTCTTTTGAAGGTTGCTGTGATAAGGCCAGGCTTATCGGGGGCAGGGATGGGAGAGGCAAGGCCAGGAGAGGGGAAGCCTGGTGCCCTATGTGGTCCAGCTGAGATGACAGTGACTGGGAGCAGCGGGCAGCGATGGAGGTCGTAAGAGCTGGTTTGGTTCTGGATACATTTTGAAGGTAGAGACAAGAGATGCTAAAGGATCCGGCATGGAGTATGAAGGAGAGAGGGGTGAAGGATGCCCGAGCAGCTTGAGACATGGACTTGTCCTTCCTGGAGGGGGAGCCGTGCAGGCCCCTGGGTTCGGTGTGGGTACTGGCACCGCAGTGCCCGTGTCGGAATCCCAATTGCCCCTTTAGGAGCTGCACGCTCTTGGCACATCGCTCACCCTTCTGCCTTCGTTTCCTGGGGGATAAGTTAAAGGTGACAGCAGTATGCATCCCACGGGGCTGCTGTGGGGACTAGGTGGGCTAATTCCTGTGATGGACTTAGCACCGTGGCTGCCACCGAATCGGTGCCCTAAGAACGTTAGCTGTCATTCGGGAGCATTGCGGAAAGATAGGAGGACAGTGTGCGTCCAAGTGGAGATGTCACATGCGTGGCTGGAGATGCATAAAAATCTGGAATTTAGGGGGCAGCCCTGGATGGAAGTCATACGCTGAGATTTTTCACACTTATAGGTGGTATTTAAAACCATTTTATGTATCCCTGAGTGTGTATTTTTAAACGTGGATCTGTTTCTGATCACCAAAACAGGCTTACGGGATACCAAGTTTGATATCTGTAGAGTTTCTTCTCCTTTATGGTGGTTATTAAATTTCCTCCAGCATCTCTGCCGTGGCCCTTCAGACCAACTCTGATTTATTCTTGGTAATTTGTTAAGCACAAAGGCCAAGGTTCTGGTTCTTGATATTCACATATCAGTGCTACATGTTGACACTGGAAAATTCCCCGTGTGCTGTTCTGAGCTAGAATAAAACAGTGCCCTGGCCGCCTAGTCCTGGTTGGCCAGTGTGTGCTGGCCTGTGGGACTGTGAGCTGCCCAGGTGGCCTTGGGTGCCTTGCTGTCTTTCTGGCGTCCCTCTCAAATTAACTCCTTCCTTTCCTGGCCACTCTGGGTGCTGTCCCCGGCCCTCCCTTCTGAATCACGGGACCCGCCCGCTTTCGATCTCTTGGTGCCTCTCCCAGACCCACCTTCTACGTGACCCTCCCCTGTAAGAAATGACATACGGCAAGGGCACCCGTGACCCCGCCCCCGCATCCTGGGCCCGCGTGAGCACCCACAGCAGCTGGCCCTGCAGCTCCCACCCACGCCGGGCTGCCAGCACGATGGCTCCCGCAGAGGTGGCCGCGGACACACTGGGCTTGCTGCCGTCTTCACTGGCGGAATTCTCCACGCCCTCCCGACCTTTCCGAGTGGGAGCGGCCCTCAAAACGCAGCTCGCCTTGCTTCTGCCAAGAACCATTTCTAACTGGCCCCGTGCCGTGGGCTGCTGATACCCCGCCCGCCCGCCACACCCCTGCGTGGTCTCCCTTGCTCCACTACTGTGCGGGTCCTTTCTCCAGGCGTTTTGTAAGCTGCTTTGGGAGAGAGATTATCTGTAATTGTACAACTCACCAATCCCTCACTTAAACTCCAGGGGAATTCAGGTTTTTAAAAAAATTCTAGATAGATATTACAATATATATACAACTTACTGAACATTCTTAATCCTGGGGCAATTCCTTATAATCAAACACACTAATATTTTTGCAGCAAAACAAACAAGATGAAAAAATACTCACACTAAGTGTGATAAATAGGGATAACAGACATCAGCTTTTCCTATCACAGTTCAGATGGGGCAGGTTATACCACCAAATATGACACAGATTCCTCCCCGCCCCCCGGATTCTTTTCACATTTTGGAATTGTATATTAGGAATTGTGGAGCCCTGGTAGGTAAATAAAGAAGAGTAGCATTAATCTGTGGCCACAGGGTGAATAGCTAGTCCCAGAGAGACCAGAGCCTTCTCCTGTGTCCCGTGGTTAAGACGACCCAAGTTAACTCTTAGGTGGACGGAGTCGGAACTCCAGAATGCTCTTCCACTTGCTCTCTGTCCTGGTTGCCTCTGGATCAAAGCTTGCCCGTAGCTCTTGGTTTACTTTGTCACTCTCCCCATTTACCAGTTGCTGACTGGGCTGAACAGATCTCTTGGTGGCTGCTTTTCAGAAATGACTCAGTTAACCCAGTTGTGGGTAGATCCTTGATGCAAGGGGCGCCCCCTGGAGGCCAGTGCGTGGTGGTGTCATCGAACGAAGGCACATTTGTAAGGGTTGGTCCAGTTTGGGGCTTAAGCAGCGCCGGCCCCAAGGAGATCATGGTAGGGTGACGACAGCGGTGATGGGGGTGACGATGAAGATACTCCTATGGTTGACAAACCTTATCTTAGGCAAATATTAGCTAAAATCTCTGAATCTGTCTCTGTTTCATCTGAATATTAGTGGTCCACACAGTGGGCTGTTCCATCTCGCGTAGACCAACCTTGTATCGCAACCTTCCCAAGTCTTCTTTTCTTTAGATACACCCAGTTTCTTCAGTTGTTTTTTTTTTTTTTTAATTTTGAAAGTAGCTTTTTAAAATAGGTACATGTTGGTTGTATACCAAAAAAAAGGAAATCGCACCAACAAGTTAAAAGGAGTTTAACATGATCTCTTCTGCGAATGTCCTTCCTAAGTGGTGTCTCGTATCAGTTAGATGTATTATATACACACAATGTTAGATGTAGTTTTATATAAACATAATGACACTGCGTTTGCTGTTTGTCTCCTTTTTTCATTCAGTAATACACAGGAAACATATTCCAGGACTGTTAAATACAGTTTTAATTTCTAATAGCTTTATATATTCCACTTTATGTTTATTTAGCTAGTTCTAAATAAACATAGTGATGGACCTGGAGGTTGTTTCTTTTCTTTTTTAATGCTAATAGTGTTGGGATGAATATTTTTGAATAATTTTTTTGCTCACTCATTTGAAATGACAATGTATTATTTGGTTCTGAGAATATACCAGAATTTATTCAGTATTGCTGAGTTTGATGACTGCTTTATTTTGCATTTTGAATTAAGATTCATCATTGAAATTATCTGTGGCCTGCCTGCCTTCTTTTTCTCCTTCCTTCCCTCCCTCCCTTCCTTCGTCTGGCTTCAGTTTCATGATTATGCTAACTTTGTAAAATGAATTTTAATACAAATCCCTAAATCTCTTTATATGCTTAAGAAAAATTTCTTTGTGAAGGAATCATTTGTTTCTTGGAATTTGCTTGTAAAAGCCATCTAAATCTAGAGCTATTTTATTTTAATCAAAGTAATCCTTTGATGACTTTTAAAAATTCTTTTACGGATACTGACATTTGGTAAGTTTTTCTATGTTTTACTTGAATTAATTTGATAATTTATATCTTCCCAGAAGAATAAGTTTCCCTTGGATTTGCAAATTTATTGGCATAGTGTTGCGTGTATATGCATTAAATCTTTATTAATTATAAACTTCTCTTTCTTCTTGTTCAGAAATGCCAGTGATTCGTTTCTGGTTTCTCCCCCTTCTCTTTTCTTCCTTTCAACCTTAAGAGCCAAGTGCTGGAGTCATATGTACTTTCTAATGTTAGTCCATTTTCTAATGTATTCACCCCTACCAGTGTTTTAAGATTTTCTTTCCTCTTTCCTCTATACTCTCCTTTCCCTGTGAGAATTGAATGTTTAATGTTTACTTTATGTCTGTTTAATTTGTTTGTGAGTGCAGCTTTGGCTGAGTTTCATGTTATGAAATGCAGTGTGATAATTTTTGTTACTTTTAAATTTATTTTTAAATGACTGAAATGTTATTGTTTCTCACTAGTCTGGAATTCTACTTTTGGTTTCTTTTTGAATACAGTGCTTATTTAGGAAAGAGTTTCGAAATTATAAGAAATTATTTTTTTTCTTTTTATCTGTTTAAACTTAAGGCATTGGGTTTTGCATTACTCATTTAATTCCCACAACAACCCTGTGAGATAGGATACGATTGTTATTGTGACTATGATTTTATAGATAAACAGAATCAGAGAGGTTGTATAACTTGCCCAATTAACTAGGCAGCGCTAGGGTCTATACAGCGCTGCCTCCAAAGACTATAATCTTTATTTCTCATTTCCGTAAATATTTGATGGGTATTTTTTTTAAAGGCTAGCAGTGTCTATAGTTGTATCAAAATTCACAACACACATGTTAAACCAACCTGACTGATTACATTGAAAACTGCTTTATTCTTATTGTCCACCTGGCAGAAGAGTTTGAAACTTCCACTACAGTGTTAGGAGTTTCTGCTTACTTCCAGGAGTATTTGCTTGGTCTATTTCAATATTATGAGGGGTATAGAAGGTATATCCATGGATTATGCCTTTATTAGCATAAAATTACACCCTTGCATTGCATTTAACACTTTTCTTTTTTGTCATACATTTTACTTTGTATAAATGTTAATCTCCTACTTTAGTTTGCTTAGTTTTGATATATTTTTGTCTCACTTTTCATTTTGGGGATGCCATTTTATTTTCAGTTTGTCTTTTGTGAGCAACCTAACACTGTAATTTGATTTTTAAGCCAACCCGATGGTCTGAAGTTGAATACACTCTTAGCCACTTTCATGTTTGGTCCGTCATCTCATTTTTTATGTCAGTTTTTTTCATGCTTCCTTGCTTTTTCCAAAATCTGCTTTCTCCTCCTCTATCATGTAGACAGTGTGCTTTGTTTCACTTTGTTGGCCTTGTATTTTTGTATTTCCTTTGTTCTCGAGTTGGTTAAGAAAGTTTGTTCCCTACTTCTCATGCAACTAGTGGCAATTTTTTGTTCATAAAAATTCAGCAAAAAGTTTGATAATTAAAGAAGTGTTGGTTTAATGCCAAGAATAAAAGGGTACTTATTTGTAAACGAGTAATTAATATGCTTTTAGTTTCTTTCAGCCACTTTCTGGTTTTGTCGTTATTCTCTGGAATTAAACACAGATTGTTGCTGTTAAGTATTAAAATGTAACTATCTTCTTTTTAAGAATTTTTATTAGCATAACCATATTTACACAAGTCTGTTAGACTGTACTGCTGAAATCGTTTTAATGCTTTCTACTCCTTTAATGCTGCAAGTTGAATTCTTTATATTAATTTTTTTTTTTTTTTAGAATAGATCTTCCAGGTGGCTTTCCGGGAGGCTCATGCAACTGAAACACTTTCTGAGCCTTCGCTTGCTTGCGAATTACGTCCCATTCCCTTCGCAGGAGTGGTAAATTCACAGTGCGTGCAGTTCTCGTGGCGGGTCTTTTTTTCCTTTCAAACTCTTCCGTGTTGTTTCATTGTTATCTGTTTAGCTTTGTCAAGGAGAAGCCTGACTCCATCCTGATTTTGTTCATTTATCATGTTACGTCAGTTAGGATACTTTAAGCAAAAAAGACATTTTGTTAAGTTATTTAACAAAAGATCTCGAGGTGGCTTCTCCCGGACGGGGCGCTGGTCCTGCGTTCCTCCGTGTCACCTGCAGCATTTTGGCTTGTGTGGCTACAGGAATGTCACATACTGCACGTGGTCACTTTCACGGCAGGAAGCAAAGAGGCCAGAAGTGGCCGTTTCGTGAGTGGCTTTCTGCTCTTACCAGCGAAGTCAGTCTCTCCCAGTGCTGTCCGTTACGACCTGTGGGCCGGAGCTGAGGCGTGGCCCTCGATGACAGTGAGGCTGGGACGCGGGTTTGTCTCAGGGCCATCAGGACTCGTCCCTGGGGTTTGGCAGTTCTTCCAAAACAAAGTCTGTAAGAAAGGAGCAAGAGGGAGATGGTTTTCGTGTTACCACGCAGGGCGCGCCTTCTTCAGGCCTACTTGGAAGGCATCCCACGATGGAATGGCGATAGCGTCAGAAGGACTGAACATAAGCCTGGTGACCGTCCGTGTTCAGGGGCCACATAGCAAATGCCTTATCACTCTTTACTGGAATGTTCCATTCTGTCATCAATGAGAAGTTGACTCTTTCCCCGGGATTCCAAGAGAACGCTGTTACATTTGACATGAACAAAGCTGAAGGAACCAAATTATGGTGGGTTTGCTTGGGATGAGTGTGGACAGGTCATGCAGGACACAGCTGTTCTCTGTGTGGACTGCCAGCAGGCTAGGACCAAGGGACGGTTAAAATAGTGACTCCTCTTCTTCAGGGTTAGCTTCTTACACTTACCAGCAACTAGACCTGTTTGTCTTTCACCTTTGGGAGGAAATGGATCCAGTGCATCCTTTGATTCCTAGTAACAGCAGAATTAATTGAAAAGTTGATCTTTTTACCACAGGCCAAGACATAGAGATTCATTGTATCTACGAAAAGAGCGATGCTCTAAACCGTGGCCTCTACAGAACTTGGGCCTTTCTCCTGTCGGAACTAAGTGGCTACACGAGCTGCATTATTTGGCCCACGTTTTGGTGGGAGAACCTCAAGAGTAGGGTAGAAAAGAAAATCAGCTCCCCGAGTCACCGCTAAGAAGGGTGCTCTGAAGGGTTAGCCACCTTGGGACAGCAGGGAGCACATGTCCTAACGGAGCAGTGGAAATAAAATCCGCAGCTTGGAAGCTGGAGTTCACGTGTCCAAGAGGAAGACACGAGCACCTGGGGACGGGGAGAGTTGGTGTGTTTGAGCAGCACCCCGGGTGCCACCTGTCCCCAGGGACAAGCGAAGGAGGAGAAATGGAACGTGTGGTTTTACTGTCTAACGAGCAGTGTGAGCTTCCATGCAGAGAAGGTGGCTTTTCCCCTGGCATCAGGAGCAATGACAGTTTAAAGGACAGTAATTACTTCATGTCTCTAAGTCCTGCCCAAATGGTGGGCGGGAGCTGGCCGCTGAAGTGTGCTTGGAGGGTGTCACGGGAGAGCTCAGATGGCTTCATCCAGGGCTGTTATTTTCTCAACTTTCAATAGCTCTTGACTCCTGAAAAAGTTTTCAGCTAGAATTCAGTGTCTGTAAAACTGGAGGCAACAAAGGGCGGATGGTGCTGTTGAATGAACGAGCAGTTTCTACCATCAGGTGTGGCTTGCTGGGGGTACCAAGTGCAAACCTACCAACCCCCCTTGGGTAGAGTCCTCACGCGCTCCGGGCAGTGCGGACATGCGGAGTCCGGGTGAGCAGGAGTGTGTTCGTGGGTTCCCCGCTTGCCCTGGGCGCACCTGTGCTCTGCACCCTGGAACCCGTGGCTTTGCGAGGGGATCAGAGGACGTCACAGGGAGTGCGGGAAGTAAGACAGGCTCGAGTTCTTGTGTCACAGGGAAGGTAAACACTTTGTTTTAGAGCACACTTTCATCTCCTGCGCAGTGCAGAACGCAAGAGCCTGTAGGATGGAAGAAGGCTATTTTAGACTAATAATTTCCAGGTGAGACAAACCTAAGGTGATTAATAGAGTTTATTCAAATCTCCAGCCAACCAGATTTTTAAGAAGCTCAATGTCGCTGGGGTCCTACGGAGGTTTTTAACTATCTTAGTGTTTGGTTCTCTTCAGTTTTGAAAGACCTGTAGATTAAATTCTGTCGCTATTAGGACTGATCAGATATTAGGTGATTAGGTGGAATATTATGTCATTACCACTGTTTGGAGGATTACTAAGAGTGTGTTTTAATTAAATGTACATTATGCAACAGCTGGTTAGCTTTTTTTCTTTTTCCTTTTTTAAAATTTTTGTTTCCATTTCCAATTCACATTCTGTCCAAAGTCCTGCCTAGACTTCCTGGAGACTCCATAGCAACACCCCGTGCAGACACGACGCTGACCAGTGGGCCGGAGTGGAAGTGCTTTGAGTTGAGAGAGGCATCCCTGGCCCTGGGAACTGGGGGACAGGGGCCTGTTTCCAGTGCCCCCTCCTTACTGCGGTGGATCCAGACTCTGGCGGGGGCGAGGCCTTGTTCTGAAGGGGCCTGGTCATGCTGGGGCCTTACTCCCCGGGCTGAGCCTTGACTCTCCATAGCCAAGATGGAGTTCAAGGACACGGTGTGGGCTGGGCCACTCATGTGCGATGACCGCTGGGGCTTGGGCTGTGGTAGAGAGGGGGATGGGCAGCCAAAATCTGGGGGAGGCAGAGTCCAAGCCGCCCTGTGTAAAGAGCAAATGGGTGTGATACGGTCCATGTCAGTGCTGTGTGGTCCACATCAGTTCCGTGTATAAGGCCAAAGCTCCCCAGGTGCATCTAATTATGGCTCCATATTAGAGAAGTGTTGTCACCAATAATGCCTCTCCGTCTTCTGCATGTTTCTTAAAATGAGGTTTAAGAACAACCTGCACAAGCATTGCCCGGAGGGGCCTCTTAAAATTCAGATTCCCGGGTGTCACCCAGGCCTACTTATTCAGAATGGAAGAGGCGGGCTGCCCTGTTCCAGAAGCAAAGTGGTGTCCTGAGCAAGGAACGTGTGCCCAGCGTGTGCCCAGCCTGCGGGAGCCCTGGCTGCACAGCAGAGGCAGCAGGAACGTTCTAGCTGCCCATGGGGACAGCTGCGTCAGGCTGCCAAGACAGTCACTGCGACAACAGACCTGCCCTTTGAAGAAAAGGGAATCAAGTGAGCATTTTCTGTGAGCGAGGGCAAGAGAACAGAAGGCATTCGGGGCCCAGTGGGTCACCAGTCTTTCTCCCGGTGTCCTGGGGTGTTTAAAGCCCCCAGCTGCCAGCCCCATATCTCTATATATGAGCTGGAAGATGGGCTGGGAAGTGACAGAATCTATTTTAATCTGTTCTTTTGACTTTTAAAACTTTCCGGTCCTGCTGGCTGAGCATAAGGTACCCACGGACCTGGGGGCTCGTCTCGCCTGGTCTGTGGGGGTGTGTGGAGACCCCCAGGCTCTCAGGAGCCGGGTCGGCTGGAGAGGCAGAGGTCAGAGTGGCCACACGGCTCCCCCCGCTGCTCTGTCTTTCCGAACGAGGAACGGAGGCAGGTGCCTTGTCACTCTCCTCCCAAGGTGAGGCCAGCAATTGCGGCACCTGTGGTGGATCTCTCCCTCCTGGTTGGGAGCAGAACAGCCCTTGTGTCTCCAGCTGTAGAATCTGCTTGGATCACACCACCTGCTCCTGATACAGGGCGCTCAGACCCGCTCTGTGACTCAAGAAGGTGGAGAAGGCCAGGCGCGGTGGCTCACGCCTGTAATCCTAACACTCTGGGAGGCCGAGGTGGGAGGATCGCTCGAGGTCAGGAGTTCGAGACCAGCCTGAGCAAGAGCAAGACCCTGTCTCTACTAAAAATAGAAATTACCTGGACAGCTAAAAATATACATAGAAAAATTAGCCGGGAATGGTGGCACATGCCTGTAGTCCCAGCTACTCGGGAGCCTGAGGCAGGAGGATCGCGTGAGCCCAGGAGTTTGAGGTTGCTGTGAGCTAGGCTGACGCCACAGCACTCTAGCCCAGGCAACAGAGCGAGACTCTGTCTCAAAAAAAAAAAAAAAAGGAGGTGGAGAAAACAACAGGGTAAATCTGAAAAAGCAGAAGGAAGCAGGTAATGAAGGTAAAGGAAAAACATTAATGAGCTAAAAAAAAAACAAGAAACAGTAGAGAGGGCTGTGTAAAGCTTCATCTTTAAAAAATAGAACTCTCTAAAAATACTGATTAACAAGAATAAAGAAAAAACACGGTTAAATAATATTAGGAATAAAAAGGCAGATGTAACTAAGATCATAAAATTATAAGGACACTTTTATGCAAATAAATTTGAAAGTTTCATGAAGTGGGTAATTTCCTGGGAAATGTAAATTACCAGAATCACTCAAGAAATAGAAAATATGGACAAATACAAACCATCTAAAGAACTTTTGAGCAATAAAACATTTGCCTTCTCAGAATTCACAAGGCTCAAATGGGTTAGCATAAAACAGATGATTTTGGAGAATAGAGGAGGAGGGAAAGCTACCCTACTCCTTCGTTAGTACCTGGCCATGGGCGAAAGAAAGTGTAAGATAGAAAATTGTAGAGCAACCACATTCATGGTTATAGAGTCAAAAAAGCCTAAACCAAATGTTAGCAAATCTAATGCAGCTTTATTTTTAAATAAAAATAAATAAAGAAGAGTTTATTTTAGGAATGCAAGAATGATTGTACATCAGAAAATCCATTAATATAATATACCTTCTCATTGGATTAAAGGAGAAAAGCTATATGATCATCTTAATAGATTCAGGAGAGAAAGAAAAAGAAAAAACAGTAAAATTCAGCACCTATAAGGGAATTTTCTTAACCAGATGAGGTATCTGTAAAACACCTGTGCAAACACTAAGCTTAATGATGACAGTCCAGTTGTGTTCAGTGTAGGATCAAGGCAGGTTGTTCTCTACCACTTTTTTAAATCGCATATTGTATTGCAGGCCCATAATCACTGCATCTTCAGAATCATAAGAGGAATGAAAAGACAGGGACAGAATATAGATACATTGATTGGAGGAAGATCCAGGAGAACCCGCAAACTGACTGTCAGAGCTACTGGGAGAGCTCAGGGAGGCTGGTGCATTTGGGTTCCCCGAGCAAAACCAGCACCAGCCATGGCCTGGTGGGAAACGCCGTGGGAAAGTGAGCCCATGCTCCTTAGCACGCCGAGCTGTGAGCACTTAGGAATAAATGCAACCAAAGACGTGCAAGACTTTCATGGAGAGAATTACAAAACACAACCAAAGGATATTAAAAAACTACTCAGTGTTATACAGGGCTTTTTTCATGGAAATTGAAGAGCTGATTCTTAAATTCATAAGGAAAAGCAAATGGCCAAAAATAGCCCATGTGGTCTTGAAGCAGGGCGTACTAGGGCAACTCGCCCTGTCAGACATGAAGACTTCAAAGCCACGGTAATTAGGGCAGTGTGGTGTGGGTGCAGGCGACACAAATCCATAAACAGAACAGAAGTAAGGGTATACACATATGAAACCTTGGTATGACAGCAGTGATGTTGCTAATCAGCAATGAAGTAACTATTAAATGAAGCTGGGATAATGGATTAGCCACACAAAAAATGAGATTATGCATATCATTCATAAAAATATATAGATAAGTAGGTGGCTAACCTAAATGTTAAAAAGTTAAGACATTTGGAAGAAAATGTACAAGAATATATTAATGACCTTAGAGGTTAGGAAAGCTTTTCCTGAACATTATCCCAGGGTCACAGTTTGAAAAATCAAAATTAAAAACCATGTTTGACAAAAGACATAAACAAAATTGCAGGATCTGCCACAGACTTGGAGATTTTTGCAATGCGTATGGCTGACAGAATAATATCCAGAATCTATAAATTCCTATAATCAAATAGTAGGTAAAACCTAATCAAAAGTGGACAAAGATTATGAGCAGACAGTTAATGGAAGAAACAATCCAATCAGCTCATATCATATGAAAAGATGTGTGGACTCACTAGTAATCAGGGAAAGGGAAATGATAATGATAAGGCTATTTCATGCCAGTCTGGTTAGCAAGATTTTAAAATCTGACGGTATCACGGGCTGGTGAGGATGTGGGATGATGTCATATATTTGTGGGTGGGAGTGACACCAAGTACAGCCACTCCGAAGAGCCATTTGGCTGTGTCCAGGAAAGTTGAAGCAGTGTGTAGTCTGTGACTGGTCGTGGTCTATACTGCAGAGAAGCTTTCTCAGGCTGTGCAGAGACAGTGTCTGCTGCTGCGCTGTTCCGGGCAGAGGGGCGGACCACCGACAGAGGAGGGATTAAACGTGGTCCATTCCTGCGGTGGAAAGCAGCACAGCAGTGAACGTGACTGAAATGAGCTAGGTGTGTCAAAACACGTGCATCCCCGAAAAGTAAAGACAGCAGCCACAGTGCAGTGTCATCCTTGTGGCCTTTGGATATATGCATGACAACACCAGACACTATTTATGAATGTGTGCATGCATAGCTTATTGGAAACATACACAGGGATAAGGAAGCGCCAAGTTCTGCACAGTGACCACCCCGGGGGAGACGGGGATGGAGGCGGGAACTAGGAACGGACTGTAATTATTTCTTGTCACGTGTCATTTCATTTAAAAAATCTACGTCAAAGGCCAGTGCTGCAAAATGCTAAGATCTGGCCAAGCCGAGCGGAGGGTGCATGGGTGTCTGTGTGATGCCTCCGCGTGTCGTGTTTGGGACAGGTCACATGCACGGTGCAGGCCGCGGTGTTGGGGTCGCCTGCCGGGAGGCCACGGGAGGCTCACTACTTCAGTGAGTTTATTGTAGTCTAAGACTTGACCCTCCGCTCTGCAAACCCAGAAGCTTTTCCGTGTTTTCTTTCTTTCGTTCTTTCTTTCTTTCTTTCTTTCTTTCTTTCTTTCTTTCTTTCTTTTTTTTTTTTTTCCCCTCCTGCTTTGCTTTGTTTTGTTGCCAGAACAAATCCAAACTAGATCTGTCTGTCTGGGGCAGACTCAAGCTCGATTCACAGATGGAATGAACCCAGAATGCCAATTTGATAATTTGTAAATACATGTCACAGCAACCGAACCTTGAGCTACCGTGGCCGTGCGTGACCCTGGTGGCATCTGCCCTTGACTGTTCCCCAGGAAGCTGGGCCGCGGCCGGACTGCGCTTGCAGTCACGCAGTGAGCCCGGGCTGCCATGGAGACAGCCTTCCGGAACCGTCGCCAGTAGGTTCGCTCCCACGTGGGACTCCAAATCCTAGTCAGAGCACAGCCGTGTGCGGAATGGTACTGGAAGTGCCCTGCCGGCTTCAGAGAGAGACTGGGCACGCAATCCCACCCCCCCACCCCCTGCCCCTGGCTCTGAACAGCCAGAAAGTGCCCTGGAGGCGCCACATTGCTTTTAACTTTCGTTTTTTATCTTTTAAAGCTTGGTCCCCAAGCCCCGGGCTGTGGCCTGGTACTGGTCTGGTCATGGCCTGTTAGGAACCAGGCTGCACAGCAGGAGGTGAGTGGCGTGTGAGCCAGCAAAGCTTCATCTGTATCTACAGCCGCTCCCCATGGCTCACGTCACCGCACAGCTCCGCCTCCTGCCAGATCAGCGGTGGCCTTAGATGCTCACAGGATCACGCACCCTGCTGTGAACTGCACGTGCTGCGGATCCGGGTCTCCAGCTCCCTGTGAGATCTGATGCCTGGTGATCTGAGGCGGGGCTGAGGCGGTGATGCCCGCACCAGGGAGCGGCTGCAAACGCAGATTGTCACTAGCAGAGAGGTCTGACTGCACAATAAACGTAACGTGCTTGAATCGTCCCGAAACCATCCCCCCACCCCACCCCTGGTCTGGGGAAAATTTGTCTTCTATAAAACCAGTCTCTGGTGCCAAAAAGGTTGGGGGCTGCTATTTTAGAATCTGTTTCCCATCTCTTCCATGACAGAAACCTGTCTGTGTGTGGACATAAACTACTGCACAGTTACTAATCGCTTAAGTTGCTTAATATATTTTCCTTACAAATCTCAGTTAAATGGGCATTTCAGCCAGCGATTTTTCTTTCCCATGACCCTCCATTGGGTCTTCATGGCTGTCTCACAGTAAGTGTGGGTTTGCTGTTGGCCACATACCCTCCCTGGGCCTTGTAGAGGTTCCTGTACGATCAGTCTCTCTCTCTCTCTCTCTCTCTGAGCATGTGTCTTTTGCCCCTCCACTGAGCTCTGCTTGCAGGCCTGGGAACCGTGTGCCTCTAGCTGTGCAGTTCTCCACTTGCAGGCACCGTGTGTGGGCTTGGAAGCGTGTCCCCGAGACGGTCTCAGTGGCCTCATCTGCAGGTTACTAGACAAAGCTTTGCTCTGTCCCCCCCACCACCATGGCAGCCGCCACTGACGCTCAGCTGCAGGATGCAGATTATAACTCTATACTCGCCACAGTGACCCGGCCAGTTCCAAAGTCCTTTTTCACACGTTTGTATTTGAACTTCCCAGTAATCGGGCAAGATTGTAAGGGCCACTTTCCCAGATGAGGAGGGATGTGACTTGCCGTAGATCACACAGTTGGTAACCAAGGTTACCATGGGCCCCTTGCAGAAACACTAGAGCAGCTAAGCAGAGAGTGGGGAGTGGATGCCAGGGGCTGAGTAGGAAACACGCTTCTGTGTCCTCCCCACCCCGGGCAACAGCCCTCCGTGTTACTGAACAGAAGCGCGCCGTCCCAGCACGTAGAGCTTGCGTCCGATTATTCCGTCGGTGCCTTGGTGCACCCCAAGTGCAGCATCCACGTCAGAGATCAGTCTCCCAAAGACAATTCGTGCCCCACCTGAGAAGCTCAGGGGCCCGTCGCCGTGTAGATGCACCAGGTGTGGTGGCCACTTCCAGCCAGTCTAGAGCTCAGATATTGATAGCCATCTCATCTCAGAGAAATTTATAACTAAATCAAGGATTAAAAAAATCTTTACATGTCCAGTTTTTAAAGTCTCCGTTATGCTGGACAGGAAGTTTCCGGAACAATTGCATTAGCACGAGACCCTTGGAAACTCAAGTGAACTCGGGCCCACAGAGACTGCCCCAGACCCTGCCTGGCTCCTGGGTACCACACTGCGTCTAGCCTGCTTCACCTGGGAGAACAAAACCGACCCCAATGCTTCCTGCCGCTGCCTTCAGATGAGCTGCAGTCTCTCGTCCGCCCAGTGGCACTGGGGTGGTGAAGACTCTTTGGCAGGAATATGGCGCTTTAAAGACAAAATTTATTCTTTTCTTTTTAAAGACGTTCTTCAAGCCGACCCCCCCCCCCCTTCTTGGCTGAGTGTGAGGATTTGTTATCTAAGTTCACATACGCACGCTCGCTCCAACTCACGGGGTGTCAAACAGTCAGAGTTTTTACTTGTTATCCCTCTTTGCCTTAAAAATGAGATTCCTCATAAGTTTCCTGATTGCCAATTCTGAGCAAAACTCGATGCCTTATGAATATGTAGAGGAATCTTAATGAAACGCTGCAAATGCAGCAGCCCTGCGTGTTCTGCAAAATGTCTCCAAAGCCCCGCGAGGCTTCCCCATGCTCGTGGAAGACGAGGCTCCCTGCAGAGGAGAGGAAGATGCGAGAGTAGCACATGATTGCATGGGTTCCGGTTACTGTGACTTAGCATGAGAAATGCTGCCCTGTGCCTCTCCTCTAATTCTCCCGTGTGCCGTAAGTCACCAGCCCAGGTCTGCTCAGCCTGGCACCTGCCTAAGTGGGACCTAATTGCGAGGGTTGCAGCCTCCAAGCACGGGCCCTTGTTTCATTAGCATCACAGATTGGCTTCTTGGGAGCCACGTTCTTTGGTAATTTGTTTACAGTTGACGTCTTGCAGATTCTCACTTCCTTAATCTAACAGTCTGCTAATTCTTAAAATTGGAGAAAAAAAAATAGAAAGAAAGAAAAAACAGCCTATCAGTCTGCTCGCCAGGAAAGACTTAGCTGTCAGGAGCTCTAATGAGGTATGGTATTAATTCCAGAATGCGATTTTTCCCTCCAAATGGCAGTGACTAGTATATTATGCAGTTTTCTCATGATTAATTAAAACAATAACTACAATAAATAAAAGAAGCCCATTTTGTGATTCTGACCTAATTGCTTTTTAATTGCACTGCTTTTCTTGTTTATTTTCAAAATTTGCTTCTCTGAAGCGGTCATCAGGGAGCATCGGAGTCTGCCAGCGTCTTTCTCTTAGTTGTCCCGTCCGTGCGGCACGGCCGGTCATCGATCGGCCACTGCCTCAGTGTCCGCTTTAGTCCTTGACTACTGAATGTTTTTAGCCATGGGCGAGCTCCAAAGATTATTTTTGTAAATCTGTCTCCTTTCACACTGATTTCCCATTAAAAATAGATATTATCTTTAATTCTGGGAGCAGGTAATTTGTGGCTCTGGTAAACAACATGAAGAGCTAAAGTGTAAAACAAATTTTATTTTTCGTAATGTGTCCGTCCCACGGAAGGTGTAGAGATGAAGGGAATTTCTCCCTCCCCTTCGGAAGGTTGGAGTGTTTAGATCTGCTGAAATAAACTGGCAATAGACAGATTCCCGGGGAAAAAGACACAGCAGTTTATCAATGTGCAGGTGCACACAGGAGCCACACGGAACGTGAGACTCAAAGGGGACAAGTAGTGAAAGCTTCACTACCCTCTTCATTAGGGGAGAGGGAAGTGGGGCTGTGGGCGATTTTGGAGGAAGAGCCAGTGATTTTGGGGGGCAGATGAGCGGGCCTAGAGAGCAGACAGTAGCCTGGGACTGAGTTCCTCTGGGCTCGGGGGGTGGCAACAAGTCGTGGGCAGGTGAGAGCAGAACTTCACTCTGAACAAGGGTCCTCTTGTTGTGCAGACAGTCTCCCTGCTGACAGCCCTTAGGAGAGTATCTGAAAGGACAGGGGAAAAATCCGTCCCAGAGTGGTGTCCCGGGTGGAAACTTTTCCTTTCCTTTCTCGCTCTATGAGTCAATCTATGGTTAACTTAGATTTCCGAAAGGGGGTCCAAGGCAATTGCATGCCTTCTGGATAAACTTCCCTGTGTCAGATAAGGGAACGTCAGAGAAAGCCCTCCCTGTGCTTCTGAAGGGAAGCGGGAGGCAGGAGAAGGTCAGAGAGAGACCTTGGTTCTGCGGCTTATTCCTGAGGTCTTTGACTCTCCTTTGCTCAAAGCACTCGGTGTGCCCAGGCATCATAATTTTGGGGTGGCATTTTCTGAGCCCCAACAAAGGCTTTCTGCTTCTTCAGTACCAGCGGCAGCATGTGTAACTGCTAGAGTTGCAGGAACATTCTACAGATGATAAATGCCAGCATGGAGGGACCTCGGCATGGAGCAAACGGGTCCCTCTTGCTGTCTCACAAGCAAAACGGTTTCATCCTCACAACCACTGGGCATTGCACGTGATCACTCAAAAACTGTTTTCCTAAAGCCAGAGATGCTTCAGCCGCCCTCCCTAGCCTCTTCCCCAAGCCAGTGTCAGCGTCAACACTCTCATCACTAGACGAGTGTCCTCAAACCACAGTTCGCCTGTTTCTAGCCGTCCTCTCAAGCTGTAAAGCCCGCAGAGGTGTTCATCCCGGGATTCTCCGCGAGCGTCACGCTGTGTGGTGTGTTCTGCAAATCCACAGACCCTGCCTTGAGCAGCTCCCTGGGACAGATTCTGCTGGGCCTGATCCTACCTTTACTGGTTACTTCTAGTGTATGATACCTGAGCATCTCCAACCTAGAGCTGTCAGAGCTTTGTTTTTATTTATTTATTTATTTGTTTTATTTTTAGAGGCAGGGACTTGCTGTGTCACCCAGGCCAGAGCGCAGTGGTGTCATCACAGCTCATTGCAGCCTCTAACCCCGGCAATCTTCCCGCCTTAGCCTCTTGGTAGCTGGCAGCACAGGCGAACACCACCACGCTAGGCTAGAGTTTTGTTTTTCAAAATAGACATTCAGTGTCCTTTGGTCTTACGTCTTTCTGTAGAGCCCTAACTTGAGAAGTGCCTTGTTGCAGTCTGCCTGCACTTGGTAGGCCTGGCCCCTGAGCCGGCTTCTGTTCCCAGGTAGTCCCAGGCTCTTCCACTGCCACTTAAAAGAACAGAAGGGCGGGACCTTCGCCTGCACCGCCGTGGCTTGGGTTACTTGGGGATGGCCTGGGGAGGCGAGGGGTGTGCACCCCGCTGTCCAGGGCAGGGAGAGCGCTAGGTGGGCCCGCTGTTCTCTGCGAGAGCCAGCTTGCAGGCATCACTGGAAGCACCGCACGCTTGTTGCGGGCAGCGCAGAAGATAAGAAAGAGCAGTGGGCGTGGTCGGGTCTGCCCCTCAGAAATCACTGCTGCAAATGGTGAAAAGCGCATCTCTAGAGGTGTGTCTGCATTTGAGTAGAAATGGGATTTCACTGTTTTAAAACACACTTTTTTTTTTTAACACGTTAGAAAGATGTTCTCAATATGTTACTTTTCGCTGAATTCCTTCATCTCCTAAAACGTAACTCCGGTCGTGTTTTCCTGTTTCCTTATGTCCCGTTGGCGCCTCGTCTCGGAACGGGCAGCAGCTGCTGCATCGGATGCCGGTTAATCGCAGCGCGGCATCCTGTCGGGTCAGGCTGTGCCGTCCTCCCCGCAGCTGCACACGCCAGGGCCGGTGTGGGTCATCGTTCGAGGACGATCTTTCTCTCCCTGCAGGTGCCAGCGGAAGCAGTGGAGGGTGGATCTGCCGGCCACCAGCGTGGTGATCACGTTTCACAATGAAGCCAGGTCGGCCCTGCTGAGGACAGTGGTCAGGTGAGGCCAGAGATGCCACATATCTGCCACCTGTCGCATCTTACGGGAGGCGTCACCTGTCAGGGATGCTAGACATGAGCTGTGTCCCAGATGTAGTTAGGCTGGGGCTGCCCGTGGGGGCTGCAGACAGGGTCACCTCGCTGCTTAGCATGGGGAGTGGCAGACAGCTCCTCCAGCCAGGAAGCAGGGCCACGATGTGAGAATCCCCCACCCCAAGTGGTGCCCCTCAACGGCCCACAACCTTTACCTTTTTTGTGTTTTCTCAGTGTGCTTAAGAAAAGCCCGCCCCATCTCATAAAGGAGATCATCCTGGTGGACGACTACAGCAATGATCGTGAGTACCGAGGCCCGTCTGGCCCCTGTGCCTGGCCCTCCCCGGCCTGGCCCCCGCCAGGAGGGAGCTAATGAGGCATGACCCAGCCAGAAAGCAGGTCCACAGAAAGAAGAGGTGCCTGTGTGACACCCCGAGGGGATAATCGGCCCTTAGATGATTGAGAATTGCTGTGCTTGAGCGCAAAGCCCTTTATAAACTGCAGGTTCAAAATGCTCTGCTTCTTCTTTTCTTTTCCTAGCTGAGGACGGGGCTCTCCTGGGGAAAATTGAGAAAGTGCGTGTCCTTAGAAACGATCGGCGAGAAGGTAAGACTCTTTTTTTAATTTGCTACCAAGACGGTTGAATTTTGACTTTTCCTGAGCCCAGTAATAACTTAAAGAAGTGCTTCAGCTCAAAGAGCAATTAATTGTCTGGCATTTCTGTCTGTCTTCCTCTCCCAGAGCCACTTGGGAGCCCTCGCCCAGCAAACGCAGGAAGGACATTAAAAGCTGAGCTAATTGAAACTGTTTGTATACTAGGGCAGGAGTTCACATTATATTTTTATTTATGTGTTTAGAAAATTGGCTTATCTGTTCCTTTCACAACCTAGGAAGTCTCACCAGTCCCTTGAGTACAACAAGACTTTAGAAGAAAAACAAAGACTTAGCAATGAGAAATTTAATGACTCCATGCTCTAGGCATCTGATAAAATAACTGGGATTCAAGTTTGACAGTCTGCTGAAGGCGAACTATTCAAAACAAGGAGAAAGTACCGCAATTACATGGTTTTGCAAATGCCAACTCAGAACCTCACACCAGTCTTGCCTGTGCTGGAGCTGAGCTCGCAGAGTCTTGCTTCACTGGCTGTTATAAGAGAAGCTCTGAAGGAGAAAGGTCTCGCTTTGGAGTGTCTGGAAAGGAAGCTCGGATCACAATGTAGGTAACATCCAGTGCATCGGTGCTGTTAGAGGGCCCGGTGGCCGGATTCTAGGTTCCTCTGTGGTCTGGGGACATCTCGATACAGGAAAATCACAGAGCCACGTTTGCTATTTGAGGATGACTCTGTTGATCCAGGAGTGGTGATTGTATTCCTCCATCAACACAAACTCTTTCTTCTAGTTCCCTGTTCAGTCCAGCTGGAGTCAAGGAGTGAAGCTTTCTTAGCGATAATCTAATGAGCCAATGCAGTGATTGAGCCTGTCAGAGCAGTTCTGTCAGCACCGTGCTGTAACCAACGAAGGTCATCAACGCAGACATTCAAGGTGCACAATGAGATAGGCCTTCGCCCTCAGTAACTCTCATCGGTCCCTCAAGGCTAGAATAGACCAAAAATCTTGCAATTTGCCATATTATTTTTGCCTCCTAAACAACCTACAAAGTCACGTTATGGATTTAAACCCAAAGTGTCTGCCGTCCCACCCCATCACCTAAAAAGGGAAAAGGCTGACACAGGCCAAGAAAAGAAGAGGAGGAGGAGAAGCTAGAAGAGGGGAGAAGGAAAGACAGAGGGAGGGAGAGAAAGCAATCATGTTCCATGTTTGTAGTTTGTAACTGGTCTATCACTTGCTAGCTTTATCACTGTGAGCCTTTAACCTGCTTAGAAATCAGAATAATACTTCTAAATGTTACCTTTTCACTGCTTTAAATGAGGAAGTTCATTTGGGTAAGAATCCACATTGACGTGTTGTTTGGGGAAGGGATGAGGAGAGGAGGTTGTTGGAAGCCGGACTATAGCAGCCCTGTATGGAACAGCTGAAGTGTGTGACCGTTGAGTGAGAAAATAGGTGTGCAGGTGCACACACACACACAAATGTATATGTGTGCCTGTATATGTTTATGCATGTGTGTACATATATTAGATCTCATATATTTCAGCATACACACAAGTGCTTATTGTGATGCTACTAGATGACAAAGTAAATTAATTGCATAAAATATTATGGTAGTAAAAGAGCTGCCTTCAGAACAATATTAGTGCCAGGGATTTTATTGTGCATTGATTCTTAATCTAGCTCTTTATTAGAAGCACGTGGGGAATTTAAGAGCATGCCTTGACCCCACCCACAATTGAATAAAAATTTCTGGGTTTTTACATGTGAGGCTTGGACATCTGCATGTTTTAAAGCTGATTAGATGATTCTGATGTGCATTGAAAGTTGAGAACCTAGTCCTTCTCATTTCACAGATGGAGATATTAAAGCCCAAGGAGGTTAAGTGGCCATGCAGCTATTTGGTGGCAGTGGTAGGGCCAAAACCACGGTAATAATTTGAGTTAAATCTTTTTTTCTGCATTTATGGAGATGATCAGGTGGTATTTCTTTTTACAATCTGTTAATACGGTGAAGTACATTGGTTGATTTTCAAATGTTAAACCAATCTTGCATTCCTGATGTAAACCCCACTTGGTCATGATGCAGTGTCCTTTTTATATATTACTATTTTACGTATTGCTGCTATTTTGTTAAGGATCTTTACATCTATGTTCATGAGGAACATTGGGCTGTAATTTTCTTACAATGCATTTTTCAGATTTTGGCATCAGGGTTAAACTGACCTCAAAACAAGGTGGAGGGTGTTCCCTCCTACTTTATTTTCTGAAAAAGTTTGCATAAGATTTTAATTATGTCTTCCTTAAATGTGTGATAGAATTAACCGATCTAGACCAGGAGTTTTCGTTATGGAAAGGTTTTCATGACTAATTGAGTCCTTTGAATGGATCTAGCCTATTGAGATTCTCTTTCTTTTCGTGTCTGTTTTGGTAATTTGTGTCTTTCAAGAAATTTTCCATTTCATCAGAGTTTTAATATTCACTGGCACAAAGTTGTTTATGATGTTCCCATTATCTTTTTCATATTAGTAGAATTAGTATTAATATCCCCTCTTTCATATTGATTTTGGTAACTTATATTTTCTCTTTTTTTAATCTGTCTGCTAATTTTAATCTTAAGAACCAACATTTTGCTTTGTTAACTTTCTCTGTTTTTTTGTTTTGTTTTGTTGGTTTCTGCTTTTATCGTTATTATTTCCTTCCTTCTACTTTAATTTGCCTTTTTCTAGGTTCTTAAAGTAAAAACTTATATTGCTGATATCTTTCTCAAATATTAACATTTAAAGTTATGAATATCTTTCTAAGCACTGCTTAGAAAGATTTTCATAATCATTTAGTTAGAGATATTTTCTAGTTTCCTTTATGATTTCTTTCTTCTTGATCCATAGATTATTTGTGTTCTTTGTTTTCCAAATATCTTTTTTTTTTTAATTGGAGACTAGGTCTTGCATTTTTGCCTGGGCACAAAGGTAGTGGCATGATCATAGCTCACAGCAACCTCAAACTCCTGGGCTCAAGTGGTCCTCGTGCCTCAGCCTCCCGAGTAGCTGGGCCTATAGCTGCACACCACCATACCCAGCTAATTTATCTGCTTTTTGTAGAGACAGAGTCTCACCAGGTTGTTCAGGCTGGTCTCGAACTCCTGACCTCAAGCGATCCTCCTGCCTTGGCCTCCCAAATTGCTAGGTTTATAGGTGTGAGCCACCATGCCTGGCCATATTTGGAGCTTTTGAAGATATCTTTTGGTTATTGATTTCTGATTTAACTCTGTGTTTTCAGAGAACATATTTTGTAAGATTTCAGTCTTTTGGAAAATTTGAGTATCTTACAGCCCAAGATATGTTCCAAGTACAATTCAAAGAATCTATATTCTGCAGTGTTGGGTATGGTGTTCTGTATCAGTTAGATTGAGGTGGTCATTAATGTTCAGATATTTAAGTCCTTATAGATTTTTTTGGTCTAGTTTTTCTATTAATTACTAAGAAAAGGTTGTTAAAATAAATTATAATGAGAATTTGTTTATTTTCCCCTACTTATTCTGATAGCTTTTGCCTTATCAATTTAGAGGCTATTATGCACATACACATTTATGAATGTTATTATCTTCCTAATGAATTCACCATATTATCATTATGAAATGTCTCTTTATCTCTGGTAATTTATGTCTTGACGTCTTCTCTGTCTCCTACTAATAGGGGTGCACCAGTTTTCTCATCCTTCCTGTTCGCATAGTATATCCTTTTCTGTCCTTTCCCAATCTATGTATTTACAGCTAACATATGTCTCTTATAGACAGATCATAGCTAGATCTTGCATTTTTTTTATTCAGTCTAACAATCTTTGCCTTTTAATTGGAGTGTTTAATCCATTTACATGTCGTATTGATATGGGTTTGGGTCTACTCTTTAGTTATTGGTTCTCTATTTGTCCCATGGGCTTTTTGCTTTTTCTAACTCTGTTCCTATTTTCTTGCTTTCTTTTGGATTAGTTGATGATTTTTTTATTTATCATCAGATTGGGGGGCTACCTCCTTTCTAGCATCTTCTCCTTTAGTTTTCAGACACTAGAAGCCCTGAGCTCTGTCCTCTGACACCTCAGTTATTATAGCTTTTAGCTATACTTTGTGTATGTGTGTGGTTGGTCTGAGGATTACAATATACATCTTTAACCTAGAACAGTCTACTTAGACTCAGTGCCATGCCACTTTACATAAAATGTAAAAACTTTGCAACAGTTTAATTCCATTTCTGTTTTCTGCCCTGTACTATTGTTATCATATGTTTTTTTTTTCGTGTGTGTGTGTGTGTGTGTGTGTGTGTCTTAACCCTCACAAGACAGTGTTGCATTTTTGCTTCAAATAATCAGTTATCTCTTTCCAGTTTTCAGTTCTGGAATGCCCACTTGATGCTTTCTTGTGGTTTTCATTTCTCTGTTGAGATTCTCCATCTGTTCACTCTTTAAAAGCATTGTTTCATTTGAGTCCTCGAACAAGGTGTAGTAGCTGCCTTTAAATCCTCATTTGCTAATTCTAACATCAGGGTCATCTCAGGGTGAGTTTCTCTTGACTTTTTTCTTTTGGGTATGGACCACATTTTTCTATTTCTTCTCATGAATCACTATCTTTTAATTATATAAATCACTATTTGTTTACTTTATAATGGATACCGTGGGTGATATAGTGTAGAGACACTGGGTCAGATTATCTTTCTCTAAAGAATGTTAATCTTTGTTATACAGGGTGGTTAAATTACTAGGTGATGGCATAAAACTTGTGTAAGCTTGTGTTTGCACTTTGCTAGGATGAATATATCTTATTCCTGAGACATAGTCTTTATTCCTAAATGTGGTCCTTCTGGAGTTTCTGTAGAAGAACTGAAGTGTTTACCAGGCCCTTCTAACTTGGCCCTTCTAATGATTCTATACTTTGTGTCCCCTGCATTTGGCAGCAGCTGAAACTAAGCTCTTTCTGCCCGTTACGTTTCGAGTCAGAGTTCACGCCTGGGCGGTTGAGGAGTCAGCCAAGGGTTTAAGGGGAAGTTGCCACCAGACTTGGGGGTCAACCTGCTTTCTGGGGTCTCCTCCTGCAGTTGCCGGGCACTGGAGCTCTGTCCCCTGACACCCCGAGCCAAAAGGCCGCCTTGCAGGGGATTGGGGAGTAAGCCCAGGGGAAATGCCATGAAAACACGGATCTCACGCCATGTGGTTTTCTTCTTTCAAAGGTTGGATCCCTTAGTTTCTGCCTGCTTCTGGCTGCTTTCCAGCCCTTTAAATCGCTGCTCTTTCTATTTTATAATTGTCACCTGATCCGGGGCTTTCCCAATACGAGTTACTCTGCAATTGCTACAACCAGAAATCTTTAGTTTTTTCCCTGCTCTAGCATGTAGCTACATAAGAATCATTGAAAATCCATTTTGACTGTGAAAAAAGGAACTTAAGACACTTGTCCTCACCGGTTGTGAATAGTAGTCATCTTCATATATAAAGCCCAGCATAAACAGCAAAAGCCATGTATGACCACAGCATCCAGGGGTAACTATACTATTACATTTATAATGAGCTTTTGTGTCATAATGAAAAATGCATGTTATTAACAGATCGCAAGTATATAAATCGTATAATTGGACCAATAGTGTAACAAATTTTGTGTAGAAGCCAATCAGGCTTTGTCATTTGTGTTATTTGGCTTGTGTGAAGTCTTAGAAGATAGAGATATTTGCAACACTGTTACAAATATTGCCACTAAAATCGGCACCATTAGCTCTTGAAGTGTCTGGATGACACCTTCCTTTGTCCAGTTAATTAGAAAACTCCCTTGTTAGGTCAGAGGAAAGTAGTTTTAAAACTTCAACATTAGTTGCTTGATAAAGGAGATTTCAGTTATGTAAAGGCCTTTCTTAGAAGACAGTAGTTCTAAGAAAGTTGTCTTCCCAATCATCCAATTAACTATTTTTTGGAAAGTCCTGGCCGGGTGCAGTGACTCAGCGCCTGTAATCCCAGCACATTGGGAGGCCAAGGCAGGAGAATCGCTTGAGGCCAGGAGGTCAAGACCATCCTGGGCAATATAGAGAGACTCCATCTCTACAAAAAAAATTTAAAAATTAACCGGGTGAGGTGGCACGTGCCTGTCATCCCAGCTGCTCGGGAGGCTGAGGCAGGAGGATCACGTGAGCCCGGGAGTTTGAGGTTGCTGTGAGCTGTGATCATGCCACTGCTCTCCAGCCTGGGCCACAGAACAAGACTCACTCACTGACTCAGTCAGTCAGTCAATAACACATTTTTTAAAGTCCCGACAGAAATCTTTTTTGGGAACAGCAGGGCAATATTGATCCTACCAGACAAGCTTGCAGTGAGCTCTACGCCGGCTAGTGGGCCGCAGAACCGAGTGGCCGCAGGTGCTGGGCGGTGCTGATCCTGCTGCCACCTCCCTGGGCGCCCGGGCTCCCTCTTGACGCACTTTCAACTCACGTCCACAGGCCTGATGCGCTCGCGGGTCCGGGGTGCCGATGCTGCCCAAGCCAAGGTCCTGACCTTCCTGGACAGCCACTGCGAGTGCAACGAGCACTGGCTGGAGCCCCTCCTGGAGAGGGTGGCCGAGGTGAGGTGCTGGGAGGGGTCTTGGGGGGGGGGGACCAGGGAAGGGGCTCCGCAGGGCCCTGGGAGGGGCAAGAGGGGCGCAGGCGGCAGGGGTGGGGGCCGCGCTGGCTGCGGTTTTCCCTGTTGAAAGGACGTGGTATTGGCCGTAGGGATCCGTCAGCAGGAGGCGCTATCCGTAGGAGGTGACGAACGGGACACAAGGGTCAGCAGAGGCAGGGGGCCACTCAGTCTTAAGACAGCCGCTCTTGGGAGCGCACCCCCCCTTGCCTGCAGCTTCGCAAAGCGGTCAGGGCAGCGCCTGGTGTCAGAGGGACTTGCTGGGGATGCCACCCCTGCGCTGCCAGGCTGCTGTCAGTGCAGGGGGCGCGTTAGCTGCGGGGAAGGGGTGGGTGGAAGCCACACAGGGACCGGGTGGGGTGGGTGCAGGGCGGGCCGTGGCTACACCTCCTGCACCGTCTGCCTTCCAGAAGCATCATTGCTAATGTTACATTTGGCCTTTTGTTGTCTCGCTTGCCTCCTGCTTGCTTTATTGACGTTCTCTCCTTCCTACTAAATAAAGCACTTCCTTGGGGGTGATAAAGCAAACTTAATGAAAGGAAATAGACGAGCAAGTCTTTCTGCCTAAGTGTAGCGAGAGTAGCGGGTGGGCTGTTACTAAGTAACCACAAGCTACGAGCAATCGTGGAAATCCTAGTCACTGCCCTTTATTGAGTTCCAACTAGGCGCTTTTTATGCATCACCTCTGCATGTGCATTGTTTTGTTTTGTTTTCTGTTTTTTTGTGACGGGGTCTCACTGTTACCCACGCTGGAGCGTATTGGCACAATCATAGCTCACTACAGCCTTGAACCCCTGGGCTCAAGCGATCCTCCCACCTCGGCCTCCCAAAGTGTTTGGATTACAGGCGTGAGCCCCCACACCCAGCCTATGCATTACCTTTAATGCTCGTATTATCCCCATTTAACAGATGAGCAAACTGAAGTTCAGTGAACTTTAATAACGGATCCAAAATCATACAGGTGGCAGAGCCAAGATCACAAAGCAGGTTTTGTTAAATTCCTGAGCCCTTTCTTACACATACGCACACACCTACACCAAGAAGAACCATCCCAGAATCCCCACCCACCCCCGCCAGCACCTCGCACTCTCCCAGCTACATCTGTCTCCTGGGGAGGCTGTGCCGAAGCCAAAGATGCCCCCATGCCATCTGAGTGTGTGAGAGCCACTCACTCCCGCGGTCAGCGTCACAGCTGTTTCAAATGCCACCTCCAGAAGTAAGCAGAGAAAGTACTGAGGTTATTCATGCTCATTAATTCTAGGCTTATCGAGAGGAACGTAAAGCAGATTGTGCTCTTCGACTCCCACACTGAGCTAGGCAAGGAGGGTCTCATTCTTCCCTGCGCCCGGCGAGCCACGGGGTTTATTTTTCGCTGTAAATTCGCACTTGGGCGGTGTCAGAACTTTATAGTATTAATGTGTCCCTAATTCGTGGGTTCCTCTGATGTGTTACGTTCTTAGTTCTGCTAATTGTGTTACTCGATTGTTTTTCTAAATCTTCGGCTCATAAGGGTTCTTTAAATGGCTCCGGTGAAGCACCCACTCCAGCTGGCGGGCAGCGTGGGCGGAGGACAGTGTCTCACCCCCAGTGGCCATCCGAGCTGGAGGAGTTAAAAGGCCTCATGTTCACGAACTCTGACCGCTGCGATGGCCACGTGGTGTAAAGGAATGACTCGGTCCAGGGGGAAGATATTTTTTGGTAGAATCACAGATAAGGCAGACTTAGACTGGAGAATCCTCTGGCTGATTTGGTTCCCATCGGCTGTAATAATGCTGGTGCTGTCCACATGGCATGTGCGCTCTCCCTACACACACGCACACGCACACACACAGAAATACAGTCCTCGTGTTGTCATGTGGGTGGGCATTTTAGTCTCGGGTCTATTCCTGAGGTTTACTGCGGCTCACAAATTGATAGTAACTGATGTAAGACACCCTGAGCTTAGATTCTGGGAGCATGAAAGCCGCCCTGTGGGTGAAATTCTGACATTTGAGAAAGCGGAAAAGGGCCCTGGGGACACGTTGGCACAGTGGTGGCCTCAGCTGGTGGACAGGTGGCTGACCTGCCCGTGGCTGGGGGTCCCTTTCGTGGGGCGATTCCTGCTGCGACCCCACCCCCGACCTCCCGTGGCGCAGACCGCCGTGCGCCAGTTGGTGGCTGCGAGTGAGACTTTCTGGGTCCTGGTCGGGGAGCGGGGCCTTCGCGGGCTTAGGGCGGACGGTGGTGAGGGGTAGCCGGGTTTGCTCTGTGGTTGCCTGACGCTAGCGCCTGCCTGGGGTGGGTGTGGTTTCTTGTTTGCTGGGATTTTGATCCTACTGTTTCTGATATTTTATTTATTTGTGTTTTAGGACAGGACTCGGGTGGTGTCACCCATCATTGACGTCATTAACATGGACAACTTTCAATACGTGGGGGCGTCAGCTGACTTGAAGGGCGGTAGGTGTCCCTCTCGGTCCCCCTGCCTGGGCTTATGCTGTCTGCTCTGGCGTCTGATCACCACGTCCTCCCATTGTAGGGGTGACAGTGACCGCAGCGTTCACACCGCAGTGTGCACACTGAGTGAACAGCCTCCGTGTGCTTAGCAAGGAGGACTCCATAAAAAACAAAAGTCGCCTTGCTCCCCTTACAAAGCCTCCTGGGTTTCTGTTCCCTCCTCACCCCCATGGCCTTGGTTTGCTCTGGCGAGCCACGTGGCCGGTGAACAGACGTGGTGTCCTTGTGATGAGAGGCGACGACGCCCTTGCCCTTGGGGTCTGAGATGAGGAGACCAGCGCCGCCTCGTCCCCACAGGCGGGACGGAGCAGCCCCCCGGAGTGGAGGTTCTGTGCGGCTGAAGGGCCAGACCCCGTCCTCACCTTCCCTGCTCACCCGCTGCTGCTCTGACAGCCCCAGCCTGTTCCCGGGGACCTGTGGCATCACCGCCCCACTCTCCCAGGCCAGGACCCGGGTCACCTAGACCTGCCCCTTCTGTGCGTTGTGGTTGCCGACCCGTCCTGCGCCCACCCACCCACGTCCTGCGTCACTCCCGGGTCGCTTATGTGAGTGACCACACCGTGTCCCGTAGGTCCTCGCAGCCTCCAAGGGGGACCCCTCAAGCCCACGCCCCACAGAGCCCCAGGAGTGATTTCTCTCTTCGCCCTCTTAAAAGTTAGCAAGAGCCCCAAAGAGCCATTCCTGTGTGTGCCGTGTCAGCGTTTGCCCCATTAGCTGTTAAAGCCCAGGAAGTGTTTAAACTCGAGTAGGGGCAAGTAACACGTCCCGTCCCCGCCGGCCCCGGCCTCCGAGACCTCCGCCACGCGGGATGCAGCAGCACGAGAGCTTTTGTCTCAGTATGAACATAGAGTAGTTGACATCACAGCCCTACAGAAGGCTCTGTGGACCCCCGGGGTTTGGGGACCGTGCCTGGAGACTGCTGGTCTCACAAAGTGCGTCCCTCGGCCGACGGCTGCCCGGGAGTCAGCCCAGCCCGCTCTGCCAAGCTGGTCACGGCTCGCCGGGCTCTCACTCCTTGTTCCTGGTCCTAGGACTGAGGCAGGCAGACGGGTGGCCTGGGCCCCAGGGCTCTGCCACACTCGGCAGTGAGTGAGTGCCGGAGCTCGGCAGGGTGGCAGCCGCGCCGGAGAGAGCTCAGCTGAGAGCCACGTCGGCAGAGGCTGCTCTGAGCCGCGGAAAGATGTCCAAAGTCCTTGCCCTGTGCCTTTGTCACCTGTTCACTAGAGAGGAAACTGGTGGCCGTCCCCAGACTGTCGATTCTTTACACCTGAACTCAGCGAACGCTTTTCCAGCCGGTCAGCGCCCTGGTGTATGAGAAACGAGGGCTTCTTTCCCACCTCCCAGCATTTCTGACCGACTGGAAGACGGACACTGGACAGAGGTCACCTGACAGTCTGACGTCAAAAGGAGACAACCATAAAACGGGGTCTTACCCTCAGGGAGCGGGGTGCTGGGACTGTGGGTGAGATTGGGCCTCACCCCTGGCTGTTTCGGACGTGGGCCCCGCCCGCCCCTCGCAGGCTCCTCGGCCCCCCCGGCTGGGAAACAGGACGGTGACCCTGCCCCCGATGAGGTCGCGATGGCATTAGCCGTGAGCGCTCTGCGCTGACATCGGGGCCGCCCCCGCCACCCGGGCCATGCGTAGCAGGGCAGGCGTGCTGGGAGGACTGCCCTTAAGTTGGGAAGCATGAAAGTTGGAAAGACGCATAACAAATGGTGAGAACTAAAGTGTTTGGGGGCTTTAAAGAGGAGAGACCCAAAGATAGCCAGAAAGCTCCCGTTTCCGGACTGCCGTGTTCCCCTGAGCCTTTGGGGGAACTGAGGCCGGGAGGGCTGTTCCCCCAGCTGCTGCCTGCGTCAGAGCAGGGTGAGGACAGATGTCAGAGTGGGGTGCAGGCCTCGGGCTGGGTCAGAAGACTGGGGGCCGCATTCACTCCAAGCATTTCATGAAATTCCTCTAGGGAAAAAAAGCCAGGACAACATTCCTAACGGAACTTCAATATAGCTTATCTCTTTGGACCGAATTAATAAATAAAAATAATAAACATTAAAAAACAAAGGTAGCATGGCATCAGTTGGCCTTTAGCGTGCTCTGTTGACAAACCAGCCAGGGTGTCGTTTTCTGGGTGGACTTCATGGCCTTGGAGGTGCCTCGGTGAACCCAGCTCAGGGCCTGCGTCTCCTCGGAGCGTCACTGTCCCCACTGCCCAGCCCCCACCACTTCTGCTCCCAGCAAGACCTGGGAGAGCTGCTTCCTCGAGAGCCGTAAGGCTGTGGTCCCCAACCTTGGCCGTCTGTGGCCAGTTACGAGCTGGGCCTCGGGCTCTGCCTCCCCCAGCCCCGGCCTGTGGAAAATTCGTCTTCCATGAAGCTGGTCCCTGGTGCCAGAAAGATTGGGGACGAGGCCATAAAGCAGGTGTGACTGGCCCAGAGATGGAGGGTCCCCACCTCCCGTCCTTCGGTCACTGTGGCCGTCCAGGCAGACCCTGCATTCGGAGCGCACAGATGAGAAGCGCGAACGTGGGCATCGCAGAGCCGTGTCGCCAAAGAGCCTGAGGGCAGAGGGCTCAGGAGCTGTGGGGCTGAACGGTGGCCGGCCCTGGCGTGATCAGGTTTGTCTGTCAGACCCTTGGAATCGGCCGTGTGGCACCACGAGCCGCGGGCTTGCCGAGAAGCCGCCTCCCGGTGCGCCGGGACAGCTGCGGCAGGCGGGTGCCGGCCTCCGAGGGGCACGACACGCAGTGCCTTGTGAGCAAGACCCCAACCTCAGGCCCCGCAACGCCCAAACCACGCCCAGGTACCAGACCCAGGCTCTTCCGTCCTCAGTGGCCTGTGGACTGTAAGAATGGAGTGGGACAGGTGCCAACCGTATCAGAAATCAAAGCGTGTTGGCCCAGTTTGCAGCTCCTTCTGCGCATCATCACCTAGAAGTTTCCACGTGCCTGCCCGGTCCTGGCGCCGAGACGGTTTTGGCTGCATCAAGAGATACCGAAGAGATCGAGTTTGCGGCCCAAGGAACAAATGACACCTCATCCCCTCTGCAACGTCCCCTTCCCCACGGGTGGTGGCGGAGGCGTGGTGGCCACTGGCCACCCAGGTGCCCCTCCTGGCGGCCCCAGGACCGGCACTGGCGTCGTCACGCAGACCCCGGCTCTGTCCCTGCTGTGCGTGTGCTCTTGCGCATTGCAGCATCCGGAAGGCCGCCACGCTTCTGGGCTGGGAAGGGAGAAGGTTCCAGCGTGCACCCTCCCCGCTGGTCTCTGCCCTGGAGCCACCCCAGGCCCTCTGTCCCCTCCTCGCCTTCTTCGGTGTTTTTGCTTTGTTTTGGTTTCGGTTGAATCCCGTTCACGTATCGAATGTTTCTAAGCTGTACAGGTGGGGGGTCGGGAACAAACGCTCAGTCTCTTGTCAGCGTCCTGTTTCTTTTCCTGACGGCAGGTTTTGACTGGAACCTGGTGTTCAAGTGGGATTACATGACACCCGAGCAGAGGCGGTCCCGGCAGGGCAACCCAGTCGCCCCAATAAAGTAAGTGCCAGGCATCCTTCTGGGGGTCCCTCCCCAGTGAGACCCCAGGCTCTGGCCCCTCTGCAGGGCCTGCACTGCCCGGACACCTGGCTGGGCTGTTTACCTGCTGCCACGTCATAGAACAGAGTCCTTTGAGGTTTCTTTGCCTCAGATGACATCTAACATACGTTTGTAAGGCCCACGCGCCAGTTCTGTGTGTTCATGTGTGTTTATAATGTGGAGCGCTGTCCGTAGGAGAGTGGGGTCCCCGAGCTGACCTCAGGGACCAGGGCAGGGGTGGCTGGTGGCCAGCGTGGGTCTGGGCTGCCACTGCTGCTCAGGAGGTGGCTGGTGCCCGCGAAGCCCGGCTTTAAGGTCCGCAGGCTGTGCAGCGAGCCGGGGCTGGGAGCCGGGCCACCTTCTCCACGAGGGCAGCGAGTCCGTCAGCGTGCGGGTCAGTGAGGTGGCATCGGCCGCGCTGGCCCCTCCCCGGCTGCCGGGGACATGGTGGGTTCCCGCCTAGAGAGGAGGCACCGGAGCCACGACAGTGACGGTAGCGCTGACGCTGCGGAGCGCTTCCTGCGTGTGCTCAGGGCTTCGTGCCTGTGACTTTTGCAGTCCTTATAGTTGCCCTGTAAGGAAACTGAGGCACAGAAAGGCCAAGTGCCTTGCCTGTGGCGGCTTGTCGGCCAGTGGCCCAGCGCCAGCAGCCACTGCCTCGTGGGGGAGGCTCGGTCCAGCCCCTGCCATCGTGGGAGCGTCGGGGCAGGCAGGGTGGGGGGCGTTTGTGGGCAGCAGTGGTGAGGCAGGGAGGGGCACCCTGGCTCCAAGCAGGGGGCAGGGGCACCGTGGCTGTCCTGAAGGTCAGCTTGCAGTTAGGGGCCTGGGCGTGGCCTTGGCATAAGTGTGCTGGCAGTCTAACCTTGACCTTTGCCCTGCCCTCCTCCCCTCTTCTCTCTGCCTCTCCAGAACCCCCATGATTGCTGGCGGGCTGTTCGTGATGGACAAGTTCTACTTTGAAGAGCTGGGGAAGTACGACATGATGATGGACGTGTGGGGAGGAGAGAACCTGGGTACGCGGCAGCCCCTCGTCTCGGGACAGCAACCAGCCCAGCCCTGGGGGCTCCAGGGTGACCCCTCGTGGGGTGTGACTGACCCCTGCAAGCGCATACATAGCACCACCCCTTCCACTCTGGAAGCGTCTGGGGTTGGGCATTGGAGTGTGTCCCCCTAAGTTAGAGTGGAGGGTGCCAGAGCACAGATACCATCTTCGGAAGGAAATGCAAACTCCTTAATTTGAATCTGAACATTTGGAACGCAGGCTTGCAAAATTGGGGGCACAGTCCAGGTGCGCGGGCTCGTGTTTGGCTGTGGCGCGTGGGGAGTGAGCCCTGGCAGAGCCTGTGGGATTGACTGAATTGGAACCACGGGAATCGCGAGGGGTGGGAGCCTTGGCATCTCATTCCTTCCGACTCCTTTTGTGATTGGTTCTAATTCGGGTGTTTCCTCCCCCCCGAACCTTGTTTTGTTTTGTTTTTTTGATAACCCCATGCAAAGCATTTTTCACCGAGGTTTGGGGGCAGTGAAATTGTACACGTTGTGGTCCATCTTTACTCCATAAAAGATGAAAAGACTCTTGTTTGTGTAGGGTTTTAGGGGTGGGGTTAAATTTTGTTTTGTTTTTGCATGTTTCATCTGAAGCCTTTAATTTCCAGTACTTGGCGTTCTGAGCTCGTTCTCCTCGGCTATTGAGTATTAACTCACATTGGTCCTTGGGTGGGTGCACCCTGGGAGGACAGGGACAAGGAGGGGAGGAAAAATGAGGCCACTGCCGTTTTTAGTAGTTTTTACTTGGAGACTTGGATGGGTTTTGTCAATATAAAAGACTAGCCTGGCCTGTTATGTTTCTATTGTTTCATGATGTTAGAGTCGGTGATAAGGTCTCATCTCTGGCAGGTTTCTCTGCCTTTGTTTGATGCTGAAGGTGCTTTAGACTCGGAACTGCGCTGGGGACTGGGAGGGACGTGACTCAAACTCCGTCTGGGGATTTTTTTTAATGATACACTGACCTTTAGCAAGGCTTGGATTGAAGTCACTTGAGCGCGGGAGGCTGTAGGACCGTTAACCTTCTGAAGAGAATTCTGAGTCACCTGGTCCCGCAGACGTCCCCTGGTGGCTTAGTGGAAATCCACCCGGCCAGGGCCACGCAGCAGGACGGCACGTCGCTTAGGTGGCTGTTTCTCAGAATCAGCGCGGTTTTTCGCAGCGTGGCTGCTGTTGGCTGAAAGCACGGGCAAGGCCGTGAGATGCCAGCCGCATTCCGTGTCGGAGTGTAGCCGTGCTGGTTTGCATCGAAGGAGACATTTCACCCGGACACCAGAGGTGGGGGGGAGAATTGGTTTGCAGGAGCCGGTGGGTCGTCAGCTGGGTTGTTATTTGCGTAGCCCGTGTCTGTGTAAGGGCTGACGGGGGTTGGCTCGGGGCGAGGTCGGGGCGTCTGCCCTTCCCTGGCTGGCGCTAACTGGTCCTTCTTGAAGACCCCTCCCCTCTCACTGGGAGACTCAGCGAGCCCAGGGCTCTCCACGTGAAAAGGCCACGCTGTGAGTCTTTCTCTCTCTTTAGTGCTGCTTCCGGCTTTTTCTTCTGGGTCCTGTGCGTGCCACTAGCTGTTGTCCCACCCTGGGGGCCTTTGTGGGTGTTTGCTGGGAGAGGCCCGGGGGACGGAGATGCCCGAGTAACATCCAAAACCCCCTCCGCAGCGAGTGCCCCCCCAGAACTGCTAGAGCGTCCGGCTCTGCCGGCTGATAGCGTGAGTCCTTACACAGCTTCAGCAGTTGCCAAGGAGGGCAACGCACCTGACCCTGAGCTCTAAAGATGTAGGGGCGAGGCTCCTTGGGGACATCATTTGTCCTCAGTCCCTTCCCTCGGCGGTAGGGGTGCACTGAATGCTTCCGGTATGTCATCAGGTTTGCACTTTCTAAAGGGAATATGGTCTGCAGAGGTCGTGCACCTGGCCCAGGGTCTCAGAGCCGAGATACAGACACTAACTGCCTAATTACAAAGCCACCAAGTTTTCATGAGATGTCATCCTCTGGTTATAGCGTCCCCGTGAAATCAGAGTGGAAGGTGACTAGCTGTGCTCCGAGCAGACCCCCCACTGGCCTGGCACACCCCCCATGGAGAAGCCGGGGCCTCCCTGGGCCCAGTTTTGAACATTGCAGTGATGCAAATGTATGTTCAAACTTGTTTCCTGAAATACAGACAACTTCGCAAACTTGTGTTGAACACTGTAAAAAGCAAAGTCAGAAGCCCCTCCCTGCCTGTGCCTGGGTGGTCACGGCCACACGGTTTTATGTGACCGCAGAGTCGGTCAGTGAAGTCCCGTAACAGCCGCTCAGACCACAGGGTCCTGGTTTTTCCTGCTGCTTTGGTTTGCGGGTCCCGAGTGGAAAGCACAGCTGCCCGGCCCGCATGGCGCTTCCTGCCGGTGCTGCCCCGACCGGGCTGCTTGTCCGAGGATTCGCCATGGGTCCCTGCCCTGCGCGGGACGCTGTCACCCTGTTTCCGACAGGCCTGCGCCTCGGCCGCTGACTCGGGAGATTTTTCTTCTGCCTCCCAGTGTGCTCCTAGCGGTCTTAGATAATAAATACAGAGAAAAATGGCCTTTTATACAAACCTTGTGAAGTCTTTGAGGAAAAAAATTTAATAGCCTTCCAGAATATCCTATCTTAATTTTTCTGTTCAAACTCGGTTTCTCGCATTCGGCCAGGCCTCTCACTCCGACTCCAGGCGCACACCTGGGCAGGGGTGGTAAGGACAGGTGCCTGGTCGGCAGGTGTCAGGGGCAGGCAGGGAGCACCGCTGACCCGCTGCGTGGCGGTGCCTGGGGCAGCGTGTGTGTGACTTGGCGTGAGCGGTGCCTGGCACGACGGTCACCCTCCTCCTGCGGGTAAATTCCGTGTTGAAGAAGGTGGACAACGGGAGCCTCCCCAGGGAGTGCTCTGGCCTGAGCCAGTGGGTGACCAACTGGTAGGAGTCAGCGGGCAGCTTAGAGACGTCGATCAGTTACCAGCTGTCCTCGGTCACTGCCCTCATCCATGAGGCTCCTGCGCATTTTGCCAGGTGGCGTGAGGCCCGCTAAGGCACAAGGACAAATACAAATTTTGTGATTAAAGGGAAAGGATTCTTTTCCCCGGTGGAGAAAGCCCAGATGCACACTGGTGCTCAGTCAATTTAAAGTAAGTTTCAGAGGAAGAGGGCACAGGCAGTTGTCTGTAATACCCAACACTGAAGCTCAGCTGGGGATGTTCGGACGCCTTCACTGCTGCCTTTTCTGACAGTGTTGCCACTTAGCAAGTGCAGGTGTGACACTCCGTGACCGTGAACCAGCTGGGGAGGAACGCGAGCGAGCGCTTCACCGTCGGTATTTAGGATGGGAGATGCACGATCTTCTGCCCAGAGGACTTTGTATTCAAATACTGATACATCAAGAGTCATTCTTGTCTCAGGGTTCCTAGTGCGAATCTGAAAGATACGTCCACGTGAACATACTTTCTTGATTGTACTGTGGAGTCTGGAGATCCAGGGTGTGTCAAACATCTCCCTTATGGAAAGTTCTGGAAGGAGGCGGTTCCTTATCGGGGCCCCTTCAGCAGCTGGCAGCGGGAGGACCCCTGTGATGGACGGTCCGGGGAGCTTCGGCCGCCATCTGGGGTGGCTGCCGCTGCCAAGCACCCTCTCTGTTCACCCATGTCTTGTTCGTCATCCCAGAGATCTCGTTCCGCGTGTGGCAGTGTGGCGGCAGCCTGGAGATCATCCCGTGCAGCCGAGTGGGCCACGTGTTCCGGAAGCAGCACCCCTACACGTTCCCGGGTGGCAGCGGCACTGTCTTTGCCCGGTAAGTGGCGAGAGGCTGAGCGGGAACCCGAACGTTGCTGACCACCCTTGAGACAGGGCTTGACCTTGGGCTGTCTGGGAACAGGTGTCCTTAGGTGGCGTGTGGCACATTCACACAGCAGCACCCCCCGTGGCAATGGACAGGAACAAGCCACCGACACAGGTGACAGTGCGGACGCCTCTCAGGGCGTTCGCTGCGTGAAGGAAGCAGCGAGTCTCGAGAGGTTACGTGCATGGTCCCACCCACGTGTGGTCTCAGAAGGACAACTCCAGTGTGGGGGACCGGCCAGCGGTGGCTGGGCTGGGGGCCGGGGGGCAGCGTGACTGCAGAGGGGCAGCACCAGGGATGTTTGAGGTGGGAGGTGGGACCGTTCTGCCTCCTGACTGTGGTGGCTGCACTGGTCTCCATATGTGAATGTTCTTAGAACTGTGCGCCCCCAAAATGTCATAGGAAAATATTTTAAATAAGAAAATATATTTTTTATTATTTGATACCATTCAAGGTATAGTTGAAAACAATATTGTCTTAGTCCATTTGGTACTGCTGTGGCAGAAAACCACAGACTGGGGAATTTATAACGAACAGAATTCAGTGGCTCGTGATTCCAGAGGCTGGGAAGTGCCGTGTCAGGGCGCCCACGTCTGGGGCGGGCATTCCTGAGACACCAGCACGCGGCGGGAGGGCAAGAGGGGACAAGAGGGGGCGAACTCACCCTTTCCTAACCCACAGCCCCAGCCAGGAGGGTGGAGCCCTCTTGGCCTAATTGCTTCTGAAAGGCCTCACCCCTTAACACAGCCGCAGTGGCATTTAAATCTTACCAAGGGTTTTGGAGGGGACAGACGTTCAAACCATAGCAAATATTAATCAAAAAGACATCATGATATGGAGATGTGGTTTATGATAGGTAATAGTTACCTTTTAGTAAACATGAAGGTGCCAAAAGAAGGGATTTCTGAAGAAAAAAAATAGCACATCACTACTCTGCCAGACCAAGTTTTTCCTGGGGAATTCTTTTAGATGCTCACAGCAGAACCAGGTACAAGTCAGACCTTGGCGAGGTTACCTTCTGGTCGGGGTAGACAGTGAAACATATACACAGCCAAATAAGATAGTTTCAGATAGTAAAAAATGCTGTGAAGAAGGTAAGATGCTGACATGCGGTCGAGCGTGCAGGGGCAGGCAGGGGAGAGGTTTGCAGGATCAAAAGCATGTGGGGACCCTCTGGGGAGGTGGCATCTGGGGCGGTGGAGTGTGAGCTTAGACCTGCACGGTGGGGAGGAGGTTGCCGTGGGACCCAAGGCACCGGGCTCCCGCGGGAGGAGCAGGTCCTGGCTGCTGAGACAAGGGTTGAGAAGCATCAGGAAGCCGGGGTTGCTGGAGCCTGGAGCGGGAGGGGACAGGGGTGGGGACAGCAGAGCCAGATGGGCCGGGGCCGTACGCCAGGGCAGGTCGTGGGCAACTCTGGCTGTTGCTTGATGCTGGAGGAGGCCACCGGGGCCTCTAAGCACGTGCCTGGCTTCTGTGCTTTACGCTTTGGAAAGGTCCTTCTGGCTGCTGGGTGGAGGGTAGCACGGAGGTGACACCACAGTGTAATGATGGTGCGAATGTCCCCTCTGCTGTGGGTGCTGGGGGTGGGGGAGGGAAGCCCATGGCCAGAGATGAGATGCAGTCAGGTGCCTCGTAACAATGTCGTTTCAGTGACGGTGGCACGAGCATAATACCATGTGTCCGCTGTACCTTCTCTGCATCTCGGTGTGTTCAGATACGCAAATACTTCCCACTGTGTTGCGACTGCCTGCAGGATTCAGCACAGTCGCACGCCGTGCAGGTGTGCGGCCCCGGAGCAATAGGCTGTCCCCTGTGGCCTAGGGGTGCAGCAGGCTCTGCCACCCACGTTTGCGTCAGCAACTCTGTGTCGTTGACACAGTGTCACATCGCCCAGCGATGCACTTCTCAGAATGTGTCCCCTCATTAAGCGAGGCGTGACGGTACCTGGAGCAGGTGTGCAGCAGGGGAGACGGGCAGATCTGGCTCTGTGTGAGGCAGGTGCGTGTGCCGGCGGGGGACAGAGAGGGAGGCAGAGCAAGAAGCTGAGGGTCGCTCTCCCCTGTGTCGCTGCCCCTGCTAGATAGGACGGGCAGGTGCACGGGGGACCCCGTCTTGTCTTTTATCTAGCATTTTTTACTTTTACTAACGACAAATCACACAGTACACGTGTTGCACAGAAGTTTTATTTTTAGCATAGAGAATCTGATTTCTGAGGAAACTAGCAGAAGCCAAAGTAACAGTGCTAGTCACCAAATTTCCTTCCCTCAGTGTATGTTTTCACAAATGTCTACGCTTCGTTTTTGCTCCCTTATTAAAAACAAAAGTGTGATCTTATACAACAAGCCTTACAAAGCCAGACACACTCTGATACACGTGCTTTTTCCCTGGAGCGACAGGAGAGTCTTTCCAGAAAGTTCTTCTACGAACGGAGCAAATTCCCCAGGTCAAAGCCATTGATAACTGCCCACAACTGTGGGATCCCAGAAAGCAGGATGTTAAAATACACAAGACGTTGTGCTCTTTGCTAGAAGAGAGACGTTTTCAGTTGCGTTTCGCAGCCCGGGAGACTTTGTCCTAGAGACCCAGGGTTTCAGCGCGGGGGCAGCCTGGGCCTGTCGCAAGAGGCGGCTGTCGGCCTTCAGCACGGCGGCCCTGCGTCTCCACTGACTCACCTGAGAGAGGGAGGCTGGCATCACACGCCTGTATTTCCAGCTCCAAGTTCTCTTAACTTCCTGCACAGGTTGTGTATCCTTTATCTGAAATGCTTGGGAGCAGAAGTGTTTTGGATTTTTTTAGAATCTGAAATATTTGCATATAGTGAGATATTTTGAGGATGGGACCCAATTCTAGATGCGAAATGTATTTGTGTTTCATATACACCTTATACGTACAGGCTGAAGGTAATTTTATACAATCTTAATAATTTTGTGCATGGGCCGGGCGCGGTAGCTCACGCCTATAATCCTAGCACTCTGGGAGGCCAAGGCGGGCGGATTGTTTGAGCTCAGGAGTTCGAGACCAGCCTGAGCAAGAGCGAGACCCCGCCTCTACTAAAAATAGAAAGAAATTATCTGGACAGCTAAAAATATATATGGAAAAATTAGCCGGACATGGTGGCACATGCCTGTAGTCCCAGCTACTCGGGAGGCTGAGGCAGGAGGATCGGTTGAGCCCAGGAGTTCGAGGTTGCTGTGAGCTAGGCTGATGCCACTGCACTCTAGCCTGAGCAACAGACCGAGACTCTGACTCAAAAAATAAATAAATAAATAAATAATAATAATAATTTTGTGCATGAAACAAAGTTTGCGCATATTGAACCATCAGAAAGCAAAATCTCATGTCTGTGCTCAAAAAGTTTTGGATTTTGGAGCATTTCAGTTTCAGATTTTTACATTAGGGATGCTAAACCTGTAAAAGTGACATTAAATGTGTAAGTGGCATCTAAATACTAGCCAAAGCCAGGGAGGCCTGGGTAAAGTGCCAGGTATCTGTAGCACCTGGAAGACAGTTGGCATGTGACAGGCACCGAGTAAACACCCAAATGAACCAACAAGTAAGTGAAAGAAAGGAACTAGCCCTGAGTGACACATGAAGGTCATTTCTGCGAGGCTACCTAGGTATGTTTCTTTATTCATAAGACAGAAGAGGATTGCTTTGCATTTAGGAATTAAGAAAGTACTTAATCACATAAGGACTTAGGTGATTTTAGAATACTGGGATTAGAATTTATAAAAGCTTTCAGGATTGAAAGGGACCTAGGACATCCCTGAATCAGATTCTTTTGTTTTCCTCATGGGGAAATCCAGTTGCCAGGGGGCTGAAGTCACAGCTCCAGAGAGGGTAAGGCATAGGTCGCTTAGCAAGGCCCCCAAATCCCAGTAGGAATATTTAATGGCCCCCTGAGAAAAATAAATTTACAATCCAGTATTCCCCACCACTTAAGCACTCATTGTGTGTGTGTGTGTGTGTGTGTATAAGTTGTTTTTTTTTTACAGAGAATGTAAAAAATGATCAGTCTCATCACCAACCCAAACTGTACCATAGCACTCTGCTAATTTGGTGAATCAGTCTCTCGATCAATATCTGTCTCTGTCTCCCTCTCCTGCTCACTCACTCCCCTTCTGCCTCCACACACCCCCCATTCTGCGATCCATTTCATTGTCACACAAGTCCAGATGCTCATTCATGTCAACACATAGGATGCAGGATGTACACCTGTGTTTTCAGTGGTCGTGGAATATTCCATGTATTTGATCACTTCTCTATATTTGGACCTACAGTCTCTCTCTCTCTAAACAACACTGAAGTGACCATATTTTCACATTTGTTTTTATTCCTAGTTAATTTATTTCCTGGAGGTAAATTTCTAGAGGTGCTTGGTCAGGGCACGGGTATGTTCCTATTGTCCCGTCTGTCTCTTGAACCATCATACGTATTCTGCTTCATTAAAAGAAAAAAGGTATGTGTGTCACTTTATATGAAAGATAGACGCCCCAAACAGAAATTATTTTGATAATTGTAGCTCAGATAATTTGGAAAGCTCGCTATTTTAAAAGGGGCCTTTATGGTGGAGAAAAAGAATTGTGTTTAAAAGCAAACACCGCCTCCCTACTCTGTTTATTTTGGAGGAGCAGTGCCTTGGTCGGGGGTTCTTCGGGAGGTCAGCTGTAGCCTGAGGCGTGAGGCTGCCTTGTGACTGAGGTCAGGACACGGGAGCAAAGAGGCCCACTGTGCTGATGCTGCTTCCTGGTTGCTTTAAAAGGAATTGTTGGCAGGACACGCTGCGGACGCCCGTGCACGGGGCAGCCTTTAATACAGGCCGTGCATTCCGGGGGAGAGTCACTCGTCCCAGGGCTTTATTTATCAGCAATCGTGGTTCCTCCGTGACGGTGAGATAGAAGCACGTGCTTTTCTTCCCCGCTGGCCAGGCCTGCTCCGTGTGCCCGAGCACAGCATGGCAGGGGCTCCAGACCAGGTGCGTGGAGCTGCCGCCCCTTCACGTCACCGTTCCTAGTCCAGACAGGACTCCCAGCTCAGATCTGCACAAAAGAAAGCGGTTTTAACAGTCACTCGTACCCAGTCGTAACTTGTCCCCAGAGCTGTCTGGCAGTGTCACAGCCAGGCTGTGAAAATCCTTGCCGTGCTCTTTGGCCACTGCCCTCTGAGGGTGAGTTAATGTGACACGGGCTATTCCATGGTAGCTCTTCGTCTGTACTTGGTTACCATGCGGCCCCAGTCCCTTCTTTAAAACACCTGCTTGTGCAGCGGTTGTGACTGTGACTCTGGCCGTTTGTCCGTCTGTGTGCTGTGAAAGACCAGGAAACAGTCGTGACGGTTCGGTGAGCACCGCCGAGCACCAGCCCCTGCAGGTCCAGCCTGGGTGCGGAGCCGGCGGCCTCCTCTCTGCCGGGCACCAGGCGTCCCGGCTGGAGCTGCCGCACACCTGCAGGGACCTTCCTCATCCGCGCTCCCAGCACACGGGTGCAGGCGGAGTGATGCCGACAGAAAGAAAGCGAATTGCACCTCAGGAAGATCTGTTTTGTTTCTAGCAACACCCGCCGGGCAGCAGAGGTCTGGATGGACGAATACAAAAATTTCTACTACGCGGCAGTGCCTTCCGCCCGGAACGTCCCTTACGGGAAGTAAGTGCTCCTCTGCCTTCTCGTGCCTGCGGGGACCCTGTGGCAGGGGCGGGGGCAGTGGTGACAACAGCTGCCCGGTGGTCAACAGGGCCTTCCGCCCGAGGCCAGGTGGGCTCGCGGGCACAGGAACCTGGGCCGTCCTGCTGCGCCCCTGCCCCAGCCCCAACCCTGTTCTCGTGGGCAGATTTTCCTTTTTGATGTAGAGAGCCTGTCCATTCTTAAAATTTATGAAAATTTTATTTCCCTCTTCTCCAGTATTCAGAGCAGATTGGAGCTGAGGAAGAAACTTAACTGCAAGCCTTTCAAATGGTACCTTGAAAATGTCTATCCGGAGTTAAGGTAAGTCCCCAGGGAGCCGGGGTGTCACTGGGCAGGGGCTCAGAAGCAGACAAGCTCAGAGAGGCAGCAGAGGCTTCGGGAGGGGAAGTGGGGGTCGCACTGCAGGCGACCTGCGAGAGCTTGTGTCCCCCACCGCGGTCCCCCAGCACCCTGAGAACATGTTACCCGAGCAGCTCTGTCCTGCAGAGTCACCTCCCACTCTGCATGGCCCTGGGAGCAGTGCAAGGCGTCACCTCATGTGAGCTTGTTCCACCTGCCTTCACTGGTAGGGTGACAGGCGGGTGACCCCAAGGACTCGTGTCTCACGGGCTCCTGGAGTGGCCAGAGACGCAGTCCCCAGCCTCCAGGAGTGAGTGCCCTGTGCTGCCTGCCCTCGACCCCTCCCGCCCGGCCCTGCACCCGGCCCTGCGCCCGCTGTCCTGGTGTGCACACGCCTGCCACGGCCCTCACCGAGCGTGTGGCGGCAGGGGCCGGGCCGCCTGGGGAAGAGACAGAAGAGTACATCGGCCCTGTCACTGCCCGTTTGGCTTTGGCTCGCAGGATGTTGCTGTCCCTCCCGTGGGCCAGCAGGTAACGGCCCCCAGCAGCGGCTCGGAGCACTGGGCGCTGAGCTTGGGCTTCCCTGCCCCAGGCTGGGCTAATCCCACGTGAAAAGAGCATAGTCACAGCAGTGCCCTGCGTCCCTGCTGGGGGATTGGTGATGGCAAAATACTCCCCCGGCCTCGGTTCTGCACACGGCCTCGCGTCTGAAGCTCACGGAGCTCCCGTGCTGTGGGGCCACCAATAACCCGCCAGAAGCCTGCAGAGCCACTGGGTGTCCGGAGCCATCGGAACTTCATTTTCACAAAGGGACTGTCGGGCAGGTCGAGCCTTAATGTGGCCCATTCCTTATTCTGAGTGTTCCCGGCGCGCTGTGCAGCCACTCATATCTCCGGCACGGTGACTGTGGACGCAGGAGTCACCGCCGTCGTCTTTCTGCTGTCACGGACGTGTGTTGAGGAGTTAGGGACCGCGCCCGCTGCCGCCACTCGCTTAACCCTCGGGAACTGCTTCCTCCGCTTTCAAAAGATGCGCGAGACGCCCGGCGCCCGCGCCCCCAGGGAAGGCGGGGAGGACACGCCATCCTCCTGCCTCCGACCCGCCTGTGCAGGACGACTCTCGCCGGGAGCAAGAGCAGCGATGGTCACCAGTGGGAGGCCCCTGGCCATCGTCTCTCCCCCGTGGTGGATTTTAGCCCCGGGAAGGTCCTCGCTTTGCTTTTGCTGTCACAGTCCCCTGTGACGTGGGTGAGGGTGCTAGACAGAGACGTTAAATGCATAGTTTCTCGCTGAGGTTGCGCACGATTGGGGTGATGCTGGGCCCTGCACCCACTCGACCACGTCTGAGGCCCTTGGCACCATGCCGGCTGGCGACCCTGCTCCCCCGTCTGCAGGGCAAGGGAGGCTCCAGCGTCACGGTTTTACTGTCTTTAATAATCGCTCCCATTTACTGAGCACATCCTCGGGGCCAGGCACTGGGCTCAGTGCGACACTTGATCTTAGCCAAAAGGCCAAGAAGCAGTTGAGCTGAATGCTTGACACGACGTGTTTTATGTGATACTCGCGGCAGGCCTCTTCCACGCGCATGTACGACAGAGCAGATTGAGGTGCAGGGACAGTGGGTCTCCCCTAAAGCAGCACACGGGCAGCACCTGGCAGGGTGGGCTGAGGTTCGGGGCCGGTTCCGAAGCGTGAGCCCCTCGCTCCGTTTGTATCGAGCCACCTGCCAGGTCCACTCGTTTTTCCCCCTTGACCAGGTAAAGGTCAGATCCCAAGTCTGTTGGAAAGTTCGAGGCAACGGGATCTGACCACACTGATTGATTTTCTGAATGACTTGCAATAAGACTAACATTGCAGAGTATCAGTTGCTTTTCTTTTCTAGAGCACATTTCCTCCCTGATGCAGAATGGAAAGAATGTGTCTCCAGCTTAAAATCTGAAAGAGTGGGACAGACATCTAGGCCGGGGGAATTGCTGTGCCGCTGGCACACTCTGCCCGTGGCGGGGAGGGCACGACGATGCCACCTGGGCTCTGGCACCACTGAGCAGAGGGGTGGGCGGCCAGTAGCCGGGCCGGGTGGAATTAAGCAGGTGATTCTCACGTTGCTTTCCAGGGTTCCAGACCACCAGGATATAGCTTTCGGGGCCTTGCAGCAGGGAACCAACTGCCTCGACACTTTGGGACATTTTGCTGACGGTGTCGTTGGAGTTTATGAATGTCACAATGCTGGGGGAAACCAGGTACGTGTACGGCAGAGGTCCTGGCTGCCACCCTTCTCCTGTGCTGGGAGCTGTCTGGGAGGAAGCTCCGGGCTCCTGCTGGTCACGGCATCTTTGGTCACCAGCCTCCGGGGCAGCTGGGGCGTCACAGACCCGGACTGACTCAGCGAGCCCATCACCAGCTTCAGGCCAGATGCTGCAGTGGCAGGGGCAGGCACCCTGGTCAGAGTGGACGGTTGCAGGGCTGGTGGCCTTAGTCTGGCCTGACTGTGACATGAACACCTGCCTAGTGGCCCTGGTCATAGATGCTTAGCCGTGGGCACTGGGCTGCTGGCTGTTGGTGTCCCCTGCCTGTTAGATAATTACAGCTTGAGATATAAAACGTTAATTATTAATTGCTTCAGTGTGTGTGCGCCCTTTCCTAGAGGCATAAAAGCCCACCACCTCCCGTCACAGGAAGGAGAGACGGAGCCAAGGCTTGCGGGGCCCGGCGGTGCCCGTGTGTCCGAGCAGCTGTCCCGTGAGATGGTAGCAGGGAGTGGGTGGCACGTGCACTTAATGCACAGAAACGCTTGGGCGCTGCTGTGTTCCCCTGTCCCCCTTCTTGAAAACCTGCCTGGCACCAAGAGGGCATGAGTTAAAAGAAAAATCAAAGAGACCGTTTAACTCAGTATATGTATCCCAAATTTGTCGATCCCATAACATTTCTTTAACTAGAAGTGTTTTTGAAAGGGGCGCCTGCTTTCCGTGAACTTGGCTGTTCCAAATCCCCCAGGTAAGAGTCCAGACAGACCACGGTCCCCAGACACTTTGGCTCCTTTCTCCACTTGCTGGTGTAGTTTTAGCAGTTGCCTAGAATGGCCAGGACTTCGTAAATTAGATATGAGAGGGGAGCCTGCCTGCCTGCCTCAGGGCTTGCCTGCCCAGTCCCCAGCTGGCACAGGGCGCAGGGCAGGGGACAAGTGTCCAGGGCCTGGCCCTGCTTCCCCCGCCCAGCGTGTGTGCCGTTCCCAGGGCCCCACCTCTGTCTCAGCCTCTGGGGCTGGAGGAAGCTTTCGCCCAGGGAACAGGCCACGGGCTTCGGGGAGCACACGCCAGCCTTCCCGCGTGGCCGACTCATTGGTTTTAAATATTTAGCCGTGTGACACCTGGGCTCCTATGTATCCTCTCACCAAATGCAGAAATCAGGACGATTGAGTGGGGCTGGGTGAAGCCTGCCTTTAGTCTATGGATTACGAAACAGGAGGTGCCCACCCAAGTTCTGCACTGTCTGGGTTTCAGCATTTCTGTCACCCCCAGTGGGGCGCAGCTCCGTGTCTACGCCGGGGCCCCTCTGTCCCATCCTCAACGTTCTGGTGATTCGTGTGCGTTGGACGGCTCAGTCCCCTCTGTTTCAGCGGCTCCGCCGAAAGTGACGCGTCTTGCGCTACGGAGCATTTAAACGATGTGTGTCCAGGCTCATCCTGGAGGAGTTATTTCCTGGTCGGAGTCTCGGGCACCCCTAAGGCTTCCCTGGGCTCTGTGACTGGCTGGGCCCCACTCGCTGGCGCACATTAAGCTACCGCACGGCCGATGGCACTGGACGGAGAGCCCGCCCTGCGAAAGGTGGAGACTTTGCCCTCAGGCTCCCAGGAGGAAGCATGTGTTGCCTCCGGGACCGTGCTGTGGCCCTGCCTAGCAGGGGGCTCTGGGACCTCCTCTCTGCGCTGTGGGGCGCTGAGCAGACGGGCTGTGCTGAGGGGTGGCCACAGCCCTGACCTTGCCGTGACATCAGCTCCTTGTTTGCCTCATGCAGACCCCAGGGGTCGGCTCAGGGCGTCACGCGGCAGCGACGAGACCGGATCTGCTGGGCGCTTCTCTCCACTCGGGCTTCGCTTTTGCCTGTTGCTCTTGGCAGCCGACAGCGTCACCACTTGACAGCGTCACCACTCGGAGCTTTCCTCCCTTTCCCGCAGATACTGCTGCTGCCCCGCCTCACTCAGTCCCCTGCAGGGACCACACTCGGGAGTCCCCGGAGAGCCCTTGCAGAAGACTCAGGCCGGCTTCCACGCCCAGCGAGGGCTGGAGGGACCAGGTCTTTAACGTGATCCTAAATGCGGAGCTAAGCTGGGCTGTTTTCTAGCGGCAGAGACGGCCACATGGGCAGGTGTGACGTGATGTCCTCACCCACTCACCTGGGAGCACCGTGCTCCGGGGACCAGTCTGAGGCAGCGAGCGCTGTCCCGTCATTGCTATCTAGCACGACGGCGGGCTGTGACGTTGGAGATCGGTGCCACTCGGTACGGCAGCCACGTGGTTACTGAGCACTTGAGATAGGACTGGTGTGAATCAAATTTTTAATTTTAATGAATTTAAATTTAAATAGCCCCATGTGGCCGTGGCTAGCGTATTAGAGAGTGCAGTTCCGGAGGCGACAGGAAGCCAGAGACGGTGCCTGCTGCTGTTCCCATGTTCCAGGTCGTGACCCACCCTGAGCAAGTCCTCTCTGGACCAATAGGACGTGACACTTCTGGGTCGTGTGCCACGCGGATGAGCAACAGGAGGGTGAATAACGTTTCCCGACTAAAAACAGGGCACGGCGCCTGGCAAGAGCGAGGTTTTCTATCTGGCTTCCGGCCCGGCCCCAGCAGACACACAGGAAACGGGGAAAACTAATGGCCTTGCTTTTTAAGAGTGGCAGCTCAAAAAGCATTCCTTAAATATTTATGGACTTGACTTGACAAATTCAGATAATTGAAATGCGACAGAAGAACAAAGCAGCAACTAGCCCTGTTGTTTGCGTAGCTGAATCAGTTTTTCTGGAATTCCGTGTAAAGGCTGCTTCACAGCAATTAAGCACACAATAGCAAGAAGGTTGCAGAGACATTCAGACGCCATCTTCAACCAGGTGTCAGCAAAGCATCCAACATTTCCCAACACCTGCCGCCAAGGGTAGCCTAGAACCCTTCTCCCTGCCAACATCGTCCCACCTGGGACTGCCCTCTTTTTTCTTAGAGACAGGGTCTCACTCTGTCACCTAGGCTGGAGTGCTCACTGCAGCCTCGAACTCCTGGGCTCTGATGATCCTCCTGCCGCAGCCTCCCTCGTAGCTGGGACTATAGGTGTGCCCCACCACGGCCAGCTTTTTTTTTTTTATATATATAGATAGGGTCTCACTATGTTGCCCAGGCTGGTCTCAAACTCCTGGCCTCAAGTGATCCTCCCACCTCAGCCTCCCAGATTGCTGGGATTACAGGCATGTGATCAACCATGCCCAGCCATACTCCCCTAAGCGTGTGTGCTGTAGTTGCCCATGCACTGCAGTGTAAGTGAGTTAAAGGAGACAAGGGTGTACTTTTTCCTGAACCTCTTCATCCTGAATGCCATCTGCATACAGGAAAACGCACACAGCTTCCTCTCTCCACTCAATACTTCCAGCACTTCCATGGCCAGAGGAATACAAGAAAACAAACTGGTTTTCCTATTTTACACCCTCACAGAACTTTCCACTTCTGATACCAGATGTGTGGGCTTCTCCCCCCACACCCAGCAATCCTCCAGTTCTCTGCAGACACTGACTAGGTGTCCCACGATTCAGTTCAGCCCTGACACTGTGTGCCTTGAGTGGCACAGACCCCACAAGCTGCGGGCTCAGTCCCACGGCCCTCCCTTGGGCTCACTCGTTAGCGAGAACAGTTGTTCATGTACAACATCACCTCTTTCCTATGGAAGGACACGGCTCAGGAGCAGCCGGGGGCCAGAGGTGCATCCTGCATGGTGTCTGGATGGGGTAGGGTGACAGAATGTCCCCATCCTCTCTCGCTGTGCCACCCTCCCTGCACTTCCATGTGGTCCTCAACCTGCAAGCTCCTCAGGCCCTGCGATGCCGAGGTTCTCACGGAGGCTTCGTCGCGTGGGCTTGATCGATCACAGCTCAGTCTCCAGCCCTCGCCCCTTCCCGGAGGACGAGGTGGGGGCAGGACGGGCGGTTCCAGTTTCCAGCCACAGCTTGGTCTTTCTGGTGACCACCCCAGTGCAGGAGCCCACCAGGACTCGCCTCCTTAGAACAAAAGACTCTCCTGTCACACAAGAAATTCCAAGGAACTGGCAGCTCTGTGTCCTCAGAGTCAAAGACCTAACGCTAGAGCAGAAGATGCTCCTAACACCCCTGTGGCTCCGGAAATGACAAGAGTTTTAGGAGCCTTATAATTTGTGCCAGAAACCAGGGCAGAGACCAGAAAGGTAGTTTTATTACGTCATACCATCCTCAAGTGTGGGTGACGTTGAGTGGCAGTTGGTGCTTCTGAAGAGCCCGCTGCAATTCCTCAGCTGTGCAGAATGACAGCGTGTTGCATGTGGGAATTTGTCCCCAGTTCGGTGGCCTTCCCCAGGGGATGTGGCCGGCGGGACAGGTGAGGAAGGCGCTCTGTGCTGAGCGTGTCTGGGGTGCTCGGCACACGGGCCAAGCAGGTTTTGCTACGCTAGGACTTCCCAAGGCTGTCAGTAGGCTGCCTGCACGTGCGTTTTGAGGAGAGAAATGTGGCACAGATTCACTTTTTCCCAAATTGATTTGACCTAGAACCAGTTTTCATAGAGTTCCTCACGGGGTGACATTTGAGAAACACTAATTAAAAGGTGAGAAAGAGGAAGCCCGGGGAGGGAGGAGACTCGTGCAGTTGTCCCTCCTGCGAGGGGAGGAGGCCGAGAGGCGAAGGTCACTTCCCTTAGTCCCAGATGCCACCTGTGCCGCTGCGTCTTCTCCGCTGGGCCCTCCAAGAGCCGCAGACGGCGCATCCGCCCTGGCTGTGTGAGGTCTCAGCGCTGCGACCTTTAGGTTTTAATGTTTTCCTAATAACCGACCACTTGTTCCAATGTGATTTACCTACTGGAGAGAGAGGCTCCTTTAAAGATCATGTATCCCTGTCGTTACTGCTGTCCCCTGAGAACAGGAAAAAGAAAAACAATGTCTTCATGGCACTTAATGGTGCCTAAAGTTACAGCACATACGGGTTTGTGTGTCCCTCGTTTCCCACTAGAAAGTGAGCCCGGCGCATGAGAGTGCAGGAGTCGTGCGGGTGTGTGGCAGGTGGGCAGGTGGTCGCTGGACAGACCGGCGGGCGCGGGGAGGGAGTGGGGGTGCGGCAGCTCGCCTGAGCCTAGGGCAGAAAGGGGACAGGTGTGGACAGGGTGTCCCTGTGGGATTCCGAGTTGGAAGAGGCCTGGCTGCTTCTAGATCCTAAAGGACTTCCGTGGGTGTTCATCCTCCGGTGGGGTCAAGCTGGAGCATGGTGGTCGGAAGCGTCACCTTCCTGTCCCCACTGTGGCCCTGCCCAGGGCAGGCTCTATCCTCCTCTGCCACCTGTGGCCACACTCACCACCTTCTCTGTTGTGGGGTTTCCTGCCATTTCTGGTGGTCTTGTCTAATATTCAAAATGATTGTCCTGTCAACCCAGTTTCAGCCATGAACGTCTGTGTGTGTGTGTGTGTGTGTGTCCACATGTATGTGTTTATGTTTTTTAATATCATAAGTGAGTTATTGAAACACTCAAGGGCTCAGTTTTCTTGTCTATAAAATGAGGATGATCCTAGTCCCCTGTGGGACTGTCCCCTATGGGGCTGTCGTATAAAGGGCTCGACATAGTGCTTGGCACATGGCACCCAGTGCAGTTAAGCTGTGGTGTGTGTGTGTGTGTGTATGTGTGTGTGTGTGTGTGTGTGTGTGTGTGTGTGTGTGTGTGTGTGGAAACACATGGATCCAATTCCTCCAGTTTTCAGAGCGCTTCATCAACATCCGTAGAGCAACTTTGCACTCAGTTATGAGGCTACACACTCTATATTTTGCCTAAATTTGCAAATTAAATATGCCATTTATAATTTTCACACATTACAATCCCCATTCGTAGGTGCTGTTCCCACACCGTGCCCGAATGGGGGTAGAGTCCTTCCAGTGCGCTGTGGGTGGACCAGTTGCCCCCGGCTGTCCACCTTGTGGAGAACCAGAGCTTGAGCTGCAGTTTTTACAGCTCACATTTAGTTACAGGAAAATGGGCAGGACGCTCTGACTTGCATTTTGGGCTAAAATAGCCAATACCATTCATCTTAGTTACTAAGGTTCTCCGAGCACTTCTGCACCTCAGGTGGCCGATTCGTGCTCAGTTGTGAGGTCCCCGCAAATCCCCCATGCTGTAGACTTGCCCTTAGGCAAAAAGTCACTTGCTGGTTCTGAGTGGGCTCAGGGGTTCTGGATCTCTCTCCGGTGTGACGTTTCCCTTCTGGAACCCTGCCGATGTCCCATCCTGCCTTTCACAGCCCGTGCGTGGCCTGCCTCTGACCTCTGGGTTTGTGTTCCAGGAATGGGCCTTGACGAAGGAGAAGTCGGTGAAGCACATGGATTTGTGCCTTACTGTGGTGGACCGGGCGCCTGGCTCCCTCATAAAGCTTCAGGGCTGCCGAGAAAACGACAGCAGACAGGTATGGTCCCCGGGCACCTGTGGACACCCGTGCTCAGCTCAGACGGGGGTGGCGTCTGTCCTGTGCCTTGCGACGCCCCGACTTGCCCCTGGCGGCAGCGACTGCAGTGAGCACTCGGCGTGTGTCTGTGTCGCCATTTGCATGTCTCGCTGTCGGTCGGACTGACGCCCAGGCCCAACGTCGCTTGTTTCTGGTTAAATTCTCCTCCCCATGCCACTGCATATTTTAAGGAGAAATTACATGTTTTACTTTATTCATTAAGTGGTTTTCCTGTTTAAATTTACAGGAATTCTAAATGATTAAAGTTCAAAGGGATGAGACTTTATACACACACATACATGCAAGTATGTAGAGCTGTCCTTTCTGCAAACAGTTCAGAACATACTTTATACTTTGTAAACTGGTTTCCTGTGACATAGTCACTGATGGAAACCTGTAGTCACACCGTTTCTCGAGCCACAGGATAGCGGTGTCAGGAATAGAAACTTCAGCACGGAAGGACCTCTCAGCATGCCCTGTAGGGAGTGTAGGCTCCCTTCTTAGGAGATAGATGGGGCATGGGGAAACTGAGGCAGAGAGCCTACTGGAGCCAAGAGCCTAAACAGGCTTCTAGTCCAACACTTAATCTCACTAAAGGGGAAGCTGAAGCCCCGTCAGTGCCTCCCCCCAAAGTCACTGGGAGCACCGAGGCCAGGGAAGTGCTTGCTGAGGGCCCTCTTGTGTCTGTCCATCTCCAGGCCCCGCCCCCGTCTCTGGGGTGCCCCCCCCCCTTCCCTGCTCCGCAGACCCCCGGCATCTGCTGAGCCGAGTGTGCTGCAGTCCCTGCTCAAAGCCCAAGCCGATGTCCCCTGGGATACGACAGGGCAGAGATGTCTTTGGATGGAAAGAAGTGATAAAGCGATGACTTTAGCTGGGCTCCAAACCGTTTTAAAAACAAACGGTTACTTTAATCTGGTTTTGTTGCAAGAGTTGACGGGTGTTCCTGCTCCAATCCCAGTTCTCGGGAACCGTAACTGACACCCCCAAAGCCTTCGCGAGATGTAAAGAGACCTATAAACAATCAGCTTTTCTGGATTCGTGGCGTATGTAGTGAGGGTCTGTTCAGTTTTAAGCCCCCGGACTTGCCTGCTACAGAGGATGCGGGTGGAGTCGGGTCTGCCCGTCTCCCAACCCGCCCCAGCCCACGGGGCCGCCCTCCAGAGACAGAGTCGGGCTTTGGTTATTTCTTTAAGGTTCTACATTTAGCTGATGCTTTGACACAGGACAGGCACTGTCCCTGCAGCTCCAGCCTCCAGCGGCCAGTATCAGGTGCCATTCGTCACACATCCTTTGTTGAGAAGAGTCCAGCGTCTCAGGTGCCGGGGCAGCCTCAGTCCGCGCTGTACATGACAGTGAAGGAAAACAGCGTGAGGATGACTGGCAGGGACCAGGGAGCCTGGAATGAGCGAGGAGGTCGTGGGCGCTTAGCAACAGCCTCCCCGGCTCACCTGGCTGCACGGACTTGCCCTGTGGGCAGGACTCCGGGCGGTGGCAGGGGCCGGACGTGTGGAAGGTCAAGTCCCCACATGCTGGGCTCCCCCCCCCCCACTTCCTTTGCCTTTGCGTGGAGGCTCCTAGCAAATGTCACCTCGGAGCTGGGCCGCCTTGCCAGCCCGGGCACGTGCGTGTGTTCGTATGGTGTGTGGATTTGCAGAGTCAAAGGGGAAAGGGAAGCTGGAGTGAGAAAATTTAATTCCGCAGTGTCGAAAGGATTTGCAAAAATACTGACGTGAAGGAGCTTTAGTGCACATGGTGTAAAAAATTAGTTAGAACCACAGACTGCATTATTGAAGGCCGAGCTTCTGGGAGGAAAAACAGTGTTGCCTTTTTTTTTTTCTCTATTTCTTCTTAAGAGCAAGCATTAGAGATTTTAAAATGGGGATATTTATGTGACTAAACAACAGGGCCAAGGGTCGTCCTCAGGTTTCCCTCTGGCTCGGTGGGTGGGTGGGTTGAGTTTGGCTGTGGGTTTGGTGTGCCCCGCACCTTGCAAGGGGCACGTTGAGAGCTCAGGGAACATCGCCCACCCCCTGCCGGGCAGAGCAGTGAGGGGCTCCAGGGTGGCAGAGACAGGTTTCTCACGCACTCGCAGAGGACAGACGATGCAGAAAGAGGTTCCTCAGCATGGTGCCCTCTTCTCACAGCATCTGTTTCCCTATCAGTCGGCCAAACGCTGCTCCGCGGGCTCAGCCGAGGACAGACCCCAAGTGGGAACCGGGAGGTGCCCAGGCCAAGACCTGCGGCAGGGCTGCCTCCGGGCCGGGGGGACAGGCAGGGCCCGCAGAGCCAGCGCTGTCCTGTGGCTGCTTCCTTGGGCGGAAGGTCACTGCATCAGGCCCTCTTGTGAATGGTACAGATTCCCCCACATCAAGCCCTTGTGTTAACGACGGAGGGGCGATGCCCAGAGCACGGGGGGCTCAGAGGAGGGGTCACCCAAAGAAAGGATGGGGCAGAGGGGAGGTTTTGAGTTTCGAGCCAAGACAGAGGACACGTTTCCTGGCTGGGCCCCAGCAGCACCTACGGCTCATTTGTCGCAGGGCTGTTGCAAAGTCCCATCCCTAGGCTCAGAGGCCAAAAAGGAAAAATAATTTGATTTTAGTGCAGCCGGAAGAGGCTGGAGGCGGATGTGGTCTGTACTCGTGTGTGTACCGGCACTCTCTGAGGCGCCCCTGTCTTTTGCAGAAATGGGAGCAGATCGAGGGCAACTCCAAGCTGCGGCACGTGGGCAGCAACCTGTGCCTGGACAGCCGCGCGGCCAAGAGCGGCGGCCTGAGCGTGGAGGTGTGCGGCCCGGCGCTGTCGCAGCAGTGGAAGTTCTCGCTCAACCTGCAGCAGTAGGCGGCCGGAGCCCCTGCCACCCGCCTGCCGCGCCACGCGGCAGAGTTCGGCGATCACATTATCGATTATGTTTCTTAAACTTTCCGCGAAACTATATACCTCAGTATTCCATCACGGTCTGAAAGTCAGAGAACTCAAGCGAGGCACGAGGGGACCCTGCGGTCTCAGCGGCGGCGAGACAGGCAGCGGGGTCCCCTCCTGCAGCTGGAGCCGCCCCTCCCCCCGGCTGCCGCCCCCCGCCAGCCCCAGCCGGGCAGCGCCCCGGCCGTGGCCGTGACCGAGGGACGGCAGGGAAGCCACGGACAAGCCACGGACGGCCGTGCGTGTCGAGGACGGGGGCGAGAGGGCTGCGAGTGCCCTGCCGCGGCGAGGAGAACTCTTGAAATCTCCATTTTTGATCCCATCGGAATCTTGTCTGGTTTCCACAAAGCGGAATCGCATCATTTTGCAGGTTTACGTTGGTAGCGCCTTTCTCTGCTCCTCCGTCCCCAGCCGTCCTGGCCCAGACTGCCCCCTCCCACCCGATGTCCCTGCTCTATTTGAATATGAACTTTTCTATGGTGGGACACTAAATATAAATCTATATAAAGAAAGAATGTACGGTCAGTTCCCTGTGGTTTCTCTAGGTCGCCATCGTCGTGCTGATTCACCGTGCGGCGGAGGGGCCGGAGCCCCGTGGGAGGGAGCAGTGGCCTCCCCTGTCCCCTGGAGCCTCACTTCCAGTCGTGCTGCTGTGACCGGCCGGGGGGCGTCCCCGGACCCCGGCCTCGGCCTGCGGGCGTCTGCAGGCGTCCTCTGCAGTCACCGCCGTGCGTGGGAACCGCTGTGTGCTTCTGGCCCTGCAAACCTGGACGGGTTACTCATTTTGACAGATGTTGCTTTGGGTCTTTTTTACATTAAATTTCTTTTCTCCAAGGAATGAAAAAGCAGCCCCACAGCTCCAGAGTAGGCTGGCAGCACCACCACCGCCCTGTGCCGGGCAGGCCCGTGATGCTGTGGCACACTGGCGCTGGGCACATCGTGATCTGAGCCCACATGTCGCCTTCGGACGGACTGAGCTGCTGGCAGAGCGGTGGGCGGAGGGCGGAGAGCCTGGAGACAGGCCCAGCCCCCAGCCCCGCGCCGCTGGCGTCCTGCGTGCTCTGCCCGGCACCGAGTCCTGCCTCATGGCCCCGCGCTCCCTCCTGTGCCCCAGCTGGCGAAGGCGACCGTGCTCGGGGCTCTGGGGGAGGGTCAGGAAGGGTCAGGAGCGGACAGCATCTGCTCGTGGACACTGGGGGTTCAGGGCGGGAGGCAGGAGCCCTGTGTCCTGGATAAACCACAGTCGTGAACTAAAGTCCTAACCGGAGGAGACGCAGGGTGCACGATGCTCAGGAATGTTCTTCCCGAGCCCCTCTTGCCTCTGCCGCGTCCCCACATGCCAGGGCAGACCAGCCCCAGCCCTCTGCCGGGTGGCTCCTCTGTCATCCCATGGTCACTGCTCTGCTTCCTTCTGCACCCCCCTCCCCCCTGCACACCCGCCACACGCTCAGTCTCAAATAGGCTGCCCAGCCTGGCACCATGACACACATCCTCAGCCCCTCTGCAGGGACCTGGGAGGCCGTGCAGTTAGAAGTGGCTCCAGGAGATTCTGCTGATGCCACCCTCGTTCCCACCTGTTTCATGCAGGAAAAGGACCGTTGTCGTTGGTCCTTCCCGCACCCAGGGGCCTCACGTGTGTACACTGCGGCACAGAGGGACCCAAGACGGAGGCCTGGCTGGGGGACTGTCCCACGGCTTGTCCCTTCCTGCCTCCTGCCAGCACCCAGGCGTGTCTCCCGCCGCAGTGAGACCCTGAACTCTGCGCGCCCTGCCTTTCGTGGTGGGCTCTGGGGAGAGTCCAGGGAGGGTCACTCCCAGGCGCACGGGCGAGGCCAGTGAGTGCAGCTCGGGCAGGAGCGCGAGTCCCTGGTCTGGTGCGCTCCTCTGAGCACCCGGGTTCTCTGTTCAGGGCCTGTCACCTGTGAGCCGCTACTGTTAGGGGGGATAAAAAAACATTGGGGTAAAACAGATTTGGCATCTTTTTAAATCAGGTTTTTTGATTTGCCACACACCTGCCCCCACCAACCTGGACATCTTGGCAACCTCTGTACCATCAAGATGTGTCTCGTCAGTCCCTGTGCCGGCCACGCCCTGCAGGGCGGCATCCTGTCCCCGAGCCAGGGGACGGGTCGGACGGTGCGGGGCGTCGTGAGCGGGTGGCTGGGGAGGGGCCCTTCGCGGTGAGCTATGTTTACATGACACAGTGTGCCAAAGTGACTTACTGTGGTTACGTTATTTTGTAGTCATCGGGACTGTCCCACCTTCCCACTCCTGTTTTTAAAACTAAAAATTCTTTCCTAAGAGCCCTTCGAGCAAAGCGTGACAACGTTAGTCGTCTTCTCTGTGGTGGTCTTTCTTATGTCTTCATAAAAGCTACAATGATGGTATCTGTGAGTATGTTTTGCCAATTCAAAATATAGTTTGGTAATTTTTTTTCCAGTTGATTTTTAAAAAGAACTGCTGTACAGAGCTTGTACTTTGTCCATTTTATAGATGGAAACCATCCTTGAAAATTGTTTAACTTAAATAAAGAGAAGATACTTTATAGATAACGCCGTGTGGTGGTGGCCGCAGTCTTTCTCGGTTTTCGCACGAGGGACGGGAGGGGGTTTGGGGGCTGTGATTGTGTCAGCCTTCGGGGGCTCCTGCTCAGTTCCTTGTCACACTTTGAAAATGCATCCACCTTGCATCGCTGCGCCCTTTTGTTGTTCCTGTTTGTGACCATCGTTATCATTTGCAGCGTGTTGATGTGATGTGCCAGGCACCCAGCCAAGCCCTTAAATATTAAACATTTGCATCTTACAGCCACTGGGGAAGCTGGTGATTGAAGGAGCAACCTGCTCAAGGTCACGCTGCTCCTCAGTACCCACCTGGCGTCAGTCCTGGGCACTGGGAACCCAAACCCTGGGCCTCAAACCAGGAGGCCAAATATTTTTAGAGTTTTTAAAGTATTTAAAATCTATATACTTGTTTACCAGGCACTGGGGCTCTCCGGATCCATCTGAGGCTGGCCGAGTTCCCTCAAATACTTCGTAAAGTACCTGCATTTGAGCAACCACACAAGGGTGTCAGGGAGACACGATACTGACCGATTCCGTAGCAATTTGGATTGACACTGGGGCAGGGTCCTAAGGGACTGCCCCAGACGAGTGGAAGCTTCTGGAGAGCACATGTATGCATTCTCTTCCTCCACTATTGGGGCACCAAAGTTTGGCTCTGCTGCCATCTGAGAAGCAAAAGCAGCTCTGAGCATAACTTTGTAGCATCCACCAGGGCCTTCAGGGGTCCTGCCTGTGGTTCCTGCTTTGGCAGAAGGGACAGGTTTATTTGTTCGGTGGCTGTTAGTAATTCTTGAGAAACTCTCTTTGTTGTGATGGTAGTTTCTGGGGAAGGCCGAGGGCAGGGAAGAAACGTGTTACGTGCCAACAAAGGGGACAAAGTGCTTGGCGGGCGCAGAGCGGGGGCACTGCACCACAGGGGCGTGCACTGAGCCGGCCGCAAAGGTTCGGTGGGTTTGGACACAGCAGGGGGAGCATTCCAGCCGAGAGGCCCAGGCATGTGGGCCAGCAAGGAGCCCTGGCTGAAGGGACATCCCAAGAGGAGAGACTGGGCAGGGGAGGGTCCATGCAAGGTGCTGGGGAGGGGGGAGGCGAGTTCTTGACTCCGGAGCAGACAGGGTCGGATCTGCAACACTTTTCGGAATAAAATATCTAACCCAACCCAGCTATTTGATTCTGCAGTATGACTTCACATTTTTTAAAATATTCAGCCAGAAAAATAAAATAAAAATCTCTTCTCATGTTCTCTTCTGTCCATGGACTTATCTGAAAACAGAAAAGAAGAGAAAATTCTCTTCCTAAGAGCCCTTTCTATTTCTCTGTGATTTGCTATCAATACTGTGTGCATGTATCCGATCTCACTGTGAGCGCCTGCAAACAGCACACAGTACATGATGGTTCCAAAGGATCGTGTCCCTCGGGCTCCAGGGACATCACGAGGCGCGCTCGTTGGGCAGCTGCTGCCGGCCGCTCTGGGCAGGGCACCCACGGGGGCGACTCTGAACCAGACTTTGGTGCAGCTGAGACGAGCGTGGCAAGCAGTGGCCGTGGGTGACTCCCACCTGCGGAATAAAGGCTGAGTCTCTGGAAGGCGCTGGCTCCGGAGGTCACGCAAAGGCTCCCGGGCAGGGGGCACCACAGGGCTGAGGCGTGAGCACGGGGAGCAGCTGGTTTGGGCTGGCCGAAGAACTTTCCAGAAGCTACCTGTCCTGGCTGCCGTGGAGCTGAGAGGATCCTCCGCGGGAGGCCTCAGCTGTGAGCGTCGGAAGTCCCTTCTCCGTGGAGTTTGGGTTGAAAGAGGTGTGTGTTGCCTCGTCGCACAAGAGATCCACAGGTGACGGGATCCGGTCAGTCCCATGGCTTGAAGTTGCTGTGAGCAAACTGCTTCCGCATGACCCTGGTGCAGGTACGAGGGGCCGGCGGGGACGCAAGGCATATGTCCTCCTGCCGCTTTGCTTTGTCACTTAGGGGGGTGCACCTTTCCCTGCGGCCACCCCACCCACCCCACAGACTTCTCGGGCCCCATCACCCACGCCAGGGCCTTGGGCAGCTGGGAAGCTGTCGCCTCGTGTGTCATGGGAGTAGGGTCTGCTGGCAGGGATGACAGGGATGGGACCACGGTGGCCATTGCTGGCAGGATTTTGGCAGCAGCTGGATGGACACAGGTGGCAGCATGGTCACAGGATTTCCGTGTCTGGTGGGAGGTGGCCACAGAAACTCTGAGCCCCTTTACCCTGTCTCTGCCTGTCCAGGGCCTCCTTTGGGCTGTGCCGGCAGCACAGGGCCCTTCTCCGGCTTCCGAATGAATCACGACGGTGGCTGCAGGGATTGCAGTGAAGACTAATCACACTGAGACGCGGTTATCACAATATTTTGCGACATGTGCTCCTCAATGCGTTAAATAACAAGGCCTCCTAGCTAATTGCTGCCCCACTTTTAAAGTAGCAATGAGCATAAACAATATTTTGAAAAATCTGCAATAATTAATGTGATGAAAATATCTGGGATTTTTTAATTAGTGACAAAGTTTGTTTCTAGCTGTTGGCTCCATTCATAACAGAAAGGAATGCTACATTTCAGTCGGAGGTTTATGAAAATAAAGGATGGCTTTTTTCCCATCTAAGTTTCTGGACCCCCTAAATTCTAAGCGCCACCGTGTTGATGAGATGTGTGACCCCACCATCTCTGAGCTTCAGTGACTCTGGCGTCTCCGGGACGCAGGGTCAGAGTTGCAGGACACCGAGCACCCGCAGGGGGCGGGGCTGGGGGGTGCCCAGGAGGCTCCCAGGGCTCTGCCCCTGATTCTGAGCATGGGGACAGGTCACCCTTGAGGACAGGTCTTTCCTGAGCCAAGAGACTCCCAGCCAGTCGCCTGGTTTGCATTTATGTTGAGAAATGACAGCCAGCAGGGCCCTGGCAGGTGGGCGAGGCTGAACCAAGGTGGGGTCTGCAGGGAAGCCACCTTGTCCTCACGACACCCACAGATTGACTGACCCTGTGACGTGTGGGCCAAGAGCCTGGGATTGCGCTGACCAGCTTCTCTGCCTGTCGAAGCCGCGTGGGAAACATGGTGGGCAGGAGACTGCCTGGTGTGGGGAACCAGAATAAAGCAATGAAACGACTTGCTAAAGGCACCTCTGCAGGAGGAGAGACAGTTGCCACGCGTAGCCTTATCCCCAAAACTGCCATCCCAGAGTTGCTTGGCCTGCACGGGACTCCAGCTCAGGGTGTGTGGGCTGCACGCTGCCCCCGGCCCCCTGGGCTCCTCCTCTAGGCGCGCCCGGCCTGCTGCAGGAAGGCAGGGTGGGAAGGAGCCAGTCTCGGGGACAGAGCGTGTACATGAGTGGCCACCACTATGGGGCACCACGCAGGACGGAAGTCCAGGAGCAAGGCTGAGGGGAAGGGAGGGGCAGGCAGAGCAGGGACCCTGGCTGTGGCTTGCCAGGCTCTGGAACAGGCACGCCCCACTCCAAATAACACTAATCGTTACAAACTACTGCCATCCAAAAGCCCACAGGATGGCTGAATAGAAAGGAGAGATTTACTGGCGTCCTCAGGCTGCAAACCAGGGAGAGAGTCCCCGCAGCGTGCCGCAGGTGCTCTGTCTTGGAAGAGAGGATGGGCAAAGTGGGTTCTGCACCCCACAAGGTCACCACCACACAGTAGGGTCACACGGAAGGAACGTGAGCAGGCGAAGGAGGGACAGGCGAAAACGCCGGCCCGAAGCTGCTCGTTTGCTGTGTGCAAAGCTCAGCTGAAAACAGCTGACCCCTATGGAAGCTGTTAAATTAGCAAACGGCCCCTGACCCTTTGCACGTGTCCTTGCAAATAAATACGGGAAGGACGTTGGCTAAGGAGTCCATTTTCTCCTTCAGACTTCGATCTCTTCCCTTCTCTCTAACGCTGTGTGTTTCGGGTAATTATTCCTTCGCTCCTGAGCTCGGAGCGAAAAGCTGCCGCCACAACCCCCCAAGGTGGTGGTGGGGACTTTGGGACGTGGTGAGGTCATGGGGGTGGAGCCCGTGAACGGGGTTAGGGCCCTTGTAAAAGGGGCCCAGACAGCCCTCTGGCCCTCCCCTCCGCGTGAGGACGCAATGAGAAGCTGGCTGTCTGCACCCTTGAGGGGCCTCGCCCCGACCTCGGCTCGCCGGCTCCCTGGTCTCGGATTTCCGGCCTCCGCAATGGGGAGAAATGAGTTTCTGTCGTGGATGAGCCGCCCGGCCCGTGGCGCTGTGCTGCGGCAGCCTGGCCAAGACACCTCCGACAGATGTCCAGCCTGGGGCAGCAGGGGGTGGGCAGGGTCCCCCTGTGTTGGTGGAAGGAGATGGAGGGCAGGGAGGAGGGGGGCCCCACCCCGAGGGAAGCCTGCCCCGCCCTGGCTGGCCCCAACTGCGGCTCCCGTGGCAGATGGCCGGGACTTGTGAGGGCCACGTGCCAGGAGACATGTGAAGGTACAGAGTGACGTCACTAAGCCAGGTGTGTCAGCTTTTCAGAAGTTAAAAATAAGCGTTTGGGCCTTGCTATGGGCCAGATTGTGTCCCCCTCAAAATTCCTATGTCAAAGTCCTAACCCCAGCACCTCAGAGCATGGCTGCATTTGGAGACAGGGCCTTTAAAGAGGAGTTGAAGCTAAAAAGAGGTCTCTAGGGTGGGCCCTAATGCATCGTGAGGTCTGACTGGGGTCCTCGGGAGGGGATCAGGACACAGACACACAGGGAAGACCTTGTGGGGGACACAGGGAGAAGGCCATCCACAAGCCAAGGACAGGGGCCTCCAGAGAAACCAACCCTGCTGACACCTTGATCTTGGACTCCCAGCCTCCAGGACTGTGTGGGGTCTAAGCCACCCGGTCTGTGCTGCACCTCCTGCAGATCCGAACCAGACGTCTGCAGAGCGCACACGTGTGTGGCTGGCCCTCAGCACCGGACAGGGCCTGCCCCGCAGGACCCCGATCCTCCTTCCCGTATCCTAACACGAGCTCCAGCATCCGTAGGGAGCTGTGCTCAGGCTGCAGACTCACACAGTCTCGGGGCTCTCTGAGCTGTGTCCTCGCTGGTTAAATGGGGGTGTGAAATTAACAAAGGTAGGGAAGCGGGAGAGTGTGAGTCTCCTACGTTCTCTCACCGTGACCTGCTGCACCAGAAACCATCTGTCTACTTCTGCTGCTCGGAGGGATTTAATATCACAGGTCTGCACTTCTGCGGTTTCAATTTGAAATGTTTGAGTTCAAAGGCCTTTGAGTGACAGACATATTCAAAAATCAAAGTCAGTAATAAAATGAATAAGGCTTGCACAGAGTATTCAAATACAGATGGTGAGAGCTTCGTGGGGGTGAAGAATCAGGCCTTGATCCGAGCAGTGACTCGGAAAATGGGATCTCTAGTGGCCGCTGAGCTCGGAGCCGAGGCCGCCAGCTCCCTCTCTGAACTTCAGAGAAAGATCTGCGTGTACCACAGGCAAACACACGCCTCCGCCCTCTGTGCTTTTTCTCCTGCATCAAAGATTCGGTTGATAAATAAAATTATATAGGCTGGGCCATCTCCCTCCACCTTACCAGAAGGGCAAGGAAATAGAACGTATCGGTGCATTTAAGAAATCATTTTAGTACAATTGTTCTTTCGATCTATATTGGCAGTAGCTTCATTGTTTTGTTTGGATCAACTCTTTAACACATTGCCACACCAGGAAAAGAATTTTTTCCTGGGACCATGGTGTTTTATTATGAAAATAGAATAAAAACTTCAAAAAACAAAATGATCCTTTCTAATTTAATGAAAAATTTGTCATTTTTTATTGTTTTCTGTGCCTGAGTTATATGCAACTCTCGTGGCGCTAGCATCGATTTTTACACTGCTCGCCAGCTGAGCTGTATGCGACTCACCACACACTTGCTGGATTTGTTTTGGAGAATTGAGTCTACATATGTTTCACGAGGCCCTGGGCTCAAAACTAGCGTGAGTTAAATACAACTCACATGGCAGTTAACGTGTCGGGAAGAGGATGGGTTTGGGGCCTGCTCTCCAGGAGCGGCAGTTGGGGAGTGGGGCGCTGTTCCTTTCTGGGGGGCTGCTCTCAGCCTCTCACCCTGGGAGACAGCTTTGCAGACAGGCCTCCTGCACTGTCCCTGTCCCTTTGCTATTCTGATACAGGTGCCGCCCCTGCCCCACCCCTGGGAGCTCCAGCAGGTGGCGCAGGTGCAGGTGCGGAGGGAGAGGGGAGGGTTCTAGGCGCCAGCCATGTTGGGTGGGGAGCCCCAGGGCCCATCCGCCATGTCCTCCCCTCGCCACCAGGGACGACAGGGATGATGGATCCCACCCAGGTGTGCTCTGAGGGGGCTGAATGCTCTTGTTTGTCAAAAGTCTCATTTCACGGTTTTAGGGGCAGAGCAGCTCTGTCTGGTGGCCTGGGTCCCAGGGTCCCATATACCTGGCCGAATTCCGTTAGCCACCTGCTCTCTCCCAATCCCTCCATTTCTCTCTCTTCCGTTCCTCTCTGAAAACTCAGCTGTTTTCATCCCAAACATGCTTCTTTTATGTGAGCCAAGGTAGCTCAAAAGGCAGAAAATCCGCACCATGAGGCCGTCTCCACACTGGGAAGGACGCGATTCCCCGCCTCGCCCTTGGGTCAGCCGCTTAGGCCAGGGCCAGATGGAAGGTTCCCGACGGTGCAGTGGCCCGGGTCCACAGCCGGGTCCTAGCAGGAGAGGTGCCTGGGTGATTAAACGGAGAGATTTTAAAAAGCCCCCTCCCTAAAGCATCCCCACCTGTCCTGCTGTCGCGTCACCTGTGGTATCAGCATTAAAATCGCTTGTGCCTTGCTGTGTCCTGCTAAGATGTGTCTCCCGGAAGGGAGAAGCACACAGTTCATTAACTTGGTTCTTAAGCTGCATTAACTGGGCTCATCAGCTACTAACTACCCCAGGCCGCCCTGGTGACCAGACGATGGCCTCACAGCTAACGGGAGAAGGCAAAGACCTGTAAGGGCCACCCACGCTGTGTCCCTGGAAGCACAGGACGGCGCCCTCCCGCCCAGAGGTGAGGTCGTGCTGCTGACACCCAGCCCAGGGCTCTTCTGTCTGTCACCCTGTTGTCGTGGAAATGAAGAGCTCCTCTCCCACCCCAATAAGCTCACAAATGCTTTTCCCCGAGACACTTTGCATGAAGGCGCTTTCCTGTTAGGAAAACACGTGGCTTCTCACCACCCACGAGATGAGACCAAACGCAAGCTGGGTCCAAGCTAGTCGGCTCTGAGCACCATGGGTCTCTGAGGACGTGGGACAGATCTGTTTTGAGGAGGAGGGGCCAGTAAACAGGGGGTGCCCAGAAGCGGGGAGCAGTGAGCAGGGTGAAGGCAGCCAGAGAGGAATCTGGAGAGAAGCGAGAAGCTAAGTGTGAGAACCAACTCCAGCCCCATTAACCGCCTCGGCCTGAGGCCCCCAGCTTGCTGTGGCGGTGTCGTGGCGGTTGTGTGGACGAGGTGGGTCCCAGGAGCTTTCACACCAGGAGGCCCCTGGCTAACCTGCGTCTGTCCTCATCCTGCAGGGACTATGCTGGCTTCTTCAAAGCACATCCGAGTCTGGGTCTTTCCAATGCGCCATTTGTGGGAAGACTATGGAAAGGACCAGGCAAGAGGTGGCCAGCGGGAATGTCATTCGTGCAGGACTCTGTAAAGTCTCTGCACTGGAAAGCCCACTCTTTGGAGGGGGCAGGATGACCATGGACTTGCTCAGACCTGGTGGCCTGACGGGTGCTGTGAGCAAACAGGTGAACTGCTGTAGGACACGCTGGTGCCCTTCGTTCCTTAGCCTGCTCTCTAGCATTCAGGGACAGTGGCCTCAACGGTGGCTGGAGTGGCCACATTTGCTGGGGAGAGAGGGAAGGAAACGGCCCGTGGGGAGCTGCCCAGAGACGGCAAGTCCAGTTCAAGATCGGCTCTGCCTGTCTTCATATCCCACCCATGGCATCAGCCAGGGCAGAGCCACAGGCCGGAAAGGAAGGAGCGGCCGGACAGTTTGGTTCCATAAGGGCTGGGGGGACTGAGTAGTGATCATCCGTCGGGCTTGTCTTGGCGATAACGAAGGTACAATTATGCTAAAGATGTTACACTCTTAGTGAGGAATACACTTTGATACAGTTGATACAATAATGTCAACTGTGCATCCAGTAGACTGAATAATGGCACACAAAGATCTCAGGTCCTCATCCCTGGCATCGGAGCCTCAGGCCACAGAGGATTCTTCCCCGACCCCGAAGCTTAGTGGAGTCCGCCCTGCTGACCCCTCACCGTCTTGGGACTCGTGACTCCTTCCTTCCTGTCATTTCCGCCTTTTGGAACGGGAGTGTCTGTAACTGTCATACCATACGTATCCCACCATAGCATTCTGGAATAAATAAGTTGTGTTCCAGTTTCACATGTCCAGAGATAGAGAGGAATTTTTCTCCAGGAAGGATCAGATCCAGAGTCTAAATCATATCTAAATGAGATGATATGATTTATGATTTGGGACTTTTGAGCTGGTGAGATTTAGAGAAGATCTTGGAGTTGAGTTGATACTGTAGTAAATTGAGACTTTCATGGACATTGGATTGAGGGGGAATACACTTTGCATGTGGGCTGGACATGAGTTTTGGTGGATCTGAATTTGGCCTCCGGTGGGCTCAATAATGGCCCACCCAAGGATATTAGGTCCTATTCCTGGAGCCTTAAATATTACCTTATACAGTAAAAGTGTCTTTGCAAGTGTGATTAATTTAAGGATCTTGACATGGTGATTATCCTAGTGGACTTTAAATCAACCACAAGTGTCCTTATAAAAGAGAGTCAGAGGGAGATTTGACATAGTAACAGAAAAAATCCAAACTCTGTACAATAATTTAAAGAGGTTTATTCTGAGTCAAATATGTGTGCCCATGTCCCAAGGAGCCATACTCAAGAATTCTTGAGTGAAGTGGTTCCAAGACAGTCAGGTTTTATACATTTTTGGGAGATGGAAATTGCAGGTACAATTCATAAATTAATACATGGAAGGTGTACATTGGTTTGGCATGAAAAGGTGGGACATCTCCAAGTGGGGCTTACAGATTATAGGAGGATTCAAAGATTCTGTGATTTGTAATTGGTTAAAGAAATAAAGCTTTGTCTAAAGGCTTGGAATCAGTAGAAAGGAATGTTAGTTTAAGTCTGTTAATCATAGAGCAAAATACAATATGCTTAAGGTGATCTGTTAAGCAAATTGATGGCTGGCAGGTGTGACACCTTCGCCCTGCATGGCCTTAGGTGCAGTTTGCAATGAGTCCAAACTCCAACAGGGAGGGCATATAATGAGGCGTGTCTGACCTCCCTTCTCTTCATGGCCGGGAACCCAGTTTTAGGTTTTTTCTGGGGTCCCCTGAGCCAACAAGGGTTTGTTCAGTTAAGTTGGCTGAGGGCAGGGTTAGGATTTTGTTTGTCATTGACAGACACACCCACAGAGAAGGCAACGTGTGCATAGAGGCATAAATTGGAGTGATGTGGTCACAAGCTAAGGAACACCAAGAAATGCCAGCAGCCACCAGAAGTTAGATGAGGCAAAGAACAGGTTCTCCCCAAGAGCCTCTGGAGGGACACAGCCCTGCTGACACTTGACTTCAGAATTCCAGCCTCCAGAATTGTGAGAGAACAAATTTTCGTCGCCTTAAGCCACCAAGATCTTGGTAATTTCTCGTAGCCGCCCTAGGAAATGAAGACTGTTCTTTACCAAGCGTTTTCACACACTTTGCCCCGTTCAATAATGGAGACTGAGAGCTTGGCAGCGTCGGCCCCTCAAGAGCACCCAGACTCTCCCAGGTGCCCTGTGAAGCGGATCATCTTCTTCCTCTAGAAGATGAGGAACCAGGGCTCAAGGGGACCCCCAGTGTGTGAGGTCAGAGCCCACAACAGAGCGTGGGTTGGAATTCACAAGTTCTGACCCACAGCCAGAGCTCTTCCCTCCACTCGGCATGTGGCCTGTCACTCTGAGGACCAGGCCCTGCCTCCACCACCTCTAAGTGCAGGGTCAGCCTCAGGGAGGGCAGGGGGGTGTGTGGGCCGGAGAAGGGCCTGGAGGCGCCAGGCGGTTCACCGGGAGGGAGGGTCCACTCTCCCTGTGCTCCCAAACTGCCCCTCCCTGTCTCCATGCTGCGCATGAGGCTCCTCCCAGCAGACAGATCACAATTTACCTGTCTGTGTCACAATCCTTCTTTGTTTAGGTGACAGATAAACTAAGCTGGGCAAAGTCAAGGGCTTCACCTGAGACAGTGTCTATGCTTATGTATCTTTTCCATTTGCATAGTCCTTTCTTTTTTTTTTTTTAAGTTAGTCTTGTTCTATCACCCAGGTAGAGAGCAGGGTGTCATCGTAGCTCACTGGAACCTCAAACTCCTGGGCTCAAGTGATCCTCCTGCCTCAGCCTCTCCAGTAGCTGGGACTAGAGGTGTGCGCCGCGATCCCCAGCTAATCTTTCTATTTTTAGTAGAGACAGAGTCTCACACTCACTCAGGCTGGTCTTGAGCTCAAGAAATCCTCCCGCCTCGGCCTCCCAGTCTGCTAGGATTACAGGTGTGAGCCACCACGCCCGGCCTGCATAGTCCTTTAAAAATTTCATTTGACTTGCTGTCCTCACATGCACAGGGAGAAATGACACTGTGTTCCTTGATTTGGAAACACAAAAGGCAGGTCTCCAAGCTGACCTCTAGCCACACATTTAGAAAAGGCACAAGCAGACACCCTGGTGTGACCTGTCCCCAGGTTCTTACGCTCTCTGTTGAACCCTGTTCCCTCTGCTCTTCTCCAAAGCCAGTCCCACTGGAACACTCAGTGCTGCCAACACTGCACTTATTGAGAAACGCCTGCCTGTCCCAACTGCCCTCAAAATCCCTCTGGGGCCTGCCATTCCCCTGTATCAGTTTCCTGTTGTTCCTGTAACAAATGACCCAAACCCGGTGGCTTGAACAGCGCAGACATGGTATCTGGAAGTCAGAAGTCTGACGTGGGTCTCACTGAGCTCCCATCATGGTGGTGCAGGGCTGCTTTCCTTTCTGCAGGCTCTAAGGGAGGGTTCCAGGCATGCTTGCCCCAGCCCACAGAGGTTGCCCACGTCCCTTGCTCTATGGCCCTGTCCATCAAAGGCAGCAACTCTGCACTCCTACACGTTTCCTGTAGCCGCGTCTCTGTGAACGCAGCTGGGAAAGGTTCTCACGGGTACTCAGGAAGACGTTTGTGGTGACATTGGGCCCACCGGGATAATCCAGGCTCCTCTCCGCATCTCAAGGTCGCCTCATTAGCAACCTTAACTCCATCTGCTGCCTTAATTCCTGTTTGCCCTGTAGGTGGCGCAGCCTCAGTTTCCAGGGACCAGGAGGTGGACATTTTCGGGTCAACGTTCTGCCCACCGCACCTTGCGTTAAGGCAAGCCGCCCCAGGGGGCCACGACTGAAACGAGGGTGTTCCCGGGAGGGAAATGCTCCACGGACACCCACTGGCCCACTGGTGGTGAGCCGGACGCTGGCCACAGTGTGATGAGAGACTGAGGTTCCGGAAGTTTCCGCAGGAAGCCAAGGGTAGGCGAGGCAGATTTCTCTGGTGCTCACGGTGGGGGGGGGTGCGGGGGGTGGATGCAGCTTTAGAAAAGGAGGAACAAACAGCCACTGGGCGCCGAGAGGTTTTGGTCCCTGTTAGAGTGAACTTGGCTGGGGGGGCGGGGCCAGCGGCACCTGTTCCCTGTTGGAGTGAACTTGGCGCGGGGGGCGGGGCCAGGGGCACCTGTTCCCTGTTGGAGTGAACTTGGCGCGGGGGGCGGGGCCAGGGGCACCTGTTCCCTGTTGGAGTGAACTTGGCGCGGGGGGCGGGGCCGGGGGCACCTGTTCCCTGTTGGAGTGAACTTGGCGCGGGGGGCGGGGCCAGCGGCACCTGTTCAGGACGGCCCCGCCCACAGGGCGCAGGGGAAGGTGTTCAGGCCTCAGCTGTGCCCGGCTTCAAGCACAGACTCGCGTCCCTCTCGGGCGCCCTGGGAAGGGCCGCAGGGGCCGCCCCGCCTTGCTCGCTGGACGACACCCGGACAGCTCCCGGCTGTCCCATGGTGGCCGCGCGGCGAACTCAGCGCCCGGCAAGGGTGCGTCTGGCTGGGGCATAAAAGGCCATTCGACCCGCTGAGCAGGGGATGTTCCCTTCACCGCCAGGTCACCGACGGGGAGAGGGCAGGGCAGGAGGGAGCAAGCGCCCAGAAAGCCAGAGGACAGGGCCCGAGAGCCACCCCCAGAGCGGGTGCACCCAGCGCAGCCAGGCCCTGCTGCCTCCGGAGTCCAAGGACTTCCCTCTCCAACTCCCCGGCCTTGAACTCTGAACTCCCACTGGGGAAAAAAAGAATGGCTTTATTTTCCCAATTTGGAAAAAAAGGAAAAGAAAAGAAACTTAACAGCCAGGGGTTTCTGCACGTGAAGTTTCTCTCCCGGGAGGTGGCAGTGCCCTGAGCCACCTGTGCCCCCAGGACTGGGCACAGCTGTGTCTGCAGCGCTTCTGGTCACCCAGCGACAGCTCCCGGGGCCTGGCCCCCTGGCCGACTGGAGAACCCCCGTTCGAGGCGAGGCCGGCTCCCCTCTGAGGTCAGCGGACCCTGGGCTCAGGTAGGCCGCCCCGTGGGCTCCTGCGCCCGAGCTCTGGAGTCTGCTGGGGAGCGGGGCAGCTGGTTGTCCCTGTGTCCGGGAGCAGGGCCAGGCTCCCCGGGGAGCAGGGCAGCCCCGCCACAGGGTTGGCATTTGGATTGCTGGTTCCTTGTTGTGGTGGGAAGGTCACAGAGCCCTCTCCATAAAACAAGGTCCCCCCCCCTACTAAAAATGGGGATGTCCCCAGTCAAGGAGTGCCTGGGGCGCCCACTCTAGTACTTCAGCATGCTGGAAATGTCAGTACTCTTTCCTTCCAGACCCTTCCCTGGGACTCCAGTGAGCTGATTTGAGGCCCATAAAGGCTCTTCCAAATTGCCCATTTCTTTACGGAATTTCTTCCCGGGTGGGATGCCCTGACACAGTGGTTCCCCTGTGCACAGCCTTCTCCTCTCCTCGTGAGGAAAGCCAACCCCGGATCTGTGCTCTGAGCTTTGAGTTCTCTCAACTCAAACTGCACTTTGAAGAAGCCAAAACAACTACCCCTAAATTTCATGTTGCATCGTGTATTTTCTAAATGGTTTCGTAGGATGAAATCAGGTTTTTCCAAACTGGCTAAAATCTACCTGAAGCCACATCTTGGTGATGCGGCGTAATAATGAAGGGGGTGGACCGTGGAGTCAGGCTGCTTGCATTTGTTCCCTTGCTTTATTACTTACTAGCTGTGTGATTTTGAGCTAGTTACTTAACCTCTCTGTGCTTTGGTTTTTCGTCTGCAGTTGGTGATGATAATAGCACCTACCTCATAGAGTTGTTCTTAGGATTAGAAAGAGTCAATCTGTGTTAAAGCCAATGTGGTCCTTAATCAGTGGCAGTAAAACCATGTCAGCTGTTGCAATTCTTAAACTTCTCTGTAAGCCCCCAGAACTGTGCTGGGGACCCAATCGGTAGTTATTAACAGGTCTGGAAGCTGTAGCACCATGCGAAAGCACCTGTGTATCTTTACACATTAACGAGTCTCAACTGTCATTCTACAGATGGTGAGACTGGGGTCATAATAGACCTCATCATCCATCCAGTCTGCCCTTTCTTCCTTTCAAACATGCTGATAGCTCACCGGGAGCAGATTCACAACAGCTGGGGTGGTACAACCCACTGCAGATAATTCAGAGTATTAGAAAAGATTCTCTTATGTGGAGCCCAAACCTGCTTCTAATTCTGACCACTGACCTACACTGAATTAGTCCAATTCCTCTTTTCTCTGACAGCATTTCAAATATTTGACAACTAGGAAGTCTTCCAGGTGCCCTCAGTGGTGCTCCCAGCTACACGGCAAGATGGAGCGACTTGACTAAGAGTTCAGAGCTGTGCTCGAGGCGCCGCAGCCAGGCTCCTGCCACTCTGGAAACGGAGGCTCAGCGTCACTGCTGACCCCCGCCTGCACAGACTCCCAGGGCCTGAAGATTGCCCTTTCTTACTCTCTTTCCTCCAAAACAGATCCCAATTCATGGGGTTCGGGGTTCCCTCCCTCTTCCTCAGCTAACCCAGACGGAGCCCTGGCCTCCCCGGGCCTGGACAGTGGCCCCAGGGTGGCCTTTCCACGTCCACCTGCCTTTCCTCCACGCTGTCTCCACCTAAGAGCTCAGGCAAAGTGGGTTTGGTTTTGTTTTCTGAGACAGGCTCTTGCTGTGTTGCCTTGGGCCGGGTGGTCTGTCCTTCAGCTCCGCTGTGTTCTGCTGCTCGGGGCCGGGAGGGTGACTTGGAAGGAAAAGAGACCTTGGGATGGAATCTTTCAGAAAGTCTAGTTTTTCATGCCGAAAGGTGGCCTGTTGCAGACGGCGTGCTGCGTGTCCTGTGCTGTTGCCTCCTCTGCTTTGCGTTCGTCGTCACAGGGGGTGGTGTGTGCCGGGCCCGGGGCGGGGACAGGGGAGTTGGGCCCGTCCTCCCACACCAACAGCTCTTCAGACAGGCATGGGGGAGCGGGAGAAAGGGGAAGGGGGCAGCAGCAATATGGGGCCACCCAGGACAGCTTCCATGGTCTTGTCCAGCCAGGTTCTGCAGGGGTTCGGCTTCCAGAACATTCTCCTTCTGTCCCAGGCTCTCCCTGGGCATTGCCGGGCTCCAGCAGGCCTTGACTTCTGATTGGACATTAGAAGCCAGGTGCCAGGCAAGAGATTGAAATGAGACTCTCTGCTTCCCATTTGGGCTGTGTCCCAAATGCTTCCAGTTGGGCTGTGTCCCTAAAGGCCAAGGAGAACGTACTGAGTCCCCTGCCCCTGCAAAGTTGGTGGGTCCCAGTGCAGGGCTCAGCGCCCCCTCAGACCACGGGGGGTATCATTGGGGGTGGGAGACTTCTTTGCACCAGCAGTCAGGGTGCTGTGGGCTTCCCAGCTCCCACGGCACTGGGGGGAGTCCCCATCCCCTGGAGCAGGTGGGAGGGTGGGTTCCAGGAGCTGCTCAGGGCATATCTCCTGTGTGTCCCCTGCGTGTCCCCTGTAATTGGGCAGCTTGAATGATCTTAGGAGGTTCCTCCCCAGAGGGACTGGGCCCCAGACAGGGACAGGCGCCTCTGCTCAGAGTCCCAGAAGGCCCTGGGCCCCAGCACCCGGAGGGGGTGGGAAGGGCGAGGTGGGAGGCTGGACGTGAGGGCCTAGTCGCCTGGGGCTAGCCTAAGCTGCCAGGCCAGAGCACGGGGCCCAGAGCAGGAGCTGCACAGACCCCCCCTGCCCCGGTGCCCACAGGCCCAGGTGCGATCTGCAGACTCGGGTGACCTGGTGGGCACTGCCCAGAGGGAAACCCCTGTGATCCTGGCTGAGCGTGCACCCAAAACGCTGTGACCTCAGAGAGTCCCAGGGCTGTGCCACCTGACAGTTCCTTCAACACAGGAGGGAGCGAGAGCTCTGCCTGCAGAGCCCTTACTCTCCTGGGTCTCACGGTGCCCCAAGTGTGTCACATGCGTGTTTGTCCCTCGGGTGACCTGCTCGTGCAGGTGGCAAGTGCTGGAGACTGCATCTTGGCCCTGAGTTCGGGTTCAGCCTCACCGCACACATGCTCTCGAGCCTCTTAGGGTCAGCAGACTCTCCGGGTCCCCCCTATAAAATGGGGAGAGCACCTGCCCAGGGTCCCGTGAGACATCAGGGGCCCGAACGTCCAGGCACTAGTGTTCCCATTAGAACGCACCTTGGGGCTCAGCCAGCTGAGTGACAAGCCAGCACTGTGGCTTGACAAGGCCCCGGGCCACCTGCTCTTGGTCCTTCGTGGCTTCCTGCACGTGGCCGGAATCCCCAGGGACCGGCGCGAGCCCAGGCTGTGCTCCTCGCTGCCTCGCGCCAGTTTGTGGGTGTGGCCGGTCTGTCTCCTGCCCACGTCACCACATCAGCTAAGGCAAGTCTCGAAGAGGAGACTTGAGTCCCTCAATTGAGCTGCTGGAGTTACAGTTCAAAATAAACAATTAATCGAAAGCTGCCTTTTCGCTGAGACCAGCTGTGCCGGAGGCAGCCTGGCCGCCCCCTCTGGAGCTCATCTTCCGGGATCTCTCAGCTCTCGGGCGTCCTGTGAGCTGGAAACAACAAAGGTGGGACGCGGGCTGCAGCCTGTCCAGGGAAGGCCTTGGGGGCCTGTGTGATGCCCAGCTGTCCCTGCTGCCTGTCACAGCACCCTGTGGGCGGAGCAGGCTGAGCTGTCCCGGGGTGTCAGGATGCACGGCCCCCCTACCCTCTTGATGGTGTCCCTGCAGGCTACCCAAGGACATGGAACAATCCAAGTGTCTGTGCCATGCAGTGGCAGGAGGAACCGTCACAGAGCCTAAAAGGGGGCGTGATGCTGGGATGAATGGCGAGCTCAGGGTTTGAATAGCTCTGGGTTCAAATCCTGACCTGTGTTTAATTAGCAGCCGTTGGCCTGTTTGAGCATCACTGTTGTCACTTGTAGAATGGGGCGGGGACGGGCAGTAAGAGGTGGGGCTGCCCAGGGGCCTTGCTCTAGACCAGAGGGTCTTGACCTTGGCCTAGGGGTGGGCCCAGTGATTCCGTGGAGTTGCACGGCTGTCCCTCTGCTTAGAGCTTGCTCCAGTCTGACCTCGCAGGGAGCCCGACCGCACCGTCCCGCTGCTCCCGCCCCAACCCTGCTCTGCATTTTCTTCTTTCCGTAGCACTTGATATCCTTTGAGAGAGTACACAGCCCTCTCTGTGTTTATCCTGCACGCTGGCCTCCTGCTGGGACCTCCCTGTCATTAAGGGTCCCCAGAAGTGCCAGGCCCCTCACAAACCCTGGTGGGTACCGGCTGGATGAATATATGTCACAATCAGCAAGTCCCTTTCCCCGGCCTGCCCCCGTCACTGGACAGTGCTGCGGCCTTGAGGGTTTGCCCCTTGTTCTCTCTCCTCCCTCTGGACCAGGGGAGACCCTGTGTCTCGCTTCCCGCTGAGTCTGCAGCGCCGCCCGCGGGCACCTGCAGTGGGTGCTCTGGCTGGCGGCGCCTCCAGGCTCATGAGCTGCGCTCTGCTGCCCTCTGCCGGGGGAGCTCGGGAAAAGCCTCATCTCGGAGGACAGGGACAGATTCCGAAAAAAGGTGGCGAGGGCGGGGGTGGGGGGTGGGATTTGGTTTGGGAGGCCCAGGTAATACCAAGTGGTTAAGTATTTCCTTTTTGCTCTAACACTGTTGAAATCAGACAAAGCTGCGTACACCTCCGCGCTTTCCCAGGCCCTTCTTCAATTCATCCACGCTAGCAACAATCCTGGATTTTTATTTTATCATGAAAAAAAAAATTTTTAATAAGACAGTGTTTTTTATCGATACATAATAGATGCACATAGTTTCAGGGACTCCTGGATTGTTAAATACAGCATTTTGTTATCTCCATGAATATACCTCGGCTTGCAGGCCACGGATCTCAGTTTTGGGGGTGGATGATGCCCTCCTGGTCTCTACCCTCTGCTTTGCGGGGTGGTGACTGCAACCAAGGAGCCCCTGCTACCATCAGGCTTAGCTCAGGCCGCAGGAGGTCGGGCCCTGCTGAAGGCTGGGCAGCCGGGCGAGAGAGACTCTCGGGGAACAGCCTCACCCCGTCTGTTTCTGGGCCCTGGGGCTGGGCGGGAGGGAGCGAGGCAGAGAAGACCAGCCGACCACAGACTCCTGCCTGGGAGCACTTGGCACAGGGAGTCCTGGTCCGGTTACCTTTGGCTTCTGCAGGATCCAGAGCCACCTCCCTCCACACCGGTCACTATTCCTTTAAGCAGAAATTTTTAATGTGTGCAGACTCCGCATCCTCTTGCCCTGTAGCATCAGGGGCAGAACTGTCGGGCTGGTGCCTGTTGGCCCAAGATCCCCCCAGTGGCAAATCCTGGGGCTCTTTGGCCCCAAATTAGCCAGTGTCGTGTTGGTTTGCTCCAAGAAACAGGCCTGTTCGCCTCATGAAACAGCATTCGAGCCCACCCTCTCTAACCCCTGCGGGTCCCCATATCAAGTCCTTTCCGAATATTCTGTCCCTGCGTCAGGGCATCATTCAGCCCACGCGCCCCATGTGTGGCTGAGAAAATACGGTCATCATTCCTTGCTTGTTTACATACTGTCACTACGCTGGCCACATGGGGTGTTTGTGTGTGTCTCTCCAGCTAGACAGTCCCTGATGGCGAAGACTGTCCTTCCACCCGGTGTTTAGCGTAGGGCCGAGGGATTCAGACGAGCTCAGCAGAGGTTTTTCACGAGTGACTTTCAGTCCACTTGCCCTCTACCCTGCTCTCGCTCAGACCAGCACACAGCTGGTGGATTTCTCTGTGCCCCTGCGGGCCCCACAGCGGCCACAGCACTGGGACGCGTGATCACAGTGCAGCAAACGTGGCACAGAAGGCTGGGCCCCGGGGGTCAGCGAACCACGTCCCTGAGCACTGTGGGAACCCTGAGGCCTGAGACCTGCCTGCCAGACAGTAGGGTGGGGACACAGAGCAGCCCCCCGCATACAAAGGGGAAAGGCTGGGGACACTGATTATTCTGGGCTCAAGGGAATGTGGGGAGGGCAGGAGGAAGGGACCGAGGGAGGAGGGGGAGGGTGGGGGGGGGTAGAGGCTGGACGAGAAGGAGCAGATATTTGCAGAGGGAAGAGTCAGAGGCAGCTGTGGAAAGGGAGAAAGGAAGACGAAAGGAAGAGATAGAAAAGGTGGTGGCAGAGGGAAGTCACCAATTTTATTAAAGATTATGACATCAGGAGTAAAACAAGTAAAGGTAAATTTAGTGCTTAATAGCAGGTCTGGTGAACAAAGATTTGAAATCACTGAAATTTTAAAAGGATATTTGAAAATTATTTTTGACTTACAGCAAAACGTAAAGCCTTGTTCTAATGTGCTGTAAAAAGATTTGAATTCCTATTTTAGATTGAAGAGCACATGCTTCTCAAAATCTCATTCTCCTGAAATGCTGTGTTTAAAAAAAAAGCCCGGCCACAGAGCCAGTGTCATCTTGGTTTATGTGATGGTTTTCAGTGTTAATGAAAACCGTTCCCAGGTCGTGACCTTTTAGGGCAAGGCCATCAAAGCCAAAGTCACGTCCTTTTTCCCTTTGATCCCCAATCATGAAAGCCTCCCGCTGGGGTGGCACTTGCTGGGGACTGTCCACCAGAGGTGGGGGCAGTGGGGACGCCCCGTCACGAGTGGGCAGTGGAGTCTCTCGTGGCGTCCTTGACCCTGCACACACCCGCGCTCTCAGACGTTGCTTCCTCCTGTTTCTCCAGCTTCTGACAACAGCAGCTCACCCCCGATTCCAGAACCTTCTCAGGAGGGGAGGAGGACGGCAGAGGCCTGCCTGCAGGGCAGTGGTGCCGGCATGCTGGGAGGTGCAGGCTGCACAAGCCAGTCTCTGCCAGTGGGAGGAGGAGGGGAAGGGGAGGCGGGGGAGGACCCCGCGGGGCACAGGCCTGGGCACCGGGGACCCCTTTACCTGTCATTCCCTGTCTGTCTTCCAGAGGGCACCAGGGCGGTTCCCAGGCCCAGCCCCACCTCTGCCATCACTCACGTCGATACCAGAGCCCACCGCGTCTTTGCCCACACCCTCCTCCTCCCTCAGGAGCCCCCCAGAGAAAAACTGCCAGGGAGAATCCAGCAGAACGTACCTGACTGTATTTCAAAGTTGCTGATGTAAACAAACTTCGTTGAAGAACTAAAAACCACACAACAAGATTACTTAAGATACCTGAATTAAATCTTTTTTTTTTTTTTGGGCCACACTTTACATTTGAGAACCCAAGCTCAGCTCATGGTGTACAAAATTTGCAGAAATTTATCGCGAGTGTGGTCTTGGTGTAAAATCAGATATGCTCTGTGTCACCAGATGGGAATGTAGTTGTGTGACGTTTATGCAATTCTTGATAAGATTAGGAATTTTCTGTGGAAGATTCTTAAATGGAAATTGGGAGGGAAGACAAGGAAAAACAATGCAACAGTGGGAATAAGATTTTCAAACCGAGTAGCGGTCTTTCCAGATTCTTTGACTCGGATTTCCCTGCTGCGGCTGGCGGCTCCCTGGAGCTAGAGCAAGTGGGACCCTCCATCCTTGGGAGAACTGGGAGGGGAGGGAGGGCAACCCCTGGAGAGAGTCACCTGTGTCCATGATTTTGGTTCCTTCTTCATCTCTACTGGCACCTCCCCAGGAGCCGGGGCTTGGCCTCCTGGCTATTTCCTCCTCTTAGTTATGACAGGCAGTGCCAGCCAGGTGTCCTGCCCAGACCCACAAACTGGAGGTAGGGCCACCCCCTGCCCACCGAGAACCAGCACCTTCTGGGAGCTTCCCCTGGGGCGAGCTGGCTCTGGTGAGAGACAGTAAAGGCAGAGTGTCCCATTTTTGAGACGCCCCTTGCGACGCTGGGCAGCTCTAAGTGCTGGGACTGTTACCCGCCCCCAGCCGAAGGGGTGGGGCACCCAGCACTGACCACTGGGCCGGGGAGCCCCTCAGGCTAAGTCTGACTGCATGGGGGGGGCAGGAGAGCCAGGCGGGCTGCGTGTCCTGGAGTCCGTGCGTCCCCAGGAGAATCACCCCGTCCTTTCGACACCCCTTCATCTGGTTTCCACGTGGACGCCCCGTCCTCCATCTCCCGGCCCCTCCAACTGGCCACTGGTCAACACCTCTTGTTGCACATGCGGGCTTCACTGCAGCGCGGGGCCAGGGCTGCACACGCGTCTAGACCGCTGGGGACCCAGCAGAGTCTTGTTGCCCTCTGCACTGTGTGTGTGTATACATATATATATTTTTTAATTAAGTGGACACTGTATTTCCGTTGATGCTGATAAGGTGACGAACTTAAAAAGTCACATTATACTATGACATTATGTTGAGATGGATCAAAGTGACCAAAAAAATGCCTCAAACAAAAATCCTGAAACTCCAGATCTTCAATATATAGCAAAAAAATGTACTCAAATTGTTCTAGGTCCATCTTTCTAACCTGCTGAAATAACAGAGACCCCCATCCCCCTTCCCCGGCACCTGTTCATGCCTTTTGCGGTCTGCCCCCGGCAGGACGCTCTCAAGGGGGAGGTTAGATGAATCTTGAACCAGACGGCAACGTCCAGGGAAAGGACCAATCAAAAACCTAAAAACTTCACCTGCCCAATTACTGATTTTTTATTTTTATTTTTATTTTTTTTTACCACTACCTTTGCCAAAGCTGCGGCTCTTTCTTAGCAGAGAAAGGCAGAACATTAGACGTTGACTGGGGACAAGGACACCCAGCGTTACCTGGGAGCAGGGGAGCTCTCACACTGGCTGCCAGGCTGAAGGTCAGTACCCTGTTTCCCTGGGAAAACCAGAACCAAGGACAAGCCACTGGCGGAATGAATAAAATTTTGTAACTTCTATTAGTATATGTGAGATAAACTGTTCACTCTAGCTTGGGTGCGGGAGCGCAGGGACCACGTTTTCCTGGCCACGTCCATGATGTGCTTCTCCAAGACACGGACGTGGCCGGCTCGCAGGCCCAGCTGGCAGGTTGGCGAGTCCTGGTCCCCTGTGGTTGGGCTGTGGCCCCTCGCCGAGGCTCAGACATGCTTTGTCAGGAGGAGCTGAGCCCGGTGCACGCGGGCGGCCAAGGTGAGGTGTTCTCCTTCCGGAGGGTGTGGGTGCTGCTGGATCCGGCCCCTGCCACCTCCACCCCACACAGTCCTGGTCCCTCAATTTTATGTTGGTAGAGCAGCTAGTGAAGATGAGAACGTATGACCAAACATCTTATGGGAATCTCTTCTTCCTTTTTTTATTTATTTAAAAAAAAATTTTGTTTTTGAAACAGAGTCTTGCTTTGTTGCCCAGGCTAGAGTGAGTGCCGTGGCGTCAGCCTAGCTCACAGCAACCTCAAACTCCTGGGCTCAAGCGATCCTCCTGCCTCAGCCTCCCCAGTAGCTGGGACTACAGGCATGCGCCACCATGCCCGGCTAATTTTTTTTCTATACACATTTTTAGCTGTCCAGATAATTTCTTTATATGTTTAGTAGAGACGGGGTCTCGCTCTTGCTCAGGCTGGTCTCGAACTCCCGAGCTCAAACGATCCGCCTGCCTCGGCCTCCCCGAGTGCTGGGATAACAGGTGTGAGCAGCCGCGCCCGGCCTGGGCATCTCTTCTTCAGGGAGACCCAGACGTGGTGCTACATTGACGGGCAAATGTGCTTCAGGCCTGCGGGCTGTGGAGAAGCAGCAGGGGCGATTCACAGACAGCGGCCACCAGCGCCAGCCCCGCCAGCCCGCACCCGAGGACGCTCCAGGTCACCACTGGACAGAGGTGAGAGCCAGGAGTGTGTGCCGGGACTGCAGGGACACGGGGAGGGACACACACCCGCTAAGGGGTGGACACTGGTGGGCAGCTGCCGGCCAGAGGGCGACCGACACGTCCCCACTGTCTGCTGTTTTATGGCCACAGCTCCAAGCGCCACTTTGGTACCTGATACACTTATTTCTCATTGGGAGAGAATGACGGACTTAAAAGTTTTAGAAATACTTTCAAAGATGACACACACACAGAAGCCACCCTGAAAACAACGACTAAATAATGGAGTCAAAAGTGAGAAGTCTTGGGAAGACTCCTAATGAAGACAGGTGTTTGGGACGACAGCCAAGCCACACGGCTGACCCGGGGCCCTGACGGGACATTTCTTCAGACAGAGCCTTTCCAAAGCAGCTGCAGCGGCCACCGTGCGGAGGGGGCTGGGGCATGTTCCCAGGTAACGACGACATCGTGACCTTTGGACAGTTCTTTCCTCTCGTCCCCCGACTACGCAGGCCACGGCTCCCTACGCCGCGGCCCCGACGAGCCCTTGCTCGAGGGAGAGCCGGAGCGGGCACCGGGAGGCTGGCGAGCGGGTGGAGACGAGGAATCGAACTGTGGCATTTTGGGGAACAGCCACTCTGGCCCGGTCTCGGGGCGCCGTGGTGAGCTCCCATGGCTGGACCTCCCGACCCCCTCCCTGGTGCCGTGGGCTGTCTGGGGAGGGAAGCCCAGCTGTTCGGCTCAGGGCCACCGCAGCAAAGGACCTGTCCCCGTCCCGATGTCCTCTGAGATTGCGGCCCCCTGCCAGGTACACCCGGGCGTCATTAGTTGCGAAGGCCCCACACACCTGCTCAGTCTAGGCAAGAACGGGTGGAGAGCAAAGCCGTGGGGCTCACGGTCATTCGCAGTATTGGGATCTGAGGACGGGCTTGGGCTCCTTTCTACAAGGCTCTGGGAAGACGGAGACCCCCCCCCAAGGGCACTGCGTAAATCGGGGATGAATCGCCCCGTCCCCCTGATGAACCCGAGAGCCAGCGCCCGCGGTGGCCTGGGTGTGAGACCCTCCCCCTTAGCTGGCTCACCGGCTCGGCCACTGGACCCCACGGCCACCTCTCCACCTGTAGCCTGGGGGCGAGGACAGCGCCTGCCTCGTCGGGGTCCCTGTGCAGGAGAAAGGCAGGGGCAGGGGGACCGCTCTGAGCCTTCCAACTCGGCAGCTGTGGCCAGTGAGCTGCAGGGGCGCAGGCGACGTGTCAGGGAGGTGAGTACGGCACCCGCGGTCACCTCCTCCCTCCCCATCAGCGTGTCACTGGCTTGTTCTCACCCGTTTCTGGGGCCCGTGGGGAACGTTTTGCGCCATGAATGCAGCCTGGGAGAGCCAGAGGCCGGAGGAGCTGCAGCCCCCACGTCCACCGTGGGTCTGCTGGCTCCCCCGGCCTGAGGCTCGGTGCCCCCTCATGGTCAGACGCTACGGCTGGGTCCTCGAGGAGGATGGCGGTGCATGGGTCACACGCGAAGGACTCAGAACCTTCCGGGCCCTGTCCTGGGGGCCTGCGACCGTCTTGCCTCTGGCTGCTGCACAGTTAGTTCGATTGTGGTGGCCAGGCCTTGTCTAATGTACTTGCTAAACTGAACGTCTTTGCTTAGAAAGACTCAGACACCACGATTTCCCCATGTGACTCGCCTGATTTCGGAAGAGGACCCGAGCACAGTGTTCCGTTGGCCACAGGAAGACGGCCTTCAAAACTGAGGCTCTTCAGGGAACACAGTGTGGGGAAAGAGACAATGCAAGTCACAGGTGGAACCTGACAAAGGCGGCAGGAAACTGACAGAAATTCACTCGGCTAGGTTCGGCTAAGAACGACCTCACCCGACCCTGCACACGGCTGCGGCCACGGGGCTCACAAACCACGCAAAGCTGAGCGCAGGTGCGGTCCCCAGCAGTGGGGTCTAATGCGGGTTTTCTCCAGAGAAGCCTGGAAGCTTTTGTTGGTGTTTGGTTTTGCATAAGGGTTGGGAAGCTCATTGTTCTGTCTTTCTTTTCCAGGTCCTATAGCAAAGGCATCTCACAGGGGCCTAGTTTGTCACAGTGGCAGGACCTGAGTGGAAATGCCGTCACCAGCCATGGGGTGCAAAGGTGCCCACTGGCCTCGTACTCTTGGCCAGGGCCGTGCTGGTCCCTCTCATGAGAGCCACACGCTGGGTCCTCTCCGGTCCCCAGGGACGGCCAGCTAGTGAGCAAGCCAAGCAGTGCCAACCCTAGAGCCGTCAAACCTAGGGAGAGATACCGGAGCCAGATGCATTTCAATTCCTCAAGGGACTCCACATCACATCCGAAAGGTAAGGTTCCGGCCCCTGGAGGGTTCCCGATCAGTACACACGTGTGCCATTCCGGGAGGGGAAACTGTTTTCTCACAACACGCCCCGTGAGCCTGACACGGTCTCCCCTAGAGCAGCTGAATGGCTTTTTCTAGCACTTACCAGAGAACAGGTGGCTACCACTGTAGAGCACTGACATTGTGTGACTAATTACTTCGGCATGCAAGGTCACCCGCTGCCCTGTCGGAGCAGTGTCCCTTCGTGCTAATCTGGAACAACATGACACAGCCCAGAAGCAAAGAGGCTGGAAGGCAGGCCTGGCAGTTTTTCAGTGAAACAGGTGCCTCAATACAACCGCACTCACCCAACTGCAGCCTCAGCACGGATTTGTGAGTCAGCACTTAGCTGGATTCCTTTCATGATGTGCTCAGCGATTCGACATACCAAGCACAGTTAAGGGCACAGACAACAGATCATATAACCACAAATCAAGTCGTAAAAACAACAGCCTGTATTTTTGTTCCCTGACCTTTTAAACAAATTCACATATTAACAATCAATCAACATCTAAATAGATTTTTATTTTACTTGTTTGGACAGAAAAGAAAAATTCATCGGCTTTCATTAGAGCCTCCCTAAAGTTGTTGGAAACACATTAAACTCAGAAATAGTGAACCTTGTAGAAAAGCATCACAAATTAAAAATATATTTCTCCATGTGGTAAAAGTGCTTTCAATCCAACCTTAAAGAGCATAGCAAAGGTGTCTGGAAACACCTTTTCCAAAATTTGGCCTACAGTCGTGGCACGGAAATGGAACCCCAGGGCGCGGGGCGGGCCGTGAGCTGGAGGACGGAACAGCGGGCTGGGAGCATGCGGACAGCGACACTTCAGCAACCAGCGTGGACGGGGACAGTCCCAAAGCCTGAGTAGAGTAGATGTGCATTTGTAAAAACAAGGTGGTTACACAAAGTGGGTTGGAAGCAGAACAGGTAATTCCAGAACCACTTGTTTCTTGCCTGTGGGGACAGCCAGACCAGTCGGCCACGCTGGTGCTGAGGTTTCCCTCCGAGACTCGTGAACCTTGGTTGGCAAAGAGCCGCAGATGTTGCCAGATGACAGAGCCCTGGCTTCCAGCTGCTGGTTGCGCGGTGAGCAAGCCCCGGCCCCAATTTCAATCCCCTGCAGGTTCTTACCACGATCCCATCGCCAGACCGGCTGCACCATCCCGGGGGACACTCGGACAGCAAATGCCACCAGAGCCGGTGCACACGGTCCCCGCAGAGTCTGCCTATTTAGCAACGCTACATAGTTTTCAAGACAAGTAGTTCTGCCAGGGATGACAGAGCCTGTGACAAATGTCCACGGAGCGCAGCCACGTCTGTTCTGGAGGCGAGCCGCCCTCCCCGGCCTGCTGCACAGGTGTGATCATGCAAGGAGCCGTGACAGAGCTGGGAAGGTGGGAGGGGGGGACATCTGCCTCTTACATTAGATCTGAAGCAACAGTAAGAAAATAACCTGAAGATATATTTAAAAATAAAAAATAGCATCACCCTTCACTGTAATTCTTTTGGCGTTTCCCTTCCCCCCACCCACCAGCCACACAGAAAGAGGAGCAGGAAGGCCTCACTCAGTTCCGCATCGGCACTGTGCCCCCGGGCTGTTTCCTCTGAGAGACCTGCCAGAAGCTGCCGGAAGCCCCTGTGGCCTCCCCCCACACCAGAACAACCTTGACCGAGCAGAGCCAACCCCCGCTGGCTTCTTCCACCTTGAACTTGAACATGTGCAGTCCCCGTAGATCCTCAGGAAGCAGGCGTTTCTCTCTGGATGCTGCAGCTCACCCTGCTGCGGTACCTCCGCCATCGTCACCTGTGCTAGGAGCTGAGGCTGCCCTGCAGGCCTCACGGCGTCACAGAGACCCTGTGCTGGGGACCTGGGTGCGGCCCACACACCAGGTGTCTCCGCGTCTCTAACGGGGCAGGTCGGCTCGCCGGCCCTCCTCCTCCTCCTGCCCTGCCTCGGCCTGGGCCGGCGCCCCCGGCATCAGTGGGTGGGCGAGGCGTCCTCCAGGCCCAGCAGCTCCCTGACGAGTCTCTCTCCGAACTGCGCCCGGCTGTACCTGGTCACGTGGTAGGCGTCCGACATCTTGTACAGGATGTAGGCGTTGTTGACGGCGATGCTGACGGCGAACCAGAAGACCTGCTGCCAGGTCTTGCTTGGTTTGTGGGAGATGAAATACCTGCGGGCAAGCGGACGAGAAAGGCTGCGGGTGGCTCACGGGCGCCCGGGAGAGACGCGCCCCGGCCACTGCGATGCCACCGACTCTCCTCCCGCAGAGGGCGGGGCCAGGCTGGGCGGGGTGGGGGCTCTGGCGCGGGGCTTTGCCACCGTGAACTGTGTTCGAGACAACGGAAGTGAAAACAGCTCCTCCCACAGGATCAGAAGGGCAGACTGGATGCTGGAGGAGGCGTCAGGTGCTCCGTGGGGTGGTTTGCAGGCCCCAGCGTGAACGGGCCCGGCGGCCGCTCGGGCGTCCCTGCTTGCGAGATGCCCTTCCCAGGCTGTGCTCTGTGCACACTGAACTGCTTCCACCTCCCCAAGGTCAAGCCCTTCCTGGGCTCCAGGTCCCTGCAATGCGTTTCCTTGCCCCAGAGCAAACCTGCCCTGCCTCCGCTTCCCTTTAGATCAAGGTACGGAGGTCCCCGTTCAGGGAAGCTGGCTCGGACCCTGAAGACGCTGCTCCTCCCGGGAGAACCCACCTAGGACTCACTGTCCGTGTTCTCTGCCTGTGTCCTCGTCTCTGCACCCTGACTGTGAAGTGAGGACGGGCAGCCTCAATACGACCAAAATGCCCAGCGCAGGGCAGGCACCACGGACATCTGCTGAACAAACGTCACTTTCTTTGCAGCCTCCTAGAACTAGCAAGCGGCTGGTACGTGACAGGTGTTCAGTGAAGCAAGTGCTGGTGTCTTTGTAACGACCTCCTGGAACCCAGCAATGTGCCGGGACGGGGTGGGTGCTCGGTGAGACTTGTTCAGTGAGTCCCTAAGGAGCGGGCCTGCCCTGCACATGGCTGAGTGTTTCAGGGAGAACCAGGCCCCTGTTTTTCCTTCCTCACCATGAAAAAAGACCAGGAAATGTAGGTCAGCCCTCCTTGAGGGCTGTGTATATTTAACACGAGGCCATACCCAGACCCTGGGCGGCATCCGTATTTGAGAACACTGAGGAGCCAGAGCTGGGACACACACGGCTCAGGGTAAGACATGGGGCTGATGCTTGTGTGTTTCGGGCGTGGGGGGCTCGGGTCTGCGCTGGCTGTTGAGACAGCATGACATAGGTAAGCGGAGGGAAGACTTTTGGGCAAAGCGAATGTTAACCTGGAGCAGGGGGAGGCCAGGTGTGCACTCACTGAGCTGAGAAGGCCAGGATGAGGGCTCAGGATTCTGCCTCCCAGGGTCTTCATCCTTCAGTTCTCAAACTGGGGAGGCTAATGACCACCTACCAACTTATCTATCCCATGTCTGCGAGGCTACAAGACCGTGGTCACTTACTTGCTGTACTTGTCATCGTATCTGCAGATGTAGCTCAGGTGAGCGGCAAACGCCTCCACGGCCAGCGGGCAGGGGATCTCCCCACTCTTCCTCTTGATGATGACTCCTGCAGGGGACAGAGAAGGTGAAGCCCCTGGCCTGGACCGCTGCCTCCAAACACCCGTCTACACACCCACCAGCTTCATCCAGCCTGGCTGCCCCGACTCAAAATGAGGAACGGAAGGTGGGGGTGAAGACCCAGCAGTACCAGCCACCAGATGCTTCAGAGGACTCGAGGCAAACATCGAAGACGGGTGAGTGCAAAGGTGTGCACTGGCTGGGACAGTGCCCCAGGTCACAGGGGCGGTGCAGAGTATCCAGGGCTGTGACAGGCCTAAAGGTGGCTCTGAGCGGCACCGGGCAGGGGGGGGGACACAGGACTTACTCTCTTCCCCCCAACCCTTCTGCCAGGCTGGGGGAAGCGGTGCTGGAAAGAGCAGGAGGCGGCCGAGGTCAGGGGGCACCACAGAATCATTTCCGTCTGCTTCAATCGAAGCCAAAGGGTGGCTTTAGAGGCTCAGCAGAACAAGGAGCTTGCCCTCCCCACCCTCCCAGGACTTTGGGGTACGTGTGTGGGGGTCCCAGGGGCACAGCCAGGGTCACAGCAAGATACATGAATCCACCAGCAGGGCCTGGGGAGCCAGTGGGAATGGCTTAGCCGCCTCTTGCTGCGGCCCAGGGTTCCCAGCCTGCCTGACGCACGGTCCCCCGCAGACCACGCAGCAGACGGGGTTGGGGTTGGGCTGGGGTTGACCTCCCGTTGCTTCCGACAGCCCTCCCCCCACCCCAGCATGACGAGGTCACGGGCACGGTGCCATCTTTTGCATGTGCTTTAAGAGATTACTTCATAGGATTGTGAATTTTTACTTAACTGGACAAGGTCAAAGTTAAACGGCCATGTCTCTGCAGGCCCACATCCATCTGGGGCCAGCCCCTCCTGCCTCTCACTGAGGGACGCGGGTAGACGACCAGGGTCGCACAGGTGCGTGTAGAGCCGGAGCTGGGACCTTTCTTCTCCCCCCAGCAATCGTGGCGTTTCACACCGAACAAACACCCAGAGAGCCCTGGGGGAAATCCAGCGGCCAGCGCCTGTCCCCAGCGACTGGGGCCCAGGGCAGGGCCCGGGCAACGCATTTCCTTAAGTTCTCCAAGTGCCAGGGGACCACGACCCACACCATGAGCTTTAAACATTGGAAATGCCAACGAGAGGTTGCCTGATGGTTGTTGTCTTTGCTGACTTCACAACCGGCAATGGGGTGCACGTTGTCCACAGGTTCAAACGTTTATAGCAGCACAGGCATTTATACGCAGGTCTCTCGTGTCTCTCTCTCTGACACTGCAGGTCTACACGGCTGTGTCCTCCCATTCTAGCAGCTGTTCCACCACCCTCCTTAGCTTTTGGTGGCTTGGCTGACCTTCTTGCGGCCGCTCTGCACGTCTGAACGAACAATGGTCCAGACCTGACTCACATTCACATGCAGACATCTGCATTCTCATCGGTCTTGGTGAATCTGAATCTCACATGGGCAAAGAGGAGACAGACTCAAAACGGATTTTGGAAGGAAAGCAAAAGGGTCTGGCCCACAGTGGAAATGCAATGAATTTTTAAAAGCCCTTGTCTGTGCTCACAGTCTGTGGAAGAAGGTTCTGCTCCCCTAGAACCTGGAGTGAAGAATAAGAAACCACTTCCTGAATGTTCACACCCAGTTATCTATTTGCGAGGGTTGGAAATTCTGTGCAACTTCAAGCAAAGCACACGTGGTCATACTGGAACAGCACATAACGCAAAGCTGAGAAGCCGTCTTCAGAGTCTAGGAGGTTTCAGTGTATCCCATGGGTGACATTTAAGCTAAGCAGAGAAAGGGGGAATGGTTGGACAAAGGGTTCAGGCACAGCGGTGGGGCTGTGTGGTTGACCCCCCTGGCCACTTAACAACAGCGGGTCAAAGCCCACGTGATGCCACGTGCCAAGGTAATTTGACCTGGATTATGATGACGAGCACAAACTCACGCTGCAAAACAGCCAGTGAACGAACGCTCTCTGGCCTTGGCACCAGGCAGAGTTTCACAGCATGACAGCAGTGGGTGTGACCAACAGACCCGCCTGTGTGGAAAATGACAAGCTTTGCATGGCAAAAAATACTTATCATAGGTAAAAACAAAAGGAAAAGAAATACAGGAAAAATTGCTGTAGGCAGACAATTTGCTTTCAAATTAATGAGAAAAAGACAAATACTTCAGAAGGAAAAGCGTGAAGAACATGAAGAAACCATTTGAAATCAGCCAATAAACATGTGGAGAGATCGGCTCCGGCTGACCCACAGCCACGGCAATTTCTGTTTAAAAATTTGGAGCACTGTTACCTGCCATATTGACAAATTTAAACAAGAAAAAATGCAGTGTTGCTGAAGCTGGGGACGGCGGTCCCTGGCGGCCCATCGCAATGGCACGGAGCACAGACCCTAACCATGTTCCTCCCCTTGGCCTGGCGCTCCCACTTTTAGATTCATCTTCAGGAAACAGTCAAAGATGAACCCAGATATTTAGGTCTGAGGACACCTGCTATATCGCGTTCACACGGTGAAAACACGGATCGCCAAGAACGGAGTAGGAGAGATTATGGCACATCTGAAAGGAGGGAGTCCTAGGTGGCTTTTTGAAAACCACATTTTTACAGCACACTAAGAAGAAAACTCTCTTTACTAAAGAAGAAAAAGAACTCTAAGATGTGAACTAGAAAAAGGATTTCCAGTGTGGAGGGGCAGCTGTGAATCTCATCCTCCCCAAGGCGGTTCCTGCCTCGGTCCAGCCGCCTGGCCTGTCTCACCTGAGCCTCGACTTCCCCCAGGGGGCTTCCTGGAGGCACTGGGGGAGGCCCAGGGTCCCCCGGGGTGGGGAGCAGTGATGCTGCGGAAATGCTCCTCGGGATGTTTGAGGGCGGCCAGGATTCGGGACTCCACGATGTAAGTAGAGCACTTTGGGACTGACAATTGCAACCACATTCAACACCGAATTTCAGCGGATTTAGACATCAGCCCCAGCAGCTTTCTCTGCCCCCCCATCAGCCCCCGCTACTTGTCCCCCTGCTGTCTGCTTTGACCCCTGTCCTTCAGACGGGGGTGAACCCCACTCGGGGCTTCCTTCCAACCGTCCAGATGCGTTCTTTTCTCTCCAGGGCATTCTCTCACTAAACTCCGACGAGTGCAACGTCCGGCTTCGGGACACCTTTTCAGAGACCTCCCATAACTCAGTGGGAATCGGCTCTTGTCCCCAACTCCCGAACATGCTGCCCCCAATTCCCTTGCCCTGCACTGAGGCCCCGGCCACCAAAGTCTCGCAGTACAATCCAAACTCTGCCTTCAGCGTGCGAGGCCAACTCTGACCTTCCTTCTAAGGGCCTTGGACACAGCTGTCACGAATGCCAGCTTCAGCCAGCCTCCAGGCCTCCGCAGGGCGAGGACAGCCGCCTGCCGGAGTCCCTCGTTCGTGATCTCCAACGTAACGCAACGTGTGTGAGGGGGAAGGGTGGGAATAAGTGGACAATGTTCATTAAACATGCACACACCACACCACAGAAACATGCGCTCCATGCACACAACAGCACATACAACATACACACCACACCACAGCACACAAGACGTATATAGACACACACACACCGCTACTAGACACACACCTGCACACATCATACACATAACACGACATACTAAACACACTGTACCACATCATATACACCCCCCCATGCACATACACCTCAGACACACACCATGCAAACTTATACACCACACACACACTGCACACTTACACACACACACTGCACACTTACACACGCACGCACACACAGACACACCACTGAGCCCCTCGAGCACGGGCAGGCAAGACACTGCTCTCTACACTACGCAACTATAACTATTTCCAAAATGCCCCTCTGTCCTTTTAATTTTCTTTTCAGCACTTTCCCAATGTTTTTGCTGCAGGTTACTTTAAATACAGACTCCTCACTAAATAAGCCAGTCCCTTTGTTATGAATGGATTTTAAATCCCGAAGAAAATTAATGAAGAACTCAAGGGACCAGTCGGCAAAGCAGACAACCAGGAGCTGAACGTCCACGGAAGACACTGAAAGAGAAGAACGGTAGATTTCTCCCTCCCATCAGAATGGATTTTCGCAGAATCCCGGATGATAAAGTGAAACGCCACTCACACGCAGCCAACTGTCACTCCCCGTGTACAGCCCGGGCGCTCCCAGAAGCTGCGTGAGTCACCCGCAAGCCCGTCAGCCTGGCATCTTCCACAGCTCACGAGTGACGGAGAAAATGGCTCGGGAAACTCCGTCCTCCCCGGCCTGTTACTGGCGCGGACCCAGAGCTGACGAATGACCGAGGTCGACAGCGGACTTCCACCCCCCCAACATCTCGGCCAGGCTCACCGAATCTCCTCACGGGCCTGCGCTCACCTTGCTGCACCGGGGAGTAGGCGTTGGTCAGGAAACGGAAGTGTCCTTTGTTGTACCAGCAGATCAGGGACATGTTCCCCTTCGTCTTGATGTGGTACTGGCCCCGGGCCGGTGGGGTGGCCGGGTTGGTCAGCATGGACAGCGGGAGCCCGGTGCAGTCGCTCTTCCGGGGGCTGAGCAGGCCACAGCAGTAAATCTCTGTGGGGACAGGGACACAGAGTCACACACACGCCATCGTCAGAGATGCCAGCGGCTCCCTGCCCTGTGCTTCCCCAGGGAAAGGACCAGAGTGCCCCTGCCTGAGGCTGATGCTTGGGAGACGGGTCCTCTAGAAGTTCCTCTAGAGGAGACTGCCAAAGTTGTGGGGTCTTCTGTCCCTCTGCTGTCTCCCCTGGTGACAATCTCCCCGGGTTCTTTCATAAGCACACAGTGTACTAAGATTGTGTGAGGCCGTAGGATAAGCAATGGGTCCACAGCACTACAGTAGCTCTCGTTAGAGCGTTTCTTCATTAGGGGTCAGCACAGCACTAAGCACGTGCACCCATCACCCCATCTGCGTCCGGAAGCTTCTGCAACTCCAGAGGTTACGGCATGCACAGAAGGTGAGGCCTTCCAGGCTCACAGCTGGGAGGGCAAAGACGGGCACAGAGGCCAGGTGTGTCTTGATGTCCACACCTCACCGTGGCTGTCACCCTAACAGCCTCGCCAAGACCTGGCCCGCCATGGCCGGTCCACACAGCACCCAGGAAGCTGTGTCTGACGGAACCCCCTTCTCAGAAAGCGAAGTGGAATGCAAAAGCAGGAATCATCAGACAATATGGACGAAAGCAAGTGTTCCTTCCTCGGGTGGGCGGAGAGCTCCCTTAGGGACGAGGAGCTGCAACCTGGCCTCTCAGAGCCGGAGACTCCCGTGGAGTCAAAGGTGGGTCACAGGGACCAGTATGAACAAACCCAGCTAGGACTCACTAAATTCCACCCCGGACGCCCGCTTCGTGGGCCTGCCCCTGTCTGCCAGGCCACCAGGCAGACTGACTGCCCAGAGGGGGCGTGGGGACCCTGGGGACAGGCTCCTGCCCGCTCCTCTCGGCTCACTGAGGACCAACACAGTGCTATCAGTCACCTGAGCACACTGTGTGCGCCCCGCACACGCTTTCCACATTACTGTGTCTCCCCCGCACTGGGAGGACAAGTGGACGAATCCTTTCCCGATTCCTCTTCTCGGAACCCCTGCCCTGCGTGCAGCGGCCGGCACGCTCGAGTCCTGCACGCTCGAGCCTGGCACGCTCGAGTTCTTGAGTCCTCCATGCTCCAGTCCCACATGCTCCAGTCCCGCACGCTCGGGTCCCGCACACTCGGGTCTCGCACGCTCGAGCCCGGCATGCTCGAGTCTTGCTGCTGGAAGAAGAGGCCTCCCTGTGTCTCGTAGCTCCCCTCCCAGCAGTTGGATGGAACCACCCAAACTACTCTAATCTCAAGATCTAAAAAGAAGAATCTGTTTTTAAAAACAGGGAGGAGGATTACGTGAACAAGAATGTTTTGAATCGTGCATCTGGGCTCGGTCTCCTCTACCAGCCGCATTTTCCTGGGAGGGAGAGAACACACAGGCAGCACCCTGAGTTTTCCTGCATCCAACCCTACAGGAAAACGGGGGTCATGCTCTGAGTGTCCTTTCCAGCATTTATTTCACGTAGTCGTCTGCGTACACCCTTGGAGGGACAGCCAGACTCTTGCTGTGACATCTTTCCCCAACCTCGGCTGCCTGTTAGAACCCCAGGGTGGGCGCAGCAGCCCAACATGCTCCGGGACCGGGGGTGGGCGCGGCCCTCAGGGACCCCCACGTGGGCAGGATGAAGAAACCACCTCCCTCTGTCATCGCAGAGGAAGCACGTGACGCCATGTGTGAGGTGCTTAATAACTTCAGATGCCTCTAAAAATAGGCAAGGAGATCTTTTAAATCTATTACCTAACCTCTTGGGGAAAAAATCCAAATTCCACGTCTAATTATTTTCTTCCAGCTAGAAGATTCTCTATCTTTCCCCGAACTCCCTGAACTAGGCAGTGTCTCCTTCCTCTGGGAATCACAGGAGCAGCAGCCAGTTCTCTGAGAAGCAGGACTGATGGCCCAGGACTGTCCTCTGGCATCCCCACACTGCCTTCCTCCGGGAGCCCGTGTGCACGACATCACCTCCGCCCAACACACACATGTGCACACAATGAGCTGCCACGGAGCATACCACCCGGCTCCTGGCCTAGGGCGTTGGCCCCATAACACGCACGTCACCAGGGCCGCATCGCCATGCACGCTGTACCTGCACGCGGCTCACACAAGCAGCAGGAGAGGGTGCCAGCCCTGGTTCTCACCATGTGCTCGAACACGGAGAACCCACCGTTCTTCCAAAGTGACTGGTTAACGTGCACGAGGGCCAATTTTCTCTAACTTTACTTCCACGGTCCCTCTTCACAGAGTCTGATCTCTCTACGCTTGATTCTTTCAACAAATAAATATCGGGCTGTGCTGGGCACCAGTTTGCAGGTAAGTAAGATGCAGCCCAGGCCGGCAAGGAGCGCAGGGTCCCGGGCTGCTTCCCCACCGCAGCTGCCGACGCCCCGGACGTAAGCCATCTGCTCCCTGTTGTTCAGCGGGGTCTGGTTCTGAGGCCAGACGTCAGGTCTGTGCCGAGCCAAAGGGCTGCAACGCTAGCGACTGCCGTAGGTGAGAGGGAGCTTTCTGTGCGTCTCCTGCGTGGACTGGACATAAATCCCCAGATGCAGGACAGGGAGACGAACGCAGCTTGCCGCCACAGGGCTCCCTGACCTGGTCCCGATCCTCCTCCTCTGCAGTCACCAGTTCTGCCAGAGCCACGGAGGGCCTGCCCAGTCTCTTTGCAGTGAATGAACCAAGCATCTTAGAACGCAGGGACCCAAGACCTTCTGAAGCCGCTGTGTCACTCCCTGTCTTCACACAGTTCTCGTATGTCCACTGGGAGGGGGACACACTACAGGCGGTAGGTGAGTTCAGGAGACCTTCCTAGAGCCCTGCTAGGAGCCGTGCCCGGGAAACACAGGCTTGGCCACAGCTTTACGACAAAGGACACAAAGAAAGAAGTGCCCTGAAGACTGGGCCTCGTGCCAACACATCCTCCAGGCTGGGAACCCACGACTCTCACACCTTGACATTTCTAGTGCCGGAGGGTCCAGGCACGCAGGGTGGCACGTGCATCTGTTCCCTCGAGGAAGGGCCACCCGGCCCCGCCACACCTGCACCCCACCCAGACCTCTCCCACCACATCCCCAGGGGAGGCGGGGGCCCTGTTCCCACTGGCCCCGCACTCAACACACCTTGCTTCTCAAACTCTTCAAACAGGGTCAGGCTGGTGATGCTGGGCCCCGTGAAGATGATGTAGTTCTTGCCCGCCGCGTTCCGGCACAAGCTCCGGGCCACCATGCTGTGCAGCTGCGGCTTATTCTTCAGCGCATCCAGGCCGTCCGGGCCCCCGCCTTCCTTCAGGTGGACATAAATCTGCAACACACACACACAGGTCAGGAGCCCAAGAGTCTGGGAAGCACAGGGCTGTCTCAGGCAAGGGCTCGTGGAAAAGCCACCCCCCATCGTCCCCTCGGCTCACAGAGGCCTCAGGTCACCCCTAAGCCCACCCTGCAGCGCAGGTGGCTGGTGACTCAGCCCCAGAGGCTTCTGTCTGGACAGCCCACGGCAGAGAAGGAAGAGGACAAGCGGTTACAAGGACCCAGCAGGCCAGGTTGAGGGCGATGCAGACCCATCCTCTAGTTCTGCCACATGACAGCGACTTGAATTTGCCATAAATGAAATTACAGCCTAGCTCACCTGTTAGGAACACACTTGTCTGTGCACCTTCCATTTGAACACAGCGTTTTAATTCGCAAAGTGTGTTCACGGTGACTGTTTTGTTTGTTCTGTACGGTGACTCCACAAGGCAGGGTAGCAGAGAAGACAGGATTGAGGGTTAAAGATCCATGTGAGGGCTCAGGGCCAGCGAAGGGGACGTATTTGACTTAGTAAGAAATTGGGTCTTTTTGTGGACTTACGTAAAGTAAGCAATTGCTAAACCGTGTCCCATGCTGCCCCCATGAACATCAGAGGGGCAGACACGGGAAAGGGAATGGATTCGAGAAGCTCCGGTACTCCCGAAGGCTGATGGAGCCGTGAGGAATTAACCACGTGGGTATTAACTGGCACCTCCTTTAGGGAGAACAGCTGTTCTCATGGAATGTTCTGGGTGCCTTTGGGGGCAGCAGTCCACAAGCTAATAGTGCTCATCTGTGCCTGTCCCTGTGTTGGAGGAGCACACCGACCCTTGCAGGGTGTCACGGTGAGACAAAACTGTCCCGGAGGCTCAGACCGGCTACGTGAAAGGCTGCTCCGTGCAAAGCGCCAGCTACGCCTCCGCTGAGAAACACGGAGGTGGCCGCGTGGAGGACCCAGTTCACCCACTTGCACCTGTCCCTGGTCAAACGACTCTGGGGGATCGCTCGCAAAACACGGGCGACTGATGCTGTTAAGGCAGAGGAGGGCAGGCAAGCAACGGTCTCCTTCCACAGCAGCCCCCGTGGGAGGGCAGACCCTGTCCCTACACGCGCCTGGGTGTCCTCGGGGAGAAGCGACTCTCGGCCAGGCCACGGCTTGGTGGCACTGCACGTTTCTGGAGGCACCTCGGCAGATCCCAGTGGTTTATCTGGGTCTCTGTGCCTTTTCCAAACATTACCTCACTTCCCAGAAGGAATCTCTTGACGGAGATCAAAACACTGAGATTAGGAAGGCAACTGCCTCTGCCACACGACCCTCCCGTCTTCAAAGTCAGCAACGGAGACTCTTCCTGAACCCCTCCCGAGCGTGCCATCTCTTTCTGCCAGGAAGAGCCCAGTTCTTTCTAAGGGCTTACCTGGTTAGGTCGGCCCACACAGGGTGATTTCCCTGTAGCTGATTTAGGACCTAACACACTTGCAAACTCAGAGCCGGTTCACAGCAGCACCTGCGTCAGTGCTCACCAGCGGGCAGGAGTCCCGTGGGCATCTCCGAGTTCTGTCTCCCACGTGCTGGGCGTACTGCTGCTACACCGGGCACTTCTATGCACCTGAAAACCCCAGACCCACAGGTGACAGACGGAGTGCCCTCCCCTCTCACTAAAACCAGCTGTGTGGAGGCGACATCAGTGGTATTCCCTGGGAAACAGACTGATTTCAACGAACTTCCACGTAGACCAACAGTGAACACCACCTTCCCTGCCCAGACACCCGAGTTAGTGGGGATTTGGGGAAATGAGCACTGAGTTAATTTCATATAAACATGTATAATCTTTCCATAGGAAAATTTTCACATATGAATCAAAAACCTTAAAGTACGGTCATTGTGGAAAACAGTACAGAAGTTCCTCAAAAAATTAAAAATAGAAAAACCACATGATCCAGCAACCCCCCTTCTGGGAGATGAAATTGGTATGTGGAAGAGATGTCTGCACTCCCATGTTTACCGACACATTGCTCACGACAGCCACGACACGGAGTCCACCCGAGTGTCCACCAGTGAACCAACGGATAAAGAACCGTGGTGTATGTATGTACAATGGGATACAAGTCATTGACAAAGAAGGAAATCTTGCCATTTGCAACAACGCAGATGAACCTGGAGGACATTGAGCTCAGTGAAATAAGCCAGGCACAGAAAGGTAAATATTGTAATAACCCACTTCCATGTAGAATCTAAAAACCTGAACTCATAGAAGTAGAGAATGGCATGGTGTTTACCAGGGGCGAGGGGGGTGGAGGTGGGCTGGGAAAGATGTTGGTCAAAGGACACAAAGGTTCAGTTAGACAGGAGGGGTAAGTCCAAGAGATCTACTGTACAACATGATGACTTTGGTCAGTAACAATGTATTCTTGGAAGTTGCCAAAAGAGTAGATTTTAAGTGTTCTCATCACAAAAAATAAGTATGTGATATAACACATGTTAATTAGCTTAATTTAGCCATTTCACAATGTATACATATTTCAAAATGTCATGTTGTACATAACACATATAATTTTTATTTGTCAATTAAAAAATAAGTTTAAAAAATCTTAAAGATATTCAAGCTAGTTTACTTCTAAGTTCTACTTTTAGGAATTCAATCCAAAACAACGATCAGAGATGTGCCAGAGGATTTATATATATAACACCATGTCCATCCTACAGATTTTTATTATTGCAAAAAAAATTAGGAGTAACCTAATGAAGAGGAGACTGGTTAAAATTATATATACAGGTATAATGGAATCTGGTATACTTTTAAAAAATCATCCTGTAGAAAAAATATTTAATAACATAGAAAACATTCACAGTATATCCTTGGAAGTGAAGTGGCCAGATTATAAAATGGTTCAAATGTTATGTGTCTGTGTTTGTAGATGTATGGTGACTATATCTCGAGTGGCTACTTCTGCACAATAAGGTGTTTATTGGAATTATAGATATTCTGGGCTTTTTATGTTTTTGATGCTAAACATAGAATACAATTTAATCAGAAGAGACACCAAATATAATTACAAAAGAACTTCCCTATCAGGATGACCCCAGTAAAGGCATTGTTGGAACTTGCTGTACTTGCAGGATCTAGGTGAGACGTCGTTAATGTGCCCTGTGCATAGCACATGGCTGGAGACAATGACTCTCGGGGGCAGCCTCTCCTCCCCTGAGATGAACACATTTTCCCTGACGCCAGTGACGGCAGCTGAGGGCTCATGACCCTGGGGCATTCAGGCAGTCCTGTTGCGGGACCGCCTTCGAGTTACTCAGCCTCCTGCGTCCACACTGGCACGTCTGAACAAACACCGGCATTTTTCCAGACTCCAGCCAGTCTCTTCCCATGGAGCCGACTCAGCTGGGAGGTCACAGAAGGGAACAGTCACTGAGCCAGAGGCCTCCCTGCTCTTATTAGGGAACCTGGAAGAAAGCTGTGGCCAAAAAGTGGCACTGGTGAGAGTCCAAAGAGAGTCCCAAATTTGTGGTATACGTTAGTATAAAATAATGAGGTTTTTTAAAGTGAATATAAAATAGAACCTACATTTAAAATAAGTAACAAAAAACGGTAACCTTGAAAGTCCCAGCTGAGGAGCACGGTTAGAAAGCACTGTTAGTAGGAGTCCAAATCTGGCCAAGAAGGCTCAGCCCAACAGGTGCCGCATGGTCTGATGGTCACCCGGGTCCAGCACCCACGGCTCTTGGTTTGCTTTGAGTAACTTCAGCTGGTCTAGACGGCAATTTGTTTCCCTTAGGTAGGTGAGTGACCTCCAATGGAGTCTCACCCAACCAGGCACATTGCTACGACTGCTAAAGACAGACCAAGGGCTGCATCCAGTTTTGAGGCTAACCCCAAGAAGCCTGTCGGCAATCTGGGAAAAGGCAGCGTCGCTGGAAACCCACACGCACATTCAGACGCTGTGCTGGGTGAGTTCTATGAGAGCTCCCCAAAAACAATGCAGGAGGGAAACACCATTCGCCTGGATGTGTCATTGCTCGCCAGCCTGCTAGTCTGCTTTTTAAAAAGTTAGGTCTCTCCCTAGACACCTTTTCAGAGAGAACCATCATACTAAATAGTTCTACCAACACGCACAGACATAGCTGATCGCCCATCACTGGGCAGAACGGAGTTGGTACAGATACTTTCACCATGTGGGCTGCAGGCTCGTTTGACAAGTGTCTCATGGCAGGAGAATGTAGCTTTCGGTTGCCAAGTTTTCACTTTTCCTAAGGAAGCTTTTCTTGCTCCTGTGATTTCTTAATTTCTAAATACATAGATTTAGGAAAGTAGGGATGAAAGTTTACTGATATATGGTATTAAACTTTGCCCCGGGATGTTATTACTAATGTTGCATATTTTACACTGACATTACAACACAAAGAGTCTTAGGAAATACAGATTATAGTAGTTATACCCCGGGGGACACACACAACACACGGCATTTGTCTTAGCCCTGCTCCTGAAATGCCCCAAGACCCTGAGGGGCGGGACCCAGTTCATCTTTTCCCCCAACTTCTCAAGAAGACACTAGGGCCAGCGGCAGTAACTGAGGGACTCAGACGTCATCAAGACACATCGATGGATACTTCCACGAAGCTGTCACTAGAGTGCAGGTGGCCGGCCTCCTGACTCTAAAGAACTGGAGAAAACCCTGCTCAGCTGTACTGGTCTTGACCAGTGGCCCTACTTCTCTTCCAGCAAAGAGAATCCGGGGGAAACCCTGTTGGTACAGAGCACATCTGGGGACACGGACAGCACATATTAGGGACTGGGGGTCCTTTGCTTGGGACCTTCGTTGCTAGCTGTGCAAGGGGCCGTGGGGAAACAGCACGAGAGTGTGTGATCGGCATGCACTGAAAGGATGCAGAACGAGATCACGGAGACATGTGTGGCTGTCACCTGGGACAACTGTGTGGCACAGCCACGAAATTCAAATGATATTCACTCACCACGAGAGGAGCTGGAGACAGTGGGGTGAGTGTGGGAGCGGGTGGGCACGGCTCTGTCATTTACTGGCTTGTGGGACGTGGAGCACGTCATTTATTGCTCTGAGCCTTGGTTTCCTCGTCTGCAAGGACAGGAATATCGTACGGACCTCACAAGGCCACTGCCTTTAAGTGGAAGTTGTGCACATAGAAGCGATTTTTAATATAGCAGAGTTCTGCAGCTACGCTGCCCAGTGTGATCACCTCTAGACACATGTGACTGCTTTAATCTACATTTAAATAAACTAAAATGAAAAATTCAGTTCCTCAGTCACATCGGTCACTGCAAGTAGTCAACGGTCACATGAGGCTGGCGGCTGCTGTCGTGGAGAGTGCAGATTTGAAACACTTCCATCATCACAGAGAGTCCCACTGGACGGTGCTGCAGATGCCAGCCTCCCTCCCCAGCCGGGGTTTCCAGCAAAGTCTCTAAGCTGCCACCGCATTGACACCTTCGTCTCTCATGGCCCGTTTTCTCTCTCGCTGCCTCTCACCCTGACCATGACTGGGGAGAACCATGCGCTGAGTTCTTCTCGGCCCCCCTCCTCCCTAGCTGCACCGTCCACGCTACTCACCCCTGCGGGGCCTGGCTCCCCACTCGTCCCAGAGCTCAGTGCCTGGGGAGGCTCTTCCAAAGTGACAGGGTGGAGGAGGGCCAGGTGCCAGCACACCCGGGCTCTTCGTTTGCACTCATGTCAGTGCAGTTACAGAGTCTAAGTTCCCGGGGACAGGCCCAGGGTTTAGTCTGACCCAGGCAGGCCCTGTCGCCCTTATCTGGGCATTAATAATTTATTACCATCTTTGAACCCCTATTTAGTAAGGAGGCCTGGGAAGATCAATCCCCTTCGAAAGACCAGGGAAGAGGGTAATTCTCAGCTACTTGCTCAAGGACACACAGAGAGGTTCCCAGTGTTGTCCTGTAACCCAGCCAATTCCACCCGGGAACATCCCCACACCTGACGGGAACAGACAGGGTTTCACACCAGCATCCTCTGCGCTGCACCATGAGACAAACGGACAGGTGTCCTGCCCTGCCCGGCGTCCGAATGCACAAGGACAGTTCACGCTACCCAATCAGTTCTGCTCTGACCCTCACTTTTCGAGCTGATCCAGTTAGTTTTATGTCAGGAGCAAATGATCTCCTTCACTTCATATATAAAAAAGATTAAAAGTCAAATAAGGGGGGAAAAGCCCTGTTGTGCAACTTCACTAAATTCCCTCCACATAGTAAGTGCGAGGCTGTCCGGACAGTATCCACCCGCAACCGTCGCGTTACGTCAGCAGTGGCTGGACGCTTCCGGACAGCCCTGTGTGTCTCAGAGGAAGGGAAATCAGAGACAGCTGATGCTAGAACACTGTCCTACCAGTGAGAAAGCGATGTTTGGCTTTTGGTCTAAATTGGGAAAAGCTTCCTCCTTAGGGAGACAACACAGGTGAGCGGTCGGGGGCGTCAGGGCGGGAAAGACTGGTTTAACCCCAGGGCTGCTGCTCTACACACGTCACCTTGGCAAGGGAGTCAACCTCTCCGTGCCTCGGTTTCCTCACTGGGAAACAGGGGCAGTGACATCACCTACCTCAGAAGGCCATTGTGCATGTGCGTGTGGTGCTTAAGCCCAGTGCCTGGCGCACAGCAGAGCCCGTGAACCCTCCTCTCCTGAACGCTGGATGCCGCCACGATCCACAGACCAGGCTGCAGAGAGGAAAGGGGCTTCCGGATCGGCTAGTTTGGCCACACGGGGCACACAGACCCCTCAGAGTGTCCCTCACGGGCCGCCCAGGATGCCCGCAGCGGGCAGCAAGCAGGCTCCTTGGCTGAGTTTCCATCTCAAGATCTCCCTGCCGAAGCCCACGTGCTCCGCGGCATGCCAGTTCCAACAGCGAGCCCACACCCCTCCTGCGTCGCGCAGGCGTGCCACTCAGAATCGCTCTGCCCTCCAGGAAACAACGGCCACCAACCCTCAGAAGACAGGGCAGCTCCGGGTGCCTTCCCGGTGCCTGCTTCTCTGCCAGCCGCTTCTCGGTGCCGCCGGCCGACAGCCCTCGCTGGAAACCACAGGGCTCGCGTTACAGAGGCAGGCGCCGAGCCCAGCACAGTTGGACGGGAGACACCTGCTCCTTTAGACCATTCTTCTCCCCCCTGAGAATCTCAGGGTTCCATTCATCACCGAAGGTCGACAGACGCTCACTAACCTGCTGGCCGATTTTCCCCACTGGGTTCTCGATCTTCTTGACGCTGCAGAGCCTGAGCTGCAGCCTCTCCAGAGATGGTCCCTGTTCAGCCCCCAGGAAGGTCACGAGGCTTCCAGGACGAGCAACCCTGACATCTTGGACTAAGGAATGGCAGCCGCCCAATTACATGACTTTCCCCCAACACCGGAAGCTTCATCCTCTGTCTTGAACTCCTGGGTTCAAGTGGTCCTCGGTCTCAGCCTCCTGAGTAGCTGGGACTATAGGCGTGGGTCACTGCGCCCGGCCACTATACTGGAGTTCTGAACACCATCATCGTCATTATCTCTGTCCAGCTGTCACTTTGCAGCCTCCTCACCCAGATGCCTTTGTGGGACGAATTCACCCCGTCTGAGCAGCAGGTAAGACGAACGGGCTATTCTGAGCTCCTGCTCAACTTTCCTGCTGACCTCTTCTGGGACCACCGACCAATTTGCAGTTTCTTTTTCTCACTTACCCCTTGATCTAGAATCTTCCACGTGGAGCTAATCTCACTCTGGCCCTACTTCACAGGAACACAGTCGGGCCAAAGGTTTAGAGTCCTGGCAGGATGAAGCCACAAAGCTGACGCAAGACCTTGGTCCCTCCTGGCCCACCCCTTCCTGGTCTGCAATGGAGAGTAGCTGGGAGAAGCTTTCGGCCAGCTGTGTAGACCATAACCGTAGGCCCCTGGGTCGGTTATGGCACACACCGAACCACCACGCAATCTTTAACCTTTCACTAAACTCTTGGGATTTCAGAACTCAGGTGATGCTGCCTGGGCGTCTTCTCACGGCCAAGGCAGCGAAACCGGAGGATAACCATGCACGTGACCCTTCAACCTTCACGCACCCTGCATCTCGAGGCCAAGGCAAAACATACGGGCAATCTGCACGCTGGGGCAGGGGGCAGCCGCCGTCGCCAACGAGCAGCACAGTGGCCGGGAACACAGCCGGCAGCAGCTGCGCTGCTCCAGTGCAAAGTCCTTCAGAAGAGCTCAACGTATCTGAGAAACTACAGTCGTGAAAACATCCTTGTGTATGCAACCCCAGTGTAACACTTACAAAGAGCCACGGACTCTTGCAATAGCAGGGACCTCTCTGGGTACCTAATCCCATCCCCTCAGTTCCCAGAGAAGGACACCAAGATCTGGAGAGATGGTGGGGACAGCCAAGTCCATGGGAAGCAGTGGCAGGTGCTCCGGGGAAGGTGCCTTCACAGCTGGCTGTCAGTGGCTGGGAAGAAGGCATCCTGCACGCTGGAAGGCAGGCAGACTCCTCGCAGGGGCAGGGTGTGGGGAGGGACTGCCTGGCCACAAGTCTCAAAGCCACAAGTCCACAGTCTTGAGGGACAGCCTCCAGGGAGATTGGAGTCACCCCTTATGACTATAGGTTTGGGTGACGCCTCTGGCCGACGCTGCTAGGGCCTGAGGCTTGCGTCATTTACCCAGATGGGCCAGAGAGTGAAGGCACATGCAGGGGACACAGCCGATCATGGCAGTGGCCTTGCCAGGACTGGCTACCCTGCTGCCTCGGGGCTGGGGGAGGGGACAGCCCAGTCCCAACCCCCGCTGGCGCATCTGGGTGGACTTTGACACACACCAAAAAGGCCAAGTGACCGAGTTCTTGGTCACCGAATGAGCCCAAGGTCCCCTGCCTGCCTTCCCTGACCCTCCCCGGGCCCTGGGCTCACCTGGATGATGAAGCCAGTGGAAGAGCATTGTCTGACCCAGAGGCTGAATTTCCGCTTTTTCCTCTTCCGCAGCTCCCGCTCCGTGCACGTGGCAATGAACACGGGGTCCTCGTCGATCAGGGGTTCATGTAGCACCTACCGGGAGGGAAAGGCAGAGGCTCGAACGAAAGGCAGAATGAGCTCCGATCCAGTCTCTGCCTTTGAGCAGCTGTGTGACTTCAATTAAGTTACTGTACCTCTCTGATCCTGGCTCTCCTTGCCTATGAAAGGGTAGTATCAATACCTACACTGATGTTTTAGGGAGGATTCAGTAAGAAACTGTATGCAAAGTACTTGGCACAGGGCCTGGCATATGGCAGATATTGTCAATGGAAATTATTATTATTGTTGTTGTTGTTACTGGCCTAAGGTTCCTACTCCGACTCTCACTTGGTAGCGGGACCTCCGGCAGGGGTCCTCTGGCAGGACACATCCAGGGGTGGGCACCTGCTTCGTTTCAAGGAAGCGCTTTCCACTGCTGGGCAGCTCCAGCTGCTAGAAAGTTCTTCCCCGCACTGATTCAAATTTACCTGAATCTCACTGAAGCCTACTGATCTGGCTTCTGCCCTGAGAGAAACAACGAAACATACTTTCTAAAAGATTTTCGAGACAGCTCTCACGTCAGCCCACAGCCTCCCTCTTCCAGGCTGAGCATCCTCCTTCCAGAAACCACCTGTCAGATGACCCAGTTCCCGTGGCCTCGCCGGGACACACGGCTCCGGCTCCCCCCTGGGTGTCCTGTCCTTTCTGACCAGATTCCCGGGGCAGGTTTCAAATTTATCTGTTTCAAATTCTTCACAACATGGCTCATGACTTTTTCGATGGCAAGACAACAGAGTAAAAAGAAATGGCTTAATACAAATAGGCTCCGAGGGGCGTCAAAGTTTTATTTCTTCATGCTAAAGCTTTTTTGTGATATTTTCTGGTAAGTTTTAGGAATGTGCTACAATCCCCTCCCTAATCCTATTTCAAGCTTAATTATGAATTAGAGCACATGTCTGTAGTTAACTGAGATAAGGAGTTTAGGAAATGACGTGATTCCAAGAGCTCTACATGATGCGCTGGGTCAGGGGTCAGCAAGCCGCGGCCGAGTCTGGCCACCACCTGTCTCGTAAGCAAAGTTTTACTGGACACGGCCTTGTGCCTTCGTTTACATGTTATCTACGGCTGCTTTGGGGCTACAATGACAGAAGTGACAAGATGCAGCAGAGGTCATGCGGCCCATACAAAGTCTAAAATACTACCTGGCCATTTACAGAAAACGTGTGAGCAAACTAATCACCTGCGGATCTTGCTAAAATGCGGATTCTGATTGAGCAGGTCTGGGGCAGCACCCGAGACCGTGAGTGTCTGGCAAGCTCCCAGGTGAGGCCAGGACATGGCCTCCCGAGGGCAGGGCAGACGGTGACACTGACAGCTTGCGAGGTGGACAGTACCCTCCACTCTTCTGTCCATAATCCTTCAAGTTCCATTTTAAAAAATAACACCATATGGTTCGGTCTTAGTTGTGCAACTTGCCCCCTTCAGTTTTACCGCTGGAAGCATGGGGACATCACGCCTGGCCTCCCGCCTCGTGCTCAGGAAGGGAGGGCTGGGGGCTGGCCTGGCTGCAGCACCTCCCGGGCCTCATGCCCTGCGTTTGGCACTCGCTGGCTCTTGGTGGCTCATAACACATTCGAAGCCCCATTTGGAACCAAAGCCCCACGCGCGGAGAGGGGTGGGAGCGGATGGGGAAGGGAAAGTGAGGCATAAAGAGATCCTTCCTGCCTGCCCCTTCCCTCCCACTACCCCTGCCAAAGACGTGCATCCTACTCTTCCTCCCCTGCGGCCACGGTAAACGCAACTGCCTTCTTCCGTCCTCCTCTTCAGAAACAGCGCACACCTCGGCTCTGTTTGCGCCAAACACATCATCAGGTACAAACTGATACTTAATCACATGTCTCATCAAAGCAAGAAGGCCAGCAAGGGTTTCCAGCCCTCAGTGACGTGTTTTCCCTCTTCTGTCATTATCAGATGAACGGTGAAGGGGTTGTCACTAAACGCAGCCCATGGCCTGCTCCCCAAACTCCGGACGCTGCGTGCCACAGAAGCCACTCCGTCTCCCCAAGGCTGTGGGCTGACCAGCATTTCTGTTACCTGGCGGGGTGTCCCCAGTGCTCTTCTGTGTGACGAGCTATCTGGGGTATGGCAGGTGGTATGTACGATGGGGAAAGACAAAACATCATTTATTTGCATAATCCCTCCCCAAAATATTTCTCTAATAAATTTGGCTCTACTTTTTTTTTTTTTTTTGAGACAGAGTCTCATCCTGTTGCCCGGGCTAGAGTGCTGTGGCATCACCCTAGCTCACAGCAACCTCAAACTCCTGGGCTCAAGCAATCCTCCTGTCTCAGCCTCCTGAGTAGCTGGGACTACAGGCATGCGCCACCATGCCCGGCTAATTTTTCTATATATATTTTTAGTTGTCCAGATAATTTCTTTCTATTTTTTAGTAGAGACAGGATCTCGCTCTTGCTCAGGCTGGTCTCGAACTCCTGAGCTCAAATGATCCTCCCACCTCGGCCTCCCAGAGTGCTGGGATTACAGGCGTGAGCCACCGTGCCCGGCCAGGCTCTACTTTTGAGGAAATGTAGTGCCTTCCCATTGTGTATTTGTGTAAACACACACACACACACACACACACACACACACACACACACACACACGGGGCTCTGGTTACTGTCAGATCCTGGGAGTCCTCTGAAGACTTTGGAAAACTGAACTGATACCAAAAGGCTGCGTTTGACAGGATACAGGGCAGAGGGTGTGGGTGCGCGGTGGGGCACAGAGGGGTGGGGCACAGAGGGGTGGGGTGCAGAGAGGCAGCGTAAGAGGATGGGGCGCAGAGCAGTCCATGGGAGTCCAAGCAAGCCCACCTGCACACATCAAGGATCAAGACAAGAACCCTCTTCCTTCTCTAAGGGGCAGGCGTGTCTCTGAGAAGAGCAAAGATGCCACAGCCAGGCGGTTGTGGCCGATGCTGGCAGCCGAGGGAAGGCTCGTCCCTCAGCGGACGGGCAGGCCCTGCTCCGGGAGGACGGGGCGCTGGTGCCTTGCAGGAAGCCCCAGGACCACGAAGCCCCAGTCACCTTAAATACCAACCGCACGCTGCCGTTATGGTTCCTTCTCCTTCGGTTTCCCCGGCTCCCTACCCACTGCCACCAGCTGGGACCATGGGCCTCCTGCCCCAGGCTGTGAGACGGGAGCGCTGGGGTGCACCGGGTGTTTTCTGCTTATCCCCTGGGGCCACTTCTCACCACCCCGCTCCTGTGCCCTGGCCTGGAGGCCAAGTGTCACGACCTGCCCGGCCAGCTCCTTTGCCTCTAGCTGCTGGCTTGGGGGCCAATGAGAGGCAGCAGCAAAAGGCCACAGAGTGAGAGTGGGGTGAGGGCACCTATTCCTGCTCCCTGCCCGCTGGTCCCAGGCCTCCCCCCAGGACACAGCCTTCTAGACGGCTCCCTGCCTCCCCCTGGCCCACGGGGGCCGCGGGCTTCCCGCTGCAGCTGGCCTGGGGGCTGCACCGCCCTCCTGGTCTGCCTTAACCCGACCGCACCCGGCAGTGGTCCCTGCGCTCAGTCTTCACCTGCACTTCCAGAGCACGGCGCTAGTTTCTCGCTCGGATCTTTACGAACACAGAGGAGCACTGAGTAAAAAACGGTAGCAAAAAGAAAACATAACTTTGCAAATATAAAGGAAAAATAAAAGTTAAATACAAAGAAGGAGAAACAAAAAAGTAAAGGAGTGGGAGGGTAGAAAAATCCCCAAATGTGACCTGAGAGTCCGTCCCTACACTGAGCCACGTCTCAGACCACTCTTCTCCAAGCCCCGACCCCGTGTTCCAGGACACACAAACAGCACGGGCTCGGCACATACAGGAGACATGCGACAGACATGAGCACAATGCGGGTGAGGCCTGCCTCGGCTTGGAGCTGGAAGGGGCTTCAGCAGCCCGATCTCGAGGCTGTTGAATGGCAACCATCCAAGTAGCTGGTTGTTTGATTCTTGAGAGACACTGAGGCACAGCGAGCCTAGAGTCTTCTGCGGCAGCTCTTCAAACATGTGACCCCAAGGATGGTCAGAATGTGGTTTTTTCCCTTGTGTCCAGCCAACATGCCTCTGATTTGGATCATTTTCAACCAAGCATTCAGTGAAACAAAAAATAATGTGCCCAGGCTTGTCCTTGGTACCACAGGGCCTGTTACAAGGCAGGGCTCCTGGCCCCAATAGGCTCTGCCTCTTGTCAGGAAGGCGAGCGACACCCGGCTAGAGGAGACACGAGGGTGTGTGGCTGCCCTGTGTGAACAGTGGGGGATTCAAAGCACAGGGGAATGCGGGCCTCACACTGGGCCCCAGGGCCCGGGTAAACCTGCACAGCAGAGAGAAGAGGAAAAGCATCCTAGGCCAGAAAGCGTGCTGCAGACACCTGGAAGTCATAACGAGCCCGGCAGGTGCACGGAACAGCAGGGAGAACTATTCAGACCTGGTTTCAAGGCTCCCACAGACCTGAGACAGGCGATCTCTGCCTCCACAAAAACCCTGCGGTTTGCAGCCATGTGGGGAAGAGGCACCATCTAGACTTGGGGACAGGACGCAGGAGGGAACCTCGGAAAGAACTGCAGTTGTACTTAGAAGGTGCTTACAGGAAAAGCACAAGATGAAGAGATGGAATGATGGGTCTTTACACAAATAAAAGCAACGTTAGCATCTCTGTCCACATAGAACAGTCAAGGGAAACTGGGCTAAAGTGGCTAAGATCTTCCTGGTTTTGGTTAGAGAAATCTCTAGAAAGTAGCCAGCTCCTCAGTTTGCTAGACCAGCAGAGCAATTCTGAGGAGGGTTCTGGAATTCTGTCTCACCACGGTGTGACTGCAGGTGGTGCAGCTGCTGCAGGCACCGGCCGGAGGGAGCTGAGAACAGCCAGGGACGCTGGGGAAGATGTTAGGGACCCTGACCGTGAAGTTTGGGGTCTTCCAAACCCTCCTGCAAAGGCTCCGCCCCCGGGTGGCCAGGGGCACATGAGTAACCCCCGATAGATCCAATCACCTGAGAACGTTTAAATCCCAGCTCACCCCCCACCCCCACCTCCCAGGAGGCTTCTCGCCCGTATTCGCCAGCAACAGGTGAGAACGTACTCAGAAAACACAGTAAGAAACTGAACACCAGCCTGAGCAAAACCTAATTTGGAAAGAAAGTGTAACTAAAGGAGAGGAAGGATGGGGAGAGGAGGAGGGAAACTGTATCTCAGAGCAACGGGACTGAATTCTGACTTGTCTGTGGGATGGAGCTTTTGCTACCGTTACCCTCCAATGTAATTCGGATTTTATGGGTTCACAGAATGGAAGAATAGTGCAGGTGACCACAAAGTCACTTCAGAGGACAGGCAGGGCAGGAAAGGACGCCCCAGCATCCTGCCACCAGCCACGGTGACCCACGGGAGTGAGCCCCAGGGCACCCTGCTGAGCCCCGACCCTGCAGCTGGCCTCACCTGGGTTTGCGAAGGCCTGAAGGAGGAGTCGAAGCTGTGCTGCAGGGCGTCGAGGAAGGGCTGGACCTTGTAGAGCCCGTGCGTGGACTGGCTGGAGCGGAAGGCCACGACGTGGAAGTACTTGAGGATCTTCTCGAAGCGGGCCTGGCTCATGACGAGCGCCAGGCTCTGGTTGCTGTAGAAGCCGCTGCTCCAGATGCTGAGCACGGACTCGCAGTGGGAGATGCTGGTGGAGATCATGTAGCCCAGGAAGGCCTTCATCTCTGCCAGCGTCACCTCCGCCCAGGCCCCGTCGCTCCCAAACCGCTCCTGGAACTTCTTGGCGTACATGTTTGTCTGCACCACCATGTTCTTGAGGACGTTGTCGGGGACAAAGAGCTGGAAGAAGTCCACGGCGCTGGCGCTGGGGGGCATCTTTCGGGTCGGACCTGGAACCCAAAGACAGGCAGAGCTCTTCGGACAACGACCACCACCTCCCGAATCCACAGGGGAACAGCCGCATTTCGCCACTCCCGGCCCTTGCCCGGGGCTCCCGCTGCATCCAGCGCCACGGCCTCCCCTCCACCCTTCAAGGCACTGCAGCCGCTTGCTGCCACGGGTCCCCTGGGCTTCTGCAGCCGGCTCTGCCCTCTCCCGGTGCGGGAGCGCGTCCCCTCCCAAACACAAAGGGCACCAACGCCCCGACACCCGCGTGCAAGGCGCAGCCTGGGTCTCCACGCCAGGTCAGAGGGCAACGCTCGGTGGGTCCTCATGGAATGCAGGAACAGCACATCCCTGGGGAGTCCCTGCTCCCGAGAGCCGGTGTGGCACGGTCTGTCCCTCTGGGTGTCTCACGCACACAGGGCACAAGCAAAGACACAGCTAGAAATGCAATGTGCACACACAAATGTGTATTTTTAGAAATATATAACCTATGTAAATACGTATCAATGTATAATGTTAAAAATAAAATATACGTGTCTAGACACATAAATTAGGAGCACCGCCTGCCAGGCTGGGGCACATCTCCGTCCAGGGGGGAAGAAAGCGTGTCTACAGCTACCTGTATATGCACACGTACATACATGCACACATGTACACACTACATATGTAAAAATAAACATAGATATTACACGTAAGTACATAAACATATAAACAAATACATGAATATATATAAATACTGTGTTTTGAACGGAAGGTTCCAGCACGCCACCCCCGGCAGAGGCCCTGCCCAGTCACCCCCTGCTGCACCTGTGTCCCCCACACGGGCAGGGCGCACGTCCTCACGAGTCAGCACACTCGGTAAATACCGATCGGGAGAGAAAAGGACACATGGGGGGGGAGGAGATGCCAAGACACATGGAAATTTTACATGGGGTTTAGCTATGGCTTCCTGGCTTTCATTTTCTTGTAAGTTCACTGTAAATAAAGTGCTTTCACCACTTGGAGCCTGAAAACTCCACGCAGGATAGAGAGAGATTTTTATTAAGCATTCCCTATGTGGTAACTTTAAACTCATTAGCCAATAAATCTGAAGGGCTTGTTGAGATCATTTCACCAATGGGATAAAACCTCGCCATTTATAACTAATGCAGCCCTGTGGGAAAAAACATACACACACATTCACACACTACATGATGATGTTTCAGTCAACAATGGACCACATGTACGACGGTGGTCTCATAAGATCGTAACACGGTATCTTTACGGTGCACTTTCCATGTCTAGATACACAAGCACCACCTATTGCAACTGCCGTGGTATTCGGCACAGTGACACGCTGTGCAGGTTTGCAGCCTGGGCACAACTGCCCAGCCCATGTAGCCTAGGAGTGCCGCAGGCCACGCCATCTAGGCTTGTCTGAGTGCACTCTCTGATGTTCACACAGAGACGAAAGTTCCAAACAACGAATTTCTCAGATCATATCCCAGTCATTAAGTGATGCATGACAGGACTGTGTGTGCATTAATATATTTTAAAGAGCTGAGGCCTGCAATCCCACGCAGTAACTTAAGGCAGGCTGACAGTACGTACAGATTTATAGGAGATGAGATTTGCTTCCGCTGCCTCCATATAGCAATTTCTGGTAAAAGCTGTACACGTTCTTCACATTGAATTACCACTCCCCCATCCTTCTTTTACTACTGTCTTAAGACAGTTTCTGAAAAACAAATTTTCTACAGCAAAACTAAGACAGATAATGTACACAAGACAGCCCAAGTTTTAGAGTCAGACTGATGGATTCGGAGAGCTGACACCCTAAATTTATTTCTAGCTAACTGCACAACCTTAGATAAATTTCTTCATCTCTCCTAGCTCTAGTGTTCTTGCAAAATAGGCACAGAAACACCTACTCTGACAGGTTGTCACGCAAAGTAAATAAAGGAAGTAACACAAGTAATACACCCGGCATGGCGTCCGGCCCTCAGGGAGGTTCCTACGGCTCAGTAACTTCCACCAACATATTATCAACAGAGATCCGCTGACAGGCAGGCCCAGGGCTCTCCAAGCCACACTCAAATTGTTCCCGTTTTGTACAAGAAACAGAAGCCTGGAAAGCAAAGTGATCACCACATTCACTTTCACTAACCACTTTTTGGGCACCAAACTGGTCTTGGAGGAGCAAGTGGCCCCGGCTGGCATGACAACGAGGCCAGGACGACCGAGGGGCCCCGAGTGCGCAGGAGGAGCTTGAAGCTCTTACTGAGAATGGTTTCATTTCAGCAAGGCCTTGCAGCCTTCGGTGGGCGGAGCCACACACGGTTCAGGGACGGTGCTCAGACGAAGACCAGCGTTGTGATGGCCTCATCGTGCTGACTAAGCAGAATGGAAGTTTCTCTTCCTAGAGTTATGGTTAAAGTAATTTTGCCTCCCAGGCCATTTCGAAATAAATCCCCACAGCAAAGCCTAGCCGGCCTGGCAACTGCTTCATGCAGAAACCGGGGAGTAGCCGGCTGCCCCGCATCTGTTTGATCCTGATTGACAAGCGTCCCCCACGGCCTCATTTAGTGGCTGTGTTTTTACAGGCCACTCACTGTGAAGGGAGGGAAGGCAGGCAGGGCTGTTGGAAAGACTCAATCCCTACTGACAAGTGACTACTGTGTCCATGTACTAACGTGGCAGGACCCCCAGCCAGGGCGTTGGATCCGTCTATGGGGAGCTTTCCCTGACGTTTCTCACGGAATCCTCACAGCATCCCCCTGAGGCCTCGCCCCATTCGGCAGGTGAGCAAACAGGAGCTCAGAGGCAGAAGGACGCAGCCCGAGGTCATCTGCTCTGAATGGCTTACCACTGGGGCGACCTTTGCCCCTTGGCCCAGGGCCAATCCTAGTGCACCTGCTGCGTCAGTAGTAGCATCCCCTCCTGTGCCATCTGGACCACAGGGACGTGGCTCTCCTGCACACAGTGCACGTACACACACACACACACACACACACACACACACACACACACACACACACACACGGCTGCAGTCACATGGTGGTCTTCCCCCTCCTCCCCCCAGCTCTGCGACGCTCAGGTGTCACGTGGGTAAAGCCGGATGACAGTGCCCAGCCAGCATAACCCTGAAGGGGAAGGGAGCCATGTGGCAAAACACAAACACCCCAAAGGCAGACGGAACTGGGGGCAGGGAGGTGGGGGGACCTGGAGGAGGTGCCGCGGGGTAAGTCCCGGAGCCTGGGCTGCGGTGGCGGGTTCCACGTGCTGACGGTGCGATGCCGGCAAAATGCACACCATCCTCCCCTTCCCTCCCCACCAGGCCACCGCCACCCACCTGGTCCCTCAGACCCAGGGCAGCAGTCACTGGCTCAGGGATGCCCAGTCCCCCAAAGGGACTCCCCTTTCTCCCCACCCCCAAGAGAGGAAACCGGCCCCTCTCCTCAGCGACGACCAGAAAGGCAGACGCTCCGTTTAGATAGGGGATGGCAACACAGGGGCAGTGAGGGAAGCCACGTATCCAGTGGACGTCTGAGCCCCATACTGACCCTGAAAACAGAAGAGATTGAGACGAGACACATTCTCTCCCCAGGAGTTGGCCATGTGGTGAGAGGAGCAGGCAGCAGGTAAGCACTCAGACTTGGAGGAGAGCTATGCCCACAAGAGGGAACCGTGTCCAGACCTCAGGGGATGCAGGATCTGGGAGGCTCCCTGGAGGGGCCGTCTGAGATGGGCCTGGGCAAATGTCATCAGCCCTGTTGGGGAGTTACAGGGTATTTCAGACAGTGAGAACATCTTGTGCAAAGGCCCTGTGGCCAGAGAGAACACCTGAGGTTAGTGCAACTGTGCAAAGGTCGGGGGAGAGGAGAGAAGAAGGATGTGGGGAGGGAAGAGAGAGGCAGAGGGGCTGGAGGCATCAGTGGGGCTTGGGGTCTGGACACTGTCACAAGGCTTGGGCTTGTCCAAGGTCATGAGGAGCCAGTGAAGGACCCTGAGCAGAGCTACCACACTCGTGCTACTTCAGCAGAGCTGCTCGGCCGCACATGGAGTCCGGGAAGGATCTGGTGGCTGTCCCTCAACTCAGGTGAGACCTGGCAGGAACCTGACTAAGGGGGTGACCACAGCAACGTCCTCTGGGGTCTCCTGCCCCTCCATGCACTGTGCTGGGCTTCCCTGTAGGAGGGCGTGGCAGGTAGGACAAGGTGGGCCAGTCACCTCATCCACAGTGGCCTCATCCATCAGTCTCACTTCCATTGTACCAGGAAAGGAAAAAGGTTGATACCTACACTAAACATGTCTAGAGTGGAACTCCAGGCTCCCCACTGTCCCCAGTTTGTGCTCCCCCCTCCATTGGTCCTCCCCGTGGGCCACCTGTGAATTGTTCTTCTTCCCCCGACCCACACCCAGCCCATCCGTGTGCCCTGCCACCTCCCCCTCAAAATCAGGCCACCACCCACCCTCTGGCCTGGATGACAAACAGCCTCCCCCAAGGGTGTCCCCACTGACCAGCCCCCAACAAACAATTCACAGCAGCAAGGACAACAGTCCTGTTTAAAACACCGCCACGACTCCCACGGCACTTAAAGCAAAGGCCACAGTCCCTAGGACGTGCGCAGGTGCTGTGTGGCCTGCCCTGCCCCCACCCCCAGACCCACCCTGGGCCACTCTCCCTCCAGCTTGTGCAGGGGAGCTATGTCAGGCTGGGCTGTGGCGGGCTCCTTCTGGAAGGAAGGAAGCCCCCCAGGGGGCTCCGGCTTCATTGAGCATCGCCCCCTCAAGGCTCTCCGGACCAGCGGTCCACCTGGCAGACCCCCAGGCCGGCTCTCTCCACCTCGGCCCCACCTGGTGTCCTCCTTGCTCGGATCCCAGTTCGTGGTTGTTTTATCAGCTATTCACGCTGGTTTCTGGTCTGTCTCTGCTGCCGCCCTCTGACCCCAACTGAAGTGGGGTCAAGGCTGCTGTGTTGTCTGTGCCCTCTCAGCCTCAGCCCGGCCTGCTCAGCGCTTACACCTGTTGACTGACGGATGCAGAATGAGGCAGGGGAGGAGGGGCATCTTTTCTGAGTCCAGTGGGAGGGTCAGGCCTCTGTGGCAACAGTCCCTGTGTCAATGCCTGGGGACAGGGTAGGTCAGCCGGGAACGCCCGTGCACAGGGCTGAGTGGGTGGCTGGGAAACGCAGTGGAGACAGGGCCCACAAGGGTCCACTCTGCTAGCCTGGCCGCATGGTCCCCACCGTCACCTCGTCAAGAAGGAAAGGGTGGCTTTGTGTGCTTTCTAACTGTGACTTTTTAGAGACTCAGGCACTTCTGTTAGGGGGAGGAGAATGGCATTCTGCATACACTAGTACTTTTTGGTACAAGTTGTCAGCAGTTTTGTGATACAGATGAGGATCAATCAATTAATATTTTATTTTATTTTTTAGAGACAGAGTCTCGTTCTGTTGCCCAGGCTGGAGTGCAGTGGCACGATCATAGCTCACTGTAGCCTTGAACTCCTGGGCTCAAGCGATCCTCCTGCAGCACATGCCATCACGCCTGACTAATACTTGTTCCTTTTTTTAAAGATGGGGTCTTGCTATGTTGCCCAGGCTGGTCTTGAACTCCCGGCACCTCAAGCGATCTTCCCGCCTCAGCTTCCCAAAGTGCTGGGATTACTGGCGAGAGCCAATGCGCCTGGCCAATATTTTAAATGAAAGGTTTAAAAGAATGGAATCATTTATATCTCCAGGCTAAATCAAACAAGTACAAAAATATAACCAAAATATCCTGCATCACCACAAAAATATTCCTCTCTTTTGAGAAGTTGAAAATTACATTCTGTAAAAGGGTAATTACAGAAAATATCCAATCCCATTGTTCTCAGTGCCAGCTGCAGCTGGTCCTTGTCTTCGGCTAAACTCATCACCATTTCTCTGGCATCCTTTTTCCTTCCCTCATGTGGCTGATGTGCAGGACGAGCCTGTCATCTATCTGGTAGACACCTGGGGTCCAGGTCCCACTGCCTGGTCCAGCCACTTGGCCAGGAAGTGTTGCGAAGATGCCTTCCTTGTTTAACCTCTTTGTTTACAACTAAGCGACCAGCAACTAACTCGATTCTCAGCTGGACCAGGGCTGTTCCCACAGGGGTAGGAGCCCTCGGTGTGGGTCCTGGCTGCCCTCTGACACCCCTGGGGCTGGGCAGCCCCTCCTCTGGGCAGCCAGGCGAGAGCTCTCACACCCCCCACTGGGCAGCTGCAAAGCTGAAAGCCTCCCCCTTTCTGCACTGCTTACCCATGTACCAAACATACGTCCAAGTTAACGTGAAGCCCCTAAATGGTATCTTCCAACAGGCCACACGAAGCTACTGACCGTTCTCTAGAGTCCTTACGAAACACGCAGGCACCGTGCCAGAAAAACCCAAGTACAGCTTCAGTTACATAAACGTATTAGCTGCAGGGCTGATTATTATAAAAAGACGTAAACTGTGTGTGTGTGTGTGTGTGTGTGCGCGCGCGCGCGCGCGGGCACATGTGCAAAGTACTCCTCATGCAAAGGCAGCATGGTGGTTGGCAAAGAGGTTGGCAATAAAAAGGAAACGATTTTAGAACAGGCATCTGAACTGAAGCCGCTCACAGGAAATATGGACTATAGAAGAGTTACATGTCGTCTCTACAAACTAGAAAGAAGCCAATCAATTGGCTGATACAGACATTAAATCCACAACCTTGACCAGAGGTCATGTGACAAAGAGCTGATGTACAGAGAAGGGCGACATGCCCCCGAAGCCCACGGTATCAGACACTGAAAGACGGCTCACCCTCAAAACCACGCACTGCACACGGCACAGATACGCAGTATCGGAGAGAGATGTTCTCACCCAAAACGTAAGATTTCACTTCCGTGTGACGGTCCAGTGCCTGCCTCCCACCGATGACCTGCTTGGAAATCTCTCCCCGAGTGCTCTGCTGGGCAGAGGTGGCCCTGACCGTCCCTGAGGGCACCGAGTTAGGGGTGGAGTAGCTGAAACGTAGCAGCTGGCAGAGTGCCCTCGAGGTGAGGACTGTGCCGCCCCACGCCTGCCCCGCCCCACGCCTGCCCTGCCACACGCCTGCCCCGAGGGCCCTGCAATCAAAGCCCCACCACCTGCACCGGCTCATGCTGGGGGCACCACCTCTGTCTGGAGTAGCAGCACCCGACATTCTACGTCGTGTGGGCAAATGATCCTCTGGACCTTGCCAGTGGACAGAGAAGGGGTCATGCATGTGTGCACAGACTGCACAGAACATTTTACCCTCCAACCACATCTGGGTTTCCATGTAAACAGCAGCACAGAAAGGGCTGTACACATGGTGCCTCACCCGGGGATGTCTACACAGCAAATCCTCAAACGTCAGTTAAATGAATGAAAGGCACAGCCCCACTGTGACTCGATTCCCTCAGCAGCAACAGCCGAAAAGGCCAGGTGACAGGGCCACTGCGTGACAGTTTGTGAGTCCTGCTACGCCTCAGTGTGCCACGGCTGTCTTCAGTCCCTGCTGCCCACGAGGAAGTTCATCCATCTCCTCCTGACCAAGCTCACCCACTCCGCCTGTGCCCGAGGCCATGGACTGGAACCTTGGCCAGGCCCATCCGCTGGGGCACTGCCACCCAGACCGCAGTCCGGAGCCACCACACAGTGCGAGAGAGACATGAAGACGGAGCTGGGGTCACCTGCAGCTGGGGACGGCGGCATCCGGGCTCTGCTCCTGGTTCTTTCACTGCTTGGACCTCTGAGAAGCTGCATGTTCTCTGGGTCTGTTTTTTCACTGGTCACTCACCTACCTGCCTCGTCTTATTTATCTCCCAAGACTAACTACGTAAGACGATGGTGTGAGCACTTTGAGGACAGTAAACTGTCACACAAAAGGCTCACATCACTATCCTGAAACAGCTGCTGTCCAGCAAAGCTGAGCACTGGACGAGGCTCCGGGCCCACGGTTCACGAGGGAGTTACTCAGCCTCTCTGAGCCTCGGTCACCTGCTGGTGCAGTGAGGATGGCAACGGTGTCACCTTCACGGGGCAGGTGTGGGAATCTGCGAGCTGTCTTGCACGGAGCCTGATTTCCGGTAACACCCAGTCCACGGCCTCTGCGCACCCGCGGCAGCGCCTGCTGATCCCTGCTCACAGCTCCGGCCCTGCCTCCGGGAGCCGGCTGGCACACGGCTGTCGTGACACAGCAGTTGAGTTGCCACAGCTCATGATTCGTCTGGGGCCCGACCGACGGGGGTGGCGTGCAGAGAGGCCCCACCGCACACGCACCCGCCGGTTCGGATGGGTCCCCAGGCGGTTCACTGACTTCCTCCGTGACTTCGGAGCTTCTCCTTCCCCCTTGTTGCTCCAGCTACACCCTCTGTGGCTCCTCAACCACAGTCGAATCCGGTCAGCCTCAGTTTCCCACCCACCCGGACGCTGTGTCTTCCTCAGGCCTCCCCAGGCCTCCCTCCTCTTGTTCACGGACCTCAGCTGGGGTCACTGACGTCCCCACCTTGCCACACCATGTACCACGGCACACGCCCCCACCCTGAGGACCACCCCACTCCTCCCCACAGAAAAGGCAACAGAGAAACGGACCGTGTCGCCAGCCACGCGGGAGAGTCTGAGCAGTGAGGACGTGCAGTCGTGTAGGTTTAAGAACATTCCAGGTGTGGGGGAGGAGAAACACCGCGGCCTATCTCGTGGGGGGTCTTTGTCTCAGTCGCTGCAGCGAGCACTCAAGGGCGAGCCCAGACCGCCGGGCGGCCACACTGCAGGTGCGCCAAGGGCAGGGGACTTGCTCAAGGTCACGCACGCTGGGAAGTGAAGGAGCCGGCTGTGTCCTCCCCGTGCCACCCGCATATCGCACACCAGGGACAGACTCCCCAGACGGCCGGTCTTTCCAGCTTTGCGGTTGCTTCTGAGCCAGGCGCACTCTGAAGCCCTGAGCCCGCAGACGGGGCTGCGAGAAGGCAGAGGACGGAGAACAGGCTCTGGGGAGACGCTGACTACTTAAATATACATGAGCTGGGAATTTTTTTTCATGACTGAACTGATTCTTAGAAAGAAATGTGAGCTGCTCAAGGGAGACGGCTCCTCCCTGGAAAGCAACCGGGAAGGGCGTGGGGCCCCGCAGGGCGGACCGGGGAGTCTGGCTGCCATACCGCAAACACCAAACCTTGGGTAATTTTTTAGAGGAAGTCAGCAGGGATTCAGGCATTTATGGTGAATCCCCAGGCAGAAGTTAAAAGAGTGTGTGCGAGGTCCACAGGGGCAGGGATTTGTGTCCGTCTTGTTCCCAAGGCACCTAACAGGCTCCTCGCTGGTCCCCGCAGCACACAGCAGGCCAAACGCACAGAGGTGCTCCCTGGAGAACCACGAGGGAGGAAGGAAAAAGACGAAGCGACAGAGCCCACAGCGCCTGGGCCAGGTCTGGGGCGAGGGGCCCTTCTGAGCAGCCCGGGGCAGGGGCAGGACGCACAGAGGAGGTGTGGGGCACATGTGTGTGTGCACGAGCCCAGGCGTCACGACCCCCGAGACCCTGGATTTATACCTTTATGCACAAATGAGCTTAAACATATAGTCCAGGGATGCCCAGAATGGGTGAGACATAAAAAATGTGCTACCATTTTTGTAACCCTTTTTTGTTTCAAAAGTCTTAGCACCTGAAAAATACTATTGGGAGCCCAAAGAAGCAAACCGCAAGGAAGTGACAACGGCCCATTTTTACCCCTGGAAGCCCCTGGCCACAGGCCAGGGAGACGGAGAGAGTCTCTGGAGAAGCCAGAAGGCCCTGCAGGGCCCCAGAGGAGAGGGTCTGGCCCTCTGCAACCCAGTGAAAAGGTAAAGAATCCACCACAAGGTGCACCCAGATGGGCGTGGAAGGAAAGACCCGAAAACTGCTGCTCAAGCAGCAGCTCACACCTGTAATCCCAGCACTCTGGGAGGCTGAGGTGGGAGGATCACTAGAGGCCAGGAGTTTGAGACCAGCCTGAGCAACACAGCAAGACCCTGCCTCTACAAAAAATTTAAAAATGGAAAAAATTAGCCGGGCATGGTGGTGAGCGTCTATAGTCCCAGCTACCTGAGAGGCTGAGGCAGGAGGATCGCCTGACCCAGGAGTTCAAGGTTGCAGTGAGCTATCATCATGCCAGCCTGGGTGACAGAGCAAGAATATCTCAGGGAAAAAAAAAGAAAAGGAAAAAAAAGCAGCAGCCCTTTGGCAGCAATACCAAGGTTATACGCTGACATGATGGTTGTTAAGACAACGGTGAAAACGACATCAGTGAAATCCATGCCCACGAGACGGCACAGGGGGGGACGGCGTGTTCTCCGCTTGCCCCTCCACGCCCTGGGCCTGGGCAGCTGGCTCTGCCTGACAGTGCGACCCTCAAACACACACTCCGCCGTTGTCACCCCTTTCACAGACACGCCCGTCGTGGGCCAGTCACACAGCCCAGCCTCGCTGCCCCAGGCCTGGCTGTCTCCACATCGCACCCTCGGTGCTTCCTGAGTGTGTGTGTGTGCTGGGGCGGGGAAGGGGGGCAGGGAAGGTGGGGAGGGAGTCACACGATGGCCAGGGGCAGAGACAGTAGGGAGGGCCGTGGGCATGGTCTCTGGCGGGGTCCTCATCCACATTTCCAAACCCTGGAGTGCCGACGGCATCCCACGGACGGACGGTGCTGGCCCTGTCTCGGCACAGCTAGTCCAAGAAAAAATGAAGGCGGGGGGGGGGGGGGCTGCCTTCTTCCAGGACACTAATCATATCCCTGTAATTCCCGGCTTACCGCCCACCCCCAGTGGGCAAGAGAAAGCAGGATGAGAGAAAAGCAAGAGATAAGAAAAAGGTAGCTGGGAGGGAGACACAGAAGCCAGGATGAGGAAGGAAACACAGCGCCTCAGCGGGCTCTGCCCGGGGGCAGGTAGCGGCCACAGCACAGGCCTGGCCCCATCTTCCCAGGAGGGCTGGAGGGCTGGCGGGATGACGGAGAAAGGAGACCAGAGGGCCAAGGGCGGGGACGGAGCTGGCAGGGGGCAGGAGAGACGGTTTGTGTTCACATGAAGCCTCTGCCAAGATGGGGCAGGAACCTCCAGGCAGCACCAGCCCTCACTCCCCAGAGGCGGCGAGGCCCGGGGAGGCCGGTGCTGCAGGGACTCTACCTCCCGGTCCCCTGTCAAGGTCACACTTCCAGAGCCCAGCTCCAGAGGTGTTGCCAAGGGAAACACTCTATTTATTTATCAATAAATATAAACATGTTATTGATTTTATTTAACAAGCACAACACAGAGTATGTATTTATGCATAGGCACATGCTCTGTCTGCTTTAAAAATAACGCGATTCACGTATTGCTTGATGACAACCCTGTGAGATCTGTACTGCCATTCACCCCCATTTACCCAAGGAGGAAACTGAGTCACAGAGAGGTTAAGGGACGTGCCTGGGGTCACATGACGAGTAAGTGGTAGAACCAGAATTAACCCCAGAGGCCCAGCTCTGGAGTCTGTGCTCCCAACCACCACACCACGGCACACCTTACTGGAAGATTCTCCCTGTCCCAGTGCCCCCCACAGCACGACCCCACAGCCCCAGCGCACATGGCTGAGAACTGAAGGAGAACGCCGCGAAGACGAGACAGGAAGCCAAGAGCCCAATTCACAAGTGCCCACGAGGCCACCTGTCTGCGCTCCAGTCCCTCATATGAGCTAGAACGTGGCCACAGGCACAGGGCGCTCGACAAACGTGGCTGCCGGACATTACTTCCCTTGTCCCTTCTGAGTCTGAACAGGGCACAGCCCCTGCTCACGTCAAAAGCAGGATTTGTTATCTGTCCAAACCCTCCTCAGCTTACGCGGCTTCTGCCTGCGCCGGCCCGAGCTCAGTCGTCTGTGCGTTTCCTAAACCGCAGCTCAGGCTTTCAAACAGAGAAGCTGTTCCGACTGCCCCACCTCGCGGCAATGCTGTTTCTTCCTAAGCTTTAAATTACGCAGTTTCAGGATGGGGTTCCTACAAAGAGGAAAGCGGCACGAGGACAAAGTCAGTGCCCCTGGATGAGACCAGCCCCTGGGCAGGAAGCCGGCCAGGCCAGCCGCTGGCCCGTGGAAAGGCAACCAGCTGGGAGCCGAACTCTAAGGTAAACAAGGATGCTAAGAAATGCCTGTTGCTCGGGGAACTGACCACGTGGGCCCTGGACGCAAGCATTTCAGTGCTTAAAAGAACTTCAGAGTAGAAACCCAGAGCCAGCTGTTTTGTCCCCAACAGACTTGTACAAGTTGTTCAAGGGTCAGATTATCCCTTCAGGAAGGAAGCCTCAAAGTGTGTTCTTTAATTCCACCAGGCACCTAGCTTTGCCGTGTCTGGTGCGTGGAGGGAACCCTAACCTTAGCTCAGAGCTGATGGCCCCCCAGGAGTGTCACCAGGGATTTATGTAGGTTGACCCCGCCTTTCTTTCTTTTTTTTTTTTTTACACAGAGTCTCACTCTGTTTTCCGGGCTAGAGTGAGTGCCGTGGCGTCAGCCTTGCTCACAGCAACCTCAAACTCCTGGGCTTAAGCGATCCTTCTGCCTCAGCCTCCCAAGTAGCTGGGACTACAGGCATACGCCACCATGCCCGGCTAATTTTTTTTTTCTCTATATATTTTTAGCTGTCCAGATAATTTTTGTTTCTATTTTTTTTTAGTAGAGACGGGGTCTCGCTCAGGCTGGTCTCGAACTCCTGACCTCGAGCGATCCACCCACCTCAGCCTCCCAGAGGGCTAGGATTACAGGCGTGAGCCACCACGCCCAGCCAACCCTGCCTTTCTAAGGGAAATATACAGATAAGGAAACAGAATCCCAGAGCTTGCCAAACTGTTCGATGCCATCCACCAAGTGGCGGAACCTGGTTTTGAGCCCAAGTTGATGCTGCCCTACCATGCAGGCACACCACCTCCATGCAGGGACTTAAACGCTGATCAAAGCTGTGAACAAGCTACCTGAGCCCAGAGATGAGGCGGCCAGGTGGGAAAGGATGGGAAAGTGAAAGGTTCCCACGGGTAGGAATCCTACCCAACCAACACGCAGTGACCCATCGATGTGTTCCAATACGGCCTAAGTGACAACAAGCCGGTCTTCTATGCAGTGAGCGAGAAAACTGCCATGACACACAAGGCAATGGCATTTCTAATGTCCTAAGTCCTAGAAAAAGCAAGCTGAAGGCATCTATGATCAAAAAGGCAGGGTGCTCTGCAGCTCAGCATTCACCTTCCACCAAATCCAGTCACCCAGGTTAGACTACACGGAGAACACCCTGAGAAAGCCGCCTCCTCGCTGTCGGGTTTTTCTAGATTCCCTTCCTGTTGAAGGGGATCCCACGCTGTAGGGGTCAATTGCAAAGGACATACACAACCATTCTGGATCTTTATGCAAAAAGACAAAAAAATCTAGAGTGAACAATTAAAAGCGACGGCTGTTAGGAGACTCAGAACACTACAAACCACACCTAGCAAATGCAAGACAAACGTCCTGCCCACCATCATCCCACGGATGTTCCCTTGTTTGATAAAGAGCTTGCTCCGGGAGAGCACCCCCCAGAAATGCTCAGGTCACAGAGCACACCTCTCCAAATGCAACCCCTCCAACTGTGATGGATGCAGCAAGAAAGGCTGTCCCGCTTCTGTATAAATTCTAATTATCTCACATCTTCCTCAATAGACACTGTTAGCTAAATAGTGATGGAGACGGAAGCTATTTACTCTACTCACTCCCTTCATACCCGCGGGCGCTTCCTGGGCAGAAGTGGATCAGCAGACATGATGCCTGTTTCCCTTCCAGAGATCCTCACTGTGGCCAACCGAGGTGCCGGGCAACGGCTGGCCCTGCAGCAGGTGGTCCTGGTCCTCCTACCTCCTTCCCTGCCCGGCCTTTCTCTGCGGTGACCCCCCTTCCCACGTCACCCATCACTCACACTCTGCAGCTCTGCCAAGAGCTAGGTTGAGAATGAAATACGGGTGGATAAAGACTTCAGATCTGCCTCTTCCCAAGGGAGCTTTCGTTCTAATAATAAAAGCTTCATGAACATCAAAGGCTTCATCTTCCTCAATCACTCCAGTGGGGGAGTGAGAACAGGGTGGACACAAGCCACGGACAATGACAGCGAGTAAGGTTATGATCTGTGGATTTGGGTTCTTGCTCAGGTGCCCACAGAAAAATCACTTGGGGTGTTTCCAGAACCACTCTGTGCAGGCGCCAGCCCCGTATCTCCCACGCTTTGCACACTCACCCCTCTAGGACTGAAAACAGCAGAACTTTGCACAGCGCTGCAGATAGGTGCCAGTCCCTCACCCAGACACGGCAAATAGGTTTGGCTCCTGTGTTAGCCCCAGTCGTCAGGAGCTGCCTGCGGACGCGATGGAGGAGGATTGTGAAGCCCGTTGGGGGGCCGGGGGCCGTGGACCTGCCGTGCACAGTGGGGGAGGCAAACCAGGAAGACTCCACTTCTCCCCAGAAGTTTGGGCTTAAAGACCAGCCCCCAGCGCCACGTAGAGCTCAAGAAATGTATTCTGTGTTTGTGGAAGTATAAACAGGCACAACATTTTTAAGGGAAAATATGACTTTGCAAAATGTTCATAAGCTCTGAAGTTATTCTAAGTAAATAATCAAAGATGCGAGTCAGTTTTATAATAACAAAACAGTGCAAATAAATGAAAGGTCCCCACATAGGGAACTAATAGAAAAAAGCCTGGAACATCCATGATATGGAACTCTCTATATATTAAAAGGAATGGTCTTTAGCAATATTTAAGAATATTTAAAAAAAAAAACAAGTTCATGAGAACATCTTTACAAAGATTACAAAGCAATACAAACAGTATGATCCAACCTTGCTCAGAGTTTTCAAAAACTGTGCTTGTGAAACCACAGTAACCGAAAGGGTACCAGGCAAAGAGTTAACCACGACCACCTTCGAGTGGCAGCATCACAGGTGATCTCCAATTTGTTCTTTACGGTTTTCTGAATGATTTCTGCAAATAATTGGTGTCATGAAATATGTGGCTTTTATAGGTAGAAAAACACAGCAAGTGGTATTTTACAGAAACAGGCACCAGAGGTCCTGATATTCTAACTGTTTTCCAAGGAAGGGGCCGGTCTCATGTGGGAAACCACAGAGCAGGATCGGGGGTCTCTGATACAGTGTGCACGTGGCCTGTCTCATCCTTCCAGTAACCCTCATTCCTTAAATAAACTCTTATTCCTTAACGGGAGGCTACAAGAGTCCGGGAGGAGAGAGCAGGCTGGAGTCCAGCCCCTGGCCCTGCCACGGCTGCAGTCCTCAGCCCAGCCCAGCCCAGCCCCTCCCCCAAACACCCAAAGTAGCTCCCACACAGCCCCGGGGGTGAAAGTTTTTCAGAGATCTCCAAAGGCTTTCTTTTTTGGGATTTCCCCCTCCCCCTAAGTTTCCCAGAAGAAATAAGGAAGCAGACAAGTAAAAGCACCTGAATTTGTGGAGACTGAAAGCAGTACAGACCTGGGGATGAGGGAGGCATGAATTTTTAGTGAGGCTGAAAAAAAATAAAAGAATCCTCAAAATGTTAATATGGTAGTCAAACAATTGTGTCTGTTTTCCATTGGTTATAAACAGTCCTCTTTGTAACCAAGGGTGTTGCTTGTCAAGTCTTCTGGAAGGAAAAAGAGCTGTTGGCAGATGTTGACAAAATGCAAGCAAGGCCCCGCCCTTCTCCCCTTGCTTGGAGGGGTGTGTAATTGAGTGGGGGGGCCAGCGGCTAAATGCCAAAGAAAAATGGAAGTTACCCCCCCTACACACTGCACTCCTGTCTCCCAATTAGCTGTGAGTTGGTCTAAACCCACAATGCAAGTTGACATTTCCAAACTAGACACTTCAGGTATACAAAGGAAAATAACTGCATCCTTCAAGCCCTTATATCCAAAAGAAATACATGGTCAGGTTAGATTTTGAGTTTTTAAAGACACAAACTCATCTGAGCTTCCTATTTGACATATACATATATAAAACCTCACAATGAAATAGCAAAATATCCCGGAGGTCGTTGGCAGGCGGCAGGAGAGAGCTCTCTTCCCTCCCCGAGACAAGCACCAGTCTCAGCAGATGTCAGGAGCGTTTCCACAGAAGATTTGTTCTTTAAATCCTTCCATCCTCCCACGACCACTAGAGCGGCTGAGAGTGCAGACTCTTGCACCAACAGCCTGGGTGTGGATCTGCCCTCTGTTAGCCATGTGACCCTGGGCGAGACGCCTCCGTCCACCCACCCTGCAGAGTTGGAAGGATTAGACGTGTGAGCACGTCAGGATGCGCTCAGGAAATACTGGCTACTCTGACTGCTGCTGTTTTTACTTCCACTGTCATCCCATCTTTCACTGTCAGCCTCTTTGTCTGACGCGGAGTCAACAGCGAGCAGAGCGTGGGCAGAGCCATGGAGTGTCCAAACCGGGACGTGCCGACCCCTTACTTTCTAGGTAGGTGCGTTCCACAGGAATACTTTACAGAGAGGAGACGCTCTGTGTGATTTTATCAGCACACTCTGCTAAGGAGAGGATTCCAAGTGGACAGGAGGCTGCTCCCTAACTTATCTAACACGTTTTAAAGGAGTCCCACCTTCCTCAACCCAGCCTCTCTTCCCTGCTCTATCTGAGTTCCACGATTCTTGTACTCTGAGGTCCACAACGACTACAGAAAACAGAATCACCATCCAAACCCTCACTTGCAAGTGGGCAAGCTGAGGTCCTGGCCTCTGGCTTCTTGCTGGGTAGCCCCTGCCCTCTGCAGAGCTGCCCCAGGGTGGCCAGTGTCACCATTTAACGGTCTGTCCCCCTCTCCACTGCTCCGATTGTTCTAACCCAAGGCTCACTGCAAACACAGCTCCAGGGTCGGACTGAGCAGAGCACTGTGCTGGGGGCTGGAGCTGGGCGGGCAGCAGAGGTGAGTGCTCAGACAGCCAACGGGCCCAGCAGAGCAGAGGGGAACCGCGGGTGGAGACAAACGGGCCCCTGTCCACCTTCACCACCAATGACCAGCGTGACGCTGGGCAGACGACTCGGTGTTCTCTGTAGGATAAACGGGTTGGACTAAGAATAACTAAGGTTCTTTCTGGCTCTTTAAAAAAAATAATTGCTTTCCCTAGTCAAGCAGCGGGCCCTAGCTTCATTGCTACTGCTCCTGCAGTCACAGGACTGTCAGGAAGAGGACGGGATGGTATTTGCAAAATGCTCAGTACAGCACCCAGCACAAACTAAGTGCTCAATAAACAGCGGCTCCAATTACGGCCAGCTAGCAAGGGCCCACTGACGGAGGAGGAGCACTTCTCTGAGGGCACAGCCACCAGCCTTTGTCAGAGCATGAGGTCAGTCCTGGGCACAGGGGAAAGGCCCTTCCTAACTCCAAGTGCATAAGACCCCCCAGAGGAGTGAGAGCTTAAACACATAGGTGCGAGGTGCTGAGTTCTGACTCCCCTGAAGCAAACTCCTTGAGATGGGGGGAGTGGTGGTTTACCTCCAACAGCAGACAGGGACAAAAGTCCTGCAGCTGACTCCGTCCTGACTCCCACCTCGTGTGCCACTGTGCTCTGCAGAACCAGAGAGGCAGGTGAGCAGATTACCACAGGCACACAGTGGCAATCCGGGCAAAGTAAGGACGCCAACACCGACACGTGCTTCGTAAAGGCAGCAGCTGTGATGATGATGATGATGCCGATAATGCAATGACGAAGAGGACCTGGTGCCCAGAGATGTGAGGGCCTTGCCAGCACAGCTCTGCCTGGGAATGGATCACTTGTCCACAGAGCAGGTGCGGCCCAGGCCCCACGGAGTCTCCAAAGACGCGGTGCACGACGGGAGCTTGGGCTCTGCCGTCAGGACACCGACCTACCGGACAAGGTGCAACCCCACAAAGCCCTCACTTCCCCTCTGGGAAATGCAGGTGATCAGAGCACACACCTCGCAGAGAAACCGTGGGAGTAAGACACGGCTCTGCACATGAGGCACAGGGCAGCGCCGGGCACACCCTGAGCATGGGACGAGCACTGGCTGTGACTGTCACCGGTGCTGCCTGCCGAGCGCTCGCTCCGGCCACGGCCTCCCGGCGCAGACACGGGAATTGGGTTTGAGGCTCTTTCTCAAAGACCAGGGCGGCCAAGGAAGGATGAACTTCTGGCCTGATTCTGAGTCTGAAGAGGACGGATGCGACACCTACAGAGGCCAGTAATGAAAAACGTAGACTCCTCGTTGACATCTCTTTCCGGCTAAAGTCCAAGCACGGGGAGCTCAGCGGGGGCACGTCACAGATGAACAGACACACACCACACTCACTCTCACCGCTGGAACCAGCAACAGCAGAGGTCATTCTGGGCATCATCGTTCATGGGCCTTTGGGCTACGAGGATGATTTTAAACCATCACCTGGGAAATGGCATTAGACAAATTCCGCACCCACCTCCGCTCACCTCTCCATTAGAGACGGGATCTGACACAGCACTAAGGAATCACATCACCTCTGCAGGGGTCACAGTGCAATGGTCATCAGGTGGTTCCCTCATACGCAGGACTTGCCGTCAAGTTGATGCTGATTGCAAAGAAAATAAAATAGCCTCTCCCTACTGCCCATCTCCTAACGATTCCCTCTGCATTCAAGAATCTCCCTGTCACCTGGAGCCTCGTGGCCAGTTCACATGTGCTCACCTACACACACGAGCACGCCTTAGGATCTGGGGAAAAAATGGCACCAGGGGTCCAACCTGGAGTCAGGGGAGCTGGGATTTCTCCTGACTGTGTGTGGTTCTCTGAATGAAGGTGCTACCTCGCTCCACCCCACTTGAACCTCCCACCTGCTTCTTGTCTGCTCTCTGCAAGGACAAATGCCCCAGCAAAAGCTCTTCCCCTGAGCTGCGACACAGCCCTGAGCAGGGAGGCTTCCCCTGCCACCGGCCAGATCTCGGCACGGCCAACACTTTCTGACACTGGGCAAAGACCATGATGTCTGTGTGAAAGGCGGAGCCCCTTGCAGACCTTCATTCCTTCGATCTTTGCGATAACCCCAGGAATAGGGCTGACACTATTCTCCTTTACGATGACACCGATGAGTCAACCCAAAGACAGCAACTGTGTTCCAAGGTTCCCAGGTGACATATGTACAAGGTGGCAGGATCTGACGGTGAAGCCACAAGCCCATGGGGCTCCAGCTGCCCTGAGGGGGCCTTTTTCTGGTCCACAAAGCCAGCCCAAGGACTAGGGGAGCCCTGAGGGAACACATCGGGTACCTCATCACCAAACACGGCCTACGTGCACATGACTCTCAATTCTTATTCCAAGTCCAGCCACCGTCCTGAGCCAAGCCCTAGATGTCCAGCTCTGAGGGAGGAAGGATCACAGCCAGCACGCCAAACCATCACCTGCCGTCACCCGCCCAACCTGCTCTCCCCGCCTGTGACTAGCACCCCATTCGCTCAGCCGTTCAAGCCACCACCCTGGAACCCTCCTGGCAACCCTGCCTCTCCCTCACCTCCATGTCCAAACCTCTCCTCCCAGAACACCTGCTCCCACCTTTGCATCTCCTCAGGCTGACTGTAACAGCCCTCGCACTGGCCCTCCTGTCTCCACCCTCATTACTGAAATTAATTTTTAAAACACAATGCTCATCATGCCACAACCCTATTTGGAATGCCCCGTGGGCTCCTCACCAGCTACCTCCGCTTTCTGTACTTGTTATTCCAAGGTTTCAGCCACATGAAAACACTCATGCTCATCAGCAGCGACATCCTTCAGGCCCCCTTGCTCTTGCATCCCTAACTTCCCACCTTCCGCACATTCATTCCTACTTCAATACCCAGCCCAACTAGCCCGTCGGCACCCCTTCCTCTGCACTCCTGTAGCGATCGACCCATCCCTCTAATATGACAAACAGAGCCGGCAGTTGCAGAGCATGCCCTTGACAGCGCCAGGTGCTCTGCTAAGCACTGACACATACAGATAGGCTCATTTAATCTTCATCCTTCTCTGTAAGATCTTATCATCATCCCCATTGTATAAAAGGAGGAAACTGAAGCCAGAGATACCAGTGACTTGCCTAAGTGGCTGGATTTGAACTCGGGAAGTCTGGCACTGGTACCTCATTTCTTAATTACTAGCCTCAGCACACTTGATTATACTTACTGATTCCACGTTTATCTACTACAAGGCCAGGCAGTTCTGCACAGCAGGGGCCATGTGCTGCTTACGTTGCAGACCCAGGGCCCAGAAAATGACACACAGCTGACAGGAGCTGGAGGGGCGTCTGTCCAACAGCCGACAGGACGCCAGCCCCAAATGAGTGGGTCTGCTCCGTACTTCCCAAGTTAATTAAACCAAATGGGCTTCCCCTGTAATTGCAGGATGGAAAACAAAACCCCAAGTGGAAGAAACAAGGCAATACTTTCATGCCATTTTCCTTTAGTCAATTACATTGAGAAATTAACCCTGCTTTGAGTTCCTCATTCAGATGCCACCTCAGTGTCGCTGGCAGGTACAGGGAGCTCTGGGCTGCGCACACCTAGGTGGGGCCCGCACCCTGCAAGGTCCTTCCAGAAGTCCATTCTGAAGGTGGGTCATTCGTGAAGAAAACGGACACCCACCACCACCCTCTTGGGCAGAACTCCACCCAGCACCCCCTCCCCTCCCCTCCCCAGTCTCCAAGTCGACCTAAGCCACAGCCCCTCACTCTGTGGCCAAGAGTTTGTGCATCTGCAGAAAGAAGGGAGACGCAATGTGCCACCCACGCTGGGCACGGGATGTGGCTTTGGGCTTCCTGAAGAAAATCCTGCGAGCAAACACGCACCCAGAGAAGCAGGCAGCTGTGCAAGTCAGCACCCACAGCTGCACCCAAGACCCGGGCGCACCAGCTCTGCTCTCGAGACCTTGAGCCTCACGTTCAATGGCAGCTTGTGCAGGGCTCTGTCCACCAAGGGGCTCAACTGTCAAGAGGAAGAGAGACTTTAAGTGGGATAAAGATGAGAGCAGCTGAAGTGGCCCAAGAGACAGCAATGGGTCAAATCAACCCAGAAATGGGAGAAGGAAAAGTCAAGGAAGAGCGCCAGGCCCCCAGGGACACAGACAGCTCTGGAGGGGCCAGCTCAGGAGCAGGTGGCTGTCAGCAGTCGGTGGAGAGGAGTGACAAGGAGACAAACACCTTCCACGTGCACAACGCTTACCATTTCTAAACCGGGGTCACACACGCTGTTCCCACAACAACCTCTGAAACACCTATCGTTCTGCCCGCACCAGAGATAAGGAAACTGAGGAGACTGAGGAATTGAAGCCTGAGCCAGCACTAAACCTGGGCTGTCTCCAAGCCCAGAGCACTTTCTCTAGGCTTGGAGACAGAAAACACGTCCCTTTGTCAGACTGTGAATGTACTTAGACAAAGCACAATCCTGGTGTGAGCAGACTGGGCTCCTGGGCAGATGCCACCAGCCTCCTCTCTGGGCGTCCCTGGGAACAAAGCACACAGAGCTCCTGCCTGGAAGCTGGGGTAGCTCCCCCATCCTTGCCGCCTCCTTCCTGGATGGCCCAGCAGCCGTGCACCCCAACCCCGGGCAGACGCTGGTCCCTGTGCCAGCCGGGGCTCCCCCGTCCCTGCCTAAGCAGACTCCCTGGCTGGCCCGGGCACTTGGCAGAGTGGGACGAGAACACCAACCACAACTTACTTCTGTGCCGTCATGTCCTTCCTGCTAACCTGGCTGAATTCCTTGCTGTGTAAGCAGGGAAACCTTCTGTGCCTAGTCCAAACCCCGGCCACCTCCTCGCCCAGGGCCTCCTCCCGCACTGCCGTCTTCCCTTGTGACTCTGGGAACTTTTCTTGTCATCCACATCTTAAAAACAAACAAGCAAGCAAAAACCTCACTCCTTCCTCTGGATTCTCAAGCACTACACGTCTTTCCCCCACACAGTTTAACTTCCTACTGTGGACTCCCATTCCCGACTCTGGGACTGAAGCTGTGGTCCTGCCCGGTGCTTCCTGTGAGCCCGCACAGTCACTTCCCACCGGTTTCGGGACCAGCGGGAGCCCAGCGTGTGCCCGCTCCGCTCCGAGGCAGCCCCGCCCGTAGCGTCTGCTGCGGAACTACCTGTGGTTACTGGAGAAGGTAAACCTCACCGTTTGTTCCTCTACGTGAGCATTTGGAAGTATTTCAGTTTTCAACAGGACACAAGCATCTTGAACCAAAGGAATGAACTCCTAATGACAGGATTTCGGGAACGTCCACTCGTGGGGAATTTTCCACGTTCGAGGAAGGAGAAGCAGCGCTGTCCGGGCCTGGTCTGGCCTGGACGGGCCGCGGCGACAGTGCGCAGGGGCAGCTCTGGCTTTTGTATCCCGGACACACCTGATGTCACGCGGTTGGCTCATTCATCCACTGCTGCGAGGGGACAGGGTGACAGCTGTCCGGGCTTGCACGGGGTGGAGGGGTTTCCTTGGGCCCAGGGCTTTCCAGCTCTGAAGCCAGGACAGTCCTGAGTGGACTGGGACAGCTGGCCTCCCTGGCTTGTGCCTCCATTTCTGGCTTCCCGAACAAAACCTGTTCCGGAGGAAGGCGCGCCCTGCTCACGCCTTCGGACAGAGGCTGCGTGGGCAGCCGCGGTGAGCAGAGGACACGGACGCTGGGGGTGAGAGAAGCCAGGTGAAGAGGGCCGATCAGGCTCGGCGTCCCCGGTGACTGCAGAGATAAACTCGTCCCGGCCCGGCCCAGCTGAGAAGCTTCCCAACTTAAGCTAGCACGCCGTCTGCTGTGCGGACAGAAAGACTCCTGACTTCTCTGGGGGAAGACTTTCTGGAAAGAGCAACCCTCTTTCCAAAACTGGGAAACCGGGGAATGGCAACTGGGGAAGTATTGGATCACACAGTTCAACGTTTAGATTCCATTTAGAGTATTATTGAATATCACATTAAGAAAAACAAGAAACCGCAGTAGTCAAAAGAGGGAACATATGCTAGCACTTTCGATGTTCTAACTTTGGGTTGTTCGGTGAAATGCAGGTTTGGACTGCAAGGGAAGGGAGACAAGGGAGGGGAGAGGGCTGCTGAAGGATGCATGTTCCGGAAACTTGGCCAGACGCACACAGCACGCTGCAGTGAGACTGTGTGCAGGGACTGTGGGCACAGACCAACCCAGGTTCAAATCCCGCCCCTGGTATGTGGGCTGCACAGGGTCCTTGCACAAAGTATGATCCCTCCCAGTGGTGCTTGGCATCTGCCGAACGCCCACCCCACGCCGGGCACTCTGCCGGACGATGGCCACAGGTCAATTCAGTGTCATGAGTACGGGAGCTGGTTTTATTACCCACATTTCACAAATCAGTGGAAACTTAAAGGACAGAAGTAACTCATCCAAGGCCACACAGGTAGTGAGGGGCAGAACAAGGACCCCAGGCCTGACTCTCCCACGATGCCATGTTGCCTCTCCACCTCCGTTCCTGCAATACAGGTGTTGTCGTGATTATAAGCAATACGTTTTAAAGCCCTTAACACAATTCTCTGTACACAGGGGCTTGATTCAGTGTTAGCTGCCTGCCCCACCCCTCCCTTCCTCTTTTAGGAGGACGTAACCATTGCTCTAAAAAGCTGAGTCCAGAAATACTGGTCCAGCCCAGGGGCTGCTGATTCCCGGTTGTCATGGCTTGTTCACTCTTCCCGGAGCTGTCGTGAGGAGCCTGGTGAAAGGACTGTCTTTAATATGTTTTTAGTCATTGAACTCAACTCTGCTTTTAGCAAAGGTGACAGTAAAATTGCTGCCTTTTCTTTTGCCAGTCAGCCTAGCATGCCACATGGAAGAGGCTTTCTTTTTTTTTTTTTTTTTCCCCATATGATGTATACATGCCCAACCTTGGGGCTGAAATTCTAGCCTCCATCACATGGTATTTTAGGATTTCGATGCAGATTCCCCCACAACTCACTCTGCCTTCTTGTTTGCTGAATCACAGCATCTTCTGGCTGTGGGGCCTTGACTTTGAATTGAGAGACAGATGCTTGGTAATTACAAGGTTTCCTTCCTACAGCAGGGGATTGGCAAGTAATTGCCTTGTTTTTTAAGGGAGAATTTTAAGCAGTATTTTAAAGAGCCAGACACACAGCTTTTACGTGACAGGAAAAATGAAATGCATCCTTAAAGTACTTCCACAGCCCTCCCTGATGCAAAACGACCCACGACTGAGATTCCGCTGAAACAAAGCCAGGACGAGAAAGGCCTGTCTGGACGGGCACCAGGTGTCGCAGCTGTGCTGAGTCAGTGCTGATCTGCCTCCGCTCCTGTCCCAGTACACAAAGGTGGCTCAGTTATTGCAGAGGAAATCAGAAGATATAAATAAGCAAAAAGAAAATACCCTAAATCTCCACCACTCTCAGCTACATACTGTTTGCATTTTGATAAATATCTTTCCAGATAAGATGTAAGAGTATAAGAGAGTGTGCATGTATTTAGTGTTTCGTCAGTAAATACACATTCCCGTCCTCACTACTCAAAGTGTGGTCCTTGGGCCGGCAGCATCTGCATCGCCTGGGAGCTTGTTGGAAGTGCAGATTCTCAGGCCCCACGCCAGACCTGCTGAATCAGAATCAGCATTCTGACAAGATCCCTGGTGACTGTTATGCACTGTAGAGCTTCAAGAGTACTGAGCTACGTCATTTCAAGCGGCTGCCTCGTACTGCCTGCTGTACAGGTGCTACGATTTAGATACTCTCTTTCTATCTGAACACTTAGGTTTTACACGAGTTTTCACTCTTCTAATCAGTACTGTGATGGGCATCCTCACACCAAATGTCTTCCTGTCCTGCCCGATTACCTGCCTCAGGTACACTAGAAGAGGGTGCCCCGCTTAAAAGAGTTGATGAAAGCCGCTAAATTTTGCACAGTAGCCTCAATGCCTATTTCTCATGCCAGTTCTGAGAGTTACCCATCCTTGTAAATCTTTGATTTTTTTTTTTTTTTTTTGAGACAGAGTCTTGCTCTGTTGCCCAGGCTAGAGTGCCGTGGCATCAGCCTAGTTCACAGCGACCTCAAACTCCTGGGCTCAAGCGATCCTTCTCCCTCAGCCTCCTGAGTAGCTGGGACTACAGGCACGGGCCACGACACCTGGCTAATTTTTCTATTTTTAGCAGAGACAGCTGGGTCTTGAGCTTGTTCAGGCTGGTCTCGAACACCTGAGCTCAAGTGATCCTCCTGCCTAGGCCTTTCAGAGTGTTGGGATTACAGGCGTGAGCCACCGCACCCAGCCATCTTTGATAGCTTAATAGAAATAAATGGTACCTCACCACCAATGGTTAACTAGTCTGGTCACTAGTGTGGCTAAACATAAATTCATGTACTTACTGGCTTTTTGTTTGGATTGTATAAATGGTTCAGGTCCTTTGTTGGTTTTTCCTTTGAGGTTATTATCATTTCTCTTCTTGATTTCGTAAGAAATCTCTCTATATTTAGACATTATCTCTTTGCAATGTGTTACAGATATCATCCCAATTTCAAACACTGTGTCTTGCCCAGCACTGGGCTATGCTCCAAAGGCAGGAGGGGACTTGGCAAGGGAAGCCTGAACTGGGATGGTACATGCAACACAGAGCCCTTCCTCCCTGAACCTACAAACAAATCACTGCTTGCAGAAGTGAGCTCCAGCTCCTAACCTGCCAACTCTAAACCAAGACGCTCTGCCCCTGCGACCTCAGGGGCCCAAAGAACCTCACTGAGCTTTGAAAAAGGAGCACTTCCCACTTTTCTACTTTCAGATGCTGGTTTTTAGAGCACAGCACTAGAAGCACTTCTTACTTTTCTAATAAACCTTGGAGCCTAGCAGATAGGCAGTACTATGTAGAGTGTCACTGACATAAAAATTTAAACTTTCGAAACGGTGAGCAGGCAGAGGCACACAAGAAATGTGCCTTAGAGCTGCTCATGTTTCTAAATGGCCTTACTTATAACCTCATTTCCAGGATTCATTATTCCTGAGCCAACAATAAATTAGGCTTACTGATAGTACCTTTCTCTCTTGACCCTGATTCAATTACTTATTAAGGAGTCACTGTGGTTTAGATTCAGAATTAGAATAAAGGACACAGTGAGCAGAATACAAGACGGCCCAAAATGGCCCGTGGACTCCGCGGAAGCGCCTGCAACTTCGCTGAGCCATGCGCGTGCAGGGCGGCCCGCAGGCTGTGCCGGGGGGCCGGGCAGGCCCCTGGTCAGGGGCTGGTGGGGAAAGAGGCTCACCTGTTCTTTTGGCAGGTACCTGGCTCTGCCCTCAACAATACTCTGCGCCTCTTCAGAGACCCAGAGACAGGCCGCAGCCTGTAGAGGGTGGTGGGCAGGGCCAGGAGGCCCACAGCCCCCCGGGAAGAAGTGGAATTGCTAAGGTCTCATCAGCGCCTGAACTGTCCCATGACCTTATTCCGAAAGTTCCGACAAGCTCCTAGGGTAGGGCTCGGCATGCAAGTGTGTCCCAAAAGGTCACGGGGTATTGGCCAAACAGAGCAGGTGGTGGAGGGCGCTGTTGGGCACAGGCAGTAGGCTGGCATAACCGGAGAAGTTATGAGGAGGGACGTAGCAACAAGGGAGGGGTCGCAAGTCTTGACTTTATTCCAAAGGCCAGAGGGAGCCACTGTGTGCCACCAAGGCTGCCACTGCCCACTGCCCACCACACTGGACACAACTCCGTGTGGCGCTCTCCCCGCTGCGCCCAGGCAGGGCATGTGGATTTCCAGCAGGCCGAGGACAAACCTGGCCTCCCGCAGGCCAAGCAGCGACGGCCGGGCTTGAGGGGCCAGCCCTGCTCCCACGCTAGAATGTCCACTGCATTGTCCTCTGGGCTGCATGTGAGGACCATGGCCGCCTCCCCTCCTCGGCCACATTTTAAAATGCCTAAGGAGGAACCGCGGAGAGGGTGAGGCTGCCGTCTTGGGGGCCACCTGTATCGCCCCTCAGAGAGGCCGGGACCCCCTGGAAGGAAAAGCAGCAGAGGAGCTTCCACCAGCTTGAGCTCTGGTTGAGCCAGGCCACAGCAACAGGAAAGGAGGAGAGGCCTCCTGGGCTGCAGGCTGGAGGGCAGGTTCTGGGGCCCCAGACACGGGCTCTTGTCGGGCTGGCCCTCTCCCGGGCCCACTCAGCCCCTGGGAGCACCAGGCAGATGCGGCTTGGGCTTGGCAGCTGGAGCAAGGAGCCAAGGCAGCGTGGGCCTGGCCCTTGACCTTTACGTGTCACAAGGCTTTGACACAAACCTCTGCTGCTAGGCAAAACCCTTGGAGATTCCGCAAGAGCAGAATGACATTTTTCCTCTTACAAACATACATATGCACATGTGTTACGTACAACTTTCCGTAAAATATTAAGGGTTCCTAGGACTCCCCAACCTTGTCCTGGACTTGTAAGAACCCACGGCCTTCACCTTGTCTGCAGGGGGAAGCCGGGTCCTTTTACCCCTTGGGAACTTCGCGCACCGTGTCCAGAAACTAAAGCTGAGAAGGGCCCGTGGAACTGTGCAAGCCCGGAATACGGTTTTATTAACTCTGCAATACAAAAAGTAGATTGAAAAACCGAATTAATAAATATTTGCTTAAAATATATAAAGTTTAGCCTTACGCCAACTGGTCAACAGCAACCCAACTCACACGCTATGTAGAATTCACACGTGGCCTGGGGTGTGGGAGAACGCAGTGTGTTTGCAGCAGCTTGGATGGGCCCCGAGGACATCAGCCCTGCCCAAGGTGAGAGCGGCCAGGGCAGAGAAGGCATCATCCCAGCCCCCTCCCTCTTATAAAGGGGGAAACTGAGGCCCAGAGGAGACACGACTTGCCCAAATCACACAGCCAGGAGGTGGGAGGGTGAGAAACCAAAACACAGCCTTGGAATTCACAGCTCACAGCCAGGCTGGGGTAGGCGAAGTGAGTACAAACAACGTCCCAGAATGCAGTGACCATCAGAGACCACTCTGTGACACGACAGGACACTGCAGGGAGAGACCACCCTGCAAATGTAAGAACTGAACACCCCTCGCACTGTCCACAAGTGGGTGGCCACTGCTTCTTTACTGCTGCCCATCAGCTCCACGGTGACCCTCTCTCTGTCAGGTGAAAAGGACCCAGATGCTCTGTCACCACTGGTGCCCCTGTGTCTACACAGCCTGCAGTCAGAACTGGCCGTGGCTTCCTCACACCCTGCCCCGCCCTCCAATCATCCTGCAGAAGCCCCACCCCTGTGCTCAGCTCTTCCCGGCCCCTCGCTCCTGGACACCCCACTGCCCTCCCGCTGCAAGTCCTCACCTACGTCTGTTTGCGAGCAGTTGTGTTCCTGGTGTCTTCTCCAGTGAGGGCAAACCCAAGTCAAAGGCTGGGCGTCTCCCCCTGAGGGTGGGGGTAGCATCGGAATCACCGTCTCCAAATCCCACCCGTCCGACCGGCCCACTCCCGGGCCTGGCTCGCTCCCGCAGCGCAGAAGCACCGGGCCAGAGGCTGGCTGTGATGCGTCAGCTGTGGGCTTTCACGGGGGCTCCGTGCCCGTCTCTACCCACCCCCAGTTCACACTCACTGTCACAGGACTGGGCTCCGCCCGCCAGGAGAGCCCTGGCACAGCGTCACACGGACAGCTGGCCTGGGCAGGGTAGCTGCTCGCAGCCTGTCACAGTTGCTGACAGTCCACATCTGGAACCAAACGTGGGGACTTGATGGCAACATCTCCACGTGAGGGTCCAAGGCACAGTCCTGACTCACCCACTTTCGAGTCACCAAAGCATGTAGGAAGGAATCAGAATCGGCATGCGGCAGGTACTCCAGCTTAGCAACTTTCCAATTCTGCCTCCTCATTTTCTCCCCTGGGAAAAAATACAGGTTTGCTGTCTCCTTCCCTGCAGGGACGTAACAGAGCTTTTACAGACAGAGAACTTCTCAAGCTGCATTATTGCTAAACGGTACATACCAAGGTGCCACTCATGTACGGTGCTGGGACCCGGGCAAGTCTAGCATTCTCTGCAAACGTAACATCACACGCCTTCTCCTCACCCCCTCCTCCTCCTCCTCGACACCCTATAGGCTAAGAAATGAGCATTTGCTTCTTGCAGTAAAACAATTTCTAGGACCAAGCCGTGAGATGCTCTGAGGACAGAGAGCTGTATTTGTTCATCCATAAAACGCGGCTCCTACCGTATTTCTGGTGCAATTAAGAGAACGTGCTATTTCCAGAGACAGGAACCTCATTCCACCATTTCTAGTAGCCAATAAATAGATGAGGCTTCACAATCAACGAGCAGCCCGAACGCTGGGCCCTGATCTTTGTCAGACCAGACAAAAATAAGCCACGGGCTCCGAGCCTTTCTTCCGCGCTCAGCCGCGGCCTGGGCCTGCCCGGAGAAGGGGGCCAAGCAGCCCTTCTGCCCCCCAAGGAGCCCGACTCAGGGGTCCTGCTCCACATCCGTTCATTTCAATCATGTGGTTGGAAAGGAACAGGAGATGAAATAAACTTTTTATAGGAGAAGGCTGGCCTGATGCTACTAGGACTGTGAAGCTTCGCTCCCAGATCTCCAGATCTCACTTGCTTTGATTTTTTTCCTCCTAAAGTGCCTTGGTGAGCAGCTCAGCGGCCTCAGCCTCCCGGCCGGCCCGAGCAAAAGCTGCGCCGAGGCCTGGGGGGAGGCGGGTGTCACGTGGGGATCAGGACTGACCCTGCCCCCGTCAATAAAAGCCCTCCAGGATACGAGGATGCCTGCGGCCCACTGCCCCATGCTGTCCCGCAGGGTGACAGTCACGCTGGGACGGCCAGAGCCCGAAGCCTGACTGATGAGACAGAGGCTTTGATGACAGCCTGTTTGACGGGAAAGCTTCAAATGTCACTGAATTCCAGGCAGCTCTTTCCCCCTCCAAAGCTGAGTTAAAAAGCATCCAGAGCTTTGTCGTGTTATCTCTGGCTCACAGGAGCCCTGGGAGGGCAGCGCCTTTGGGACTTCGAGGCTGTTCAACCCTTTCATCCTCCTGTCTGTCCTCCTTTCAGGGCTCATCGGAACCGTGTCCTTTACCAGAGTATCGTCTAGATTTCCTACCTCCAAAACCTCTGCTCCACGGGCCCTGGCTCCCACTGGGCCCACAGAGCACACGGGTCCAGGCGTGACCCTGTGTACCCCGCTCAGCTCACAAGTCCAGGTGTGACCCATGTGTCCCCAGGACCTGGATGGCTCCTCATCAGCCACTGTCCCCTCCCCACATTCCAGCTTGCTCTGGCTGTCATCTGTGGAACTATCTAACAAGGCCCGGATGGTCACCCACGATGCCAGATGCTGGCCCACTGTGCTGGCTCTGTGGCCTGGGAAGGGGCAGCACCACAGAGGAAAGTCACCCTGCCTGCGGGCACAAGGCCTGGCTGGCAGCACTGACGCTGTGGCTTCGCCAAAGGGCCTGGAGCAGTGGGAGGGGAGACAGCTGCCCCTCCGCTGTGGAGGAGGAGGGGGAGGAGTCACAGTTGGTCCCCGGGGAAGTCTTCAGGGGAAACCTCTAGCTGGGGTTCGTGAGGGTGACTGGGCAGGCTTCACTGTCCCTCTGCCCTGGGTCGCAGGCCCGACAGGGGAGGGGCTGCCTGCATAGAGATCACCCCCAAGGGGCAGGTGCTCTGCAGGGAGATGGAAAGATAATAAGCATTATCTTAGAATAAGCATCATCTTAGAATAAGCATTCTCTTCCTCCCCGTCCCCACTGGCTCCTGCTCTAGAGTCTACCACTGTGGGCAAGGGGGCCACAGCCGGCCCTCACCCGGCCCACCAGCCCCAGCACAGAGTCTGCTCTCGCTGCCTCAGCCTCCACCTCCCTCCTGGCTGGCTGCCTCCGACCGGGCTATGCACCTTGCAGAAGCCTGGACTTCTCCTATTCAGGTCTACCGAGGGCTCCTCAAAGAACATCTAGCTTTTCACCAAAACATGTAGAACAGTCACTCACACCTTGAAATCACGCTGCCAATCAGAAGGGCTCCTTAAAACTTCCACACCTACGGGCTCTTTCTAGGGGTTGGGAGTCACACCCTGGGGTCCTTCCTAAGGACAGCTGGGAGGCACACTGGTGCCACTAGAAAGAGCGTCCCATTTTGGTTTGTGCCAAACCCTCACCTCTCCGTGGAATCAACGCTCCGTGGGGATCTGCCGCCCCCACCGTGCCACCTGCACGCGAAGACCGTGCTCACGCTCACACCCAACCTTCGCCCGAGCGGCTGCCGACGAACCCCCCGCGCTGCTCCAGCCCGGGAATCCGTGCGGGAGGGAACCACCGCGCACGCCGCACCGACTGGTCAAGGGGAACCACCACGCTGGCTGTGCCACCCGCCCTGGTTACATTTTTCTACTTGTTTCCCTGACTCTGGAATTCAAAGCAAAAATTCTGTGACACCATTCAAGTAGAAAAAACACAAATTTTATCATCTGAAGTTCTAAAGCATAATAAAACCAATTATCCAGAATCAAATTTTGATCCTTTCCTCAAATTCACCCAGTCGTCTCATTCCCAGTTTTTTGACATTCTGAGGTGACATTTTTATGAAGGAAGAGGAATCTTTAAATGACAATTAATCCAAGCAACAGAGGGGATTTAAGAATATTTCTCAAGTTCATGGCTATGAACAATGACATAAAAATTAATTATTCACTGCCATAAAAATAGCTCTAGGCTATTTTTTTCCAAGCCTCCTCCAGGAACACATGGGCACACACATGCACATCGCCGAGCGTGACTGCAGGTGCTGCACTTGTCTGCAGGAACACTGTGGCTCAGAAAACAACGCAGTCAGACCTGCTCAAGGAAGATCGGCAGTCGCGTGGCTTCCAGGCAGGATGACATTTTCCTTGCGTGACTTGCCTTCTGTAGCACTCAACCACAAGATCTGCCAGGGAGAATCTAGCTCTAAAGCCGTGAACACGTGAGAGCACGGTCACCCTTGGGGGCAGTGTCCCCAGCACAGACACACAGGCTCCCCGGCTCAGGAGCCATCACTGCTCAGCGGGTGGCTGTGCCCCCGAGAAAGGCTCGCTCCGCGCCCACGGGTCTGCAGGGGCAGCCTCCACGGATCACCTTCAAGTCTGACGTGCCACATCTGGCCCCAGAAACTGCTCTGGGACCCGGAAACAGGGCCAGCTGGCCAAGAGCTGGGCGGCACACACAGCTGAGACCACTGCACCTTCGGCCCTGGCATCCAGCCTCCCTGCCTGGCTTTCTTGCCTGGTTTTCCGTGTCTGCAGGACGGTGGGTTAGTTTGCTAAGCTACCATAAACAAAGCACCACAGACAGGCTGGCTTAAACAACGGGACTTCATTTTCTCCCAATCCTGCAGGCTGGATGTCTGAGATCAAGGTGTGGGCAGGGCTGGTTTCTCCGGAGGCCTCTCTCCTTGGCTTGCAGATGGCGTCTTCCCCCTGTGTGGGTCTGTGTCCTCATCGCCTCTTCTAACAAGGACACCAGTGACATGGAATTGGGGCCCACCCATGTGACCTCATTTACCATAATATCTTGTTAAAGAGCCTACTTCCAAGGAAGGTCATACTGTGAGGTACTGGGGGTTAGAACTTTAGCATCGAAATTTGGGGAGTGCAAATTCAGCCGTGACAGATAGGAGGTGATGTTTAGCAGAGCAGATGCTCAGGATGGAACCAGAAACGCGGGTCTTGGGCAGAGCCACCTCCCCAGCAGGGCAGACCCTAAGCCCCTAGTGGGCAGAGCCCACCCAAAGCCTCTGGGCTCCTGGCACTGGCCCAGCCCAATGGCCCTTGGGACTAGTTTATAGGGGCTGAAGACCTTGAACCTGGGTGTGCTGTTCTTAGTCCTCAGCAGCACCTCCCTTGGGGCCTACGTGCCCATGTCCAGACCTGGCCGTGGGCCAGCGTGGAGTCCCCGGGGCGGCTGGTCTGAGGGCGGAAGGGCAGGACGCAGAGCGCTACAGTGAGCGTCCAGCGTCGGGCTCCGACTCACAGCTCAGACAACAGGGAGAGACAGATCCGGGAGCCCGGCAGAACCTTTGGCTCCTTCAAAGTCCTGTTTCTCGGCAACCCTGACAGGTGACTCAGGTGCAGCTCATCAACGAACAAGCCTACACCCAGACAGTGGCCAGACTTAGCAAATTAAAATACAGGATGCCTAGTTCAATTGGATTGCAGATAAACAACAAATAATTCTTTCATATACAAGTATGGCCATGTGATATTTGGGACCAGCCAACATAGAAAGATTACTGTTTATCTGAAATTCAGATTTTACTGGTGTCCTGTGCTCTGTCTGGCAACCCTACTCGGCAGGGCCAGCCCTCCCTGCTCTGCTGACGCACACCTGGCACCTTTCCGGGCACCTGCTTTCCCACAGGAGCCACCCGCTCAGAGCAGCAGGTCCCGCCAGGGATGGCCTGGGCTGGGGAGCCCATCCCTGCAGGAGGGGACCATCAGCAGAGGTAACCCCTCACCTTGGCCCCACCCCCCTTCTAGAGCCTTCCATGGGTCTGGTGACCCCGACCTACGCTCACGTTACGGGAGAAAGCAGTGATGCCCCGTCTCCTTGACGCCCCTGAACTTGGCCTCCACGGACACGGTACTCCAGGCCTGCTGGTCTGGCCCTGCAGACAGCTGTGGCCAGCACTGCTCCCACCGTCACCGGCGAGCACAGCGAGCAATGACACACAGTAGGTGCAGGGTCATGTGACGCCGCTGAGCTCCTGTACGTGATGCCGAACCCAAACTTGGCAAAATGATGCCTATTTCTCCTGCCCACGTTGCTATAGATGCCCCTAACATGCAGCTGCCAAGGCCGAATCACTCGGCCCGTCAGGGTCCTCGGCGGGTTCTGGCTTCAGAACACACCAAGAATCTGAACACTCCTCACTGCTCCACCATCTCCTGCCAGACCACGGCAGCAGCCACAGCCCACGCTTGTCCCCTTCTGGTCCGTTCTCAACCCAGCACCCGCGGCTTCTCTTTAAAAGATACTGGGGCCGGGCGCGGTGGCACTCGCCTGTAATCCCAGCACTTTGGGAAGCTGGGGCAGGAGAATCACTTGAGGCCAGGAGTTTGAGACCAGCCTGAGCAGCAAAGCGAGACCTCATCTCTAATTAAAAAAAAAAAAAAAAATTATACTGAGCTAAGTCACCCCTTTGCTAAAACCCACCAAAGACTCCCCCACCTCACTCAAAGGACACGCAAGTCCTGACAGTGGCCTATAAGGCCCCCCCGCAGCTCTCCAACCTCCTTCCCCCGCCCGCCCCTCACCCACCAGGCGCACTCCTGCCCCGGGCCTTGCGCTGCCCGCGGCTTTGCCTGGAGGGGAGGGATGCCCACTCCCCACATATGAGCTGGTCCAACCCCCTTGCCTCCTCTAAGTCTTTGCTCAGATCTTACCTCCTCAAGAGGCCTGTCCACCCTATTTAATCCTGCACCTGACCCCTCTCCCCACTCCATCACCCTCACACTCCCTGAACCCTATCTACTGTGTCTTTCTTCCACAACCTTCCTTCCTAACAGCTGTCTGTTTACGGTGTTCACTACGTGCTGCCTTGTTACACCATCTAGAACGCGTGCTCCATGCAGGAAGGAACCTGTGCTGTTCAGTGATGTACTCACTCCAAGAGCCTAAACCGGAGCTTGAGACAGAACGGAGCTCGATAAAGACTTAATACTTATGTGCTTCGTCGTTCATCCTGTGGACACAGAAGAACAACAGCACGAAAAGTGCCGACATGTACTGCGTGCCAGGCACTATGAAAGAGTCTTTATCAATGCTGCACAATTTAAGCCAGGTGCAGTGGTGCCACTCAGGGGACTGAGGCAGGAGGATTACTTGAGGCCAGGATTTCAAGGCTATCGTGTGCAATGATCACATCTGTGAATAGCCCCTGCACTCCAGCCTGGGCAGCATAGTGAGACCCTGTCTCTAAAAACAAACGAACAAAAAAGTTGCACAATTTAATGCTCATGATCACCTTGTAAGTCAGGCTGAAGTTTCTCTGCTTGATAAACGAGAACACTGACTCAGGACACTCAGGATTCTGACCCAGGTCTAAAGCCCATGAGATTCTAGCACCACCCTGAGAAGCACACGTACTGTCTGTGGTTACCTAGGGAGTACCCTGCCCCTTCAGCACTCACTGTCCCTCCCACCTGATACCTGTATTTCCCAGCAGGATGGCCCTCTGCAGACGGGCAGGCAGGGACCGGGCCGCACTCATCCTTAGGGGGCTGTGTGGCATGAGTTAAGGATGCTGGCTCTGGCACCGGGGTCATGGGCACACATCTTGGCTCCACCTGCCACCCCCTGTGGCACGTGGACAACGCACACTGGACACAGGTGATGCTCGTGGCTGGCCAGGGTATGAGAACATGTATGACACAGTGTCCGGCATGCAGTGTGTGCTCGATGATTTGTTCATCCACGTCGCGGTAGCTCTTCTCATGGGATGCTCCTGACTTGTCACATGAGGTCCCGACCTTAGGACCAACTGCCTGTTGCTCAGGGCAAGAGCGAAGGCCCAGCAGCAACAGCCCTAACGCAAGCTCAGAGAACGGACCCACGAGCAGACTCTTGTCCCAAGCCAGGTTCAAAAGGCAGCAACACCCAGAAGAAAAAAAAGGGTCTGTACGAAATCTTCCCTCACCTCTGACTTCCAGAGGGTTAAAGAACCGTTGGAAACACATTAGTGAATGACCAGGTTTCACACGTCCTAATCTTCTGGGATTGCTGCTGTCTGGGCTTTCCCCAGATTAGAGACCTCACGCCTCTGGCCACTTTCGCTGACCTCTAGGCACCAGCCTTTCATCCCTGGGGTCAGGTTTCACCTGGGGGGGCCTGTCTGTCTGGAGGCCCCATGACAATAGGGGCAGATGCCCCCAGGTGGCACACCCCTTGGCACACGGCAGCTAGCGTGGCTGACCGGGAGAGGCAGGCCTGCCGGCCTTTGAAAGCAGAGTGGGCTCCAGACAGGAATGTGAGCTGGGGGAGGGAGGGGAGGGCTCTTGAACTGCCTCCCTCTGGGAGACAGCTGGACCCTCAGATGCCAAAGCCACCGCCAGGAAGCGAGGACGTGACAGAGGACACGTGTGTGTGTGTGTGTGTGTGTGCACGCACGTGTGTGCATGCGGGGTGGGCTTCTGCCTTTCGGTCCAGCTGAAACCTTTCGAGTCTCCGATTTTCCCAGTCTTTCCTTAAAAAAAGAAATGATACCAAACGTTACTAAGCATGTTCTATAACCACACTTCTTGTGAGCTCCGGATCCCATGATGCTAAATGAAACCAACAACCACATCCCCACGAGTGATGGCCCTAAAGGGAGGGAGCCTCAGAGTCCACTGACTAAGCAACCACATCAGCCCGTGTGGCTTGATGACGTCCCTCTTTACCCTTAAGAAAGGTTCGGCAAGAGTTCAGGGGACAGAGAGAGGGGGGGAGTGGGACTGCACTCACAGAGGATTTGCTACACACTAGACATTATAGATGCTTCCTAAACATTACGTCATGTGACCCATCTCCACAAGGCTGTGAGGTATTTATTTATCACTCCCTCATTTTACAGATTAGAAAACTGAGGCTCAGATTAAGTTACTTTGCCAAGTAAGGTAGTAGAGCCTAGGAAATCTGAGAATTCAAAGGATTTGGCTGGACTCAAAGCAGACTCACGAATTTTGACTCAAAAGTCCATGTCCTTTACACTCTCAACCCTAACCCAGGATAAAGTCAGAAACTGCCTCAGCTCCCTGGCATCTGGCCCCATTAACCTATCTGGCTGATGTAGACACGTGGCTGGGTGAAGGTCACCAAACCAGGCCAAGTCAAAACTTCAGAAAACCTTGGCCACCTCCTCGTGACTTTGAGGATTTGGTCTCTTAAGCCCCAGGGAGAAAGTAAGAAACTATCTTAAAAGCCTTTAATGATAGTGACAGCAACATTTAACACATCTCAATTATGACACGTTTAGCCTAGTAGAACACAGGTAACTCTCTGCCAACGTACAGTAGCTTCGAGCCACTACTTGCATGGCCACTGGACTTGGTATTTCAGAATGAGGTTTATCCGGGACACGTCTGCCCTTAAGGGCTCCTGGTCTTCATCCCAGCACGTGCCAGACCAAGTCTTTGTTAGGAACTTGGAAGAACGGAAGCTCTGCGTATGACCCCCCCATCACACCACCGCTCTTCACAGCCCCCGCAGGTGCTTGGCTGTGAGGAAGCCGGAGTCCCACACGACATCACAGCGCTTGCTGCGTGTGCCACGCTCACCTCCAGCCTCTTCTCCGCCAGGCACAGGCGAGCGGCTTTTCAGTACAGTGTTCAATTCCCGGCTCTATCACTAATACTCACTGGGTAAATTACTTAATCTCCCAAAGTCCGTTCCATTTGTATAATGGGGGTGACAATACATAAGGATGAAATAAAATAATTTAAGTAAAGTGCTACCCAATAAATATTTTTGCCTTGAGGTCAAGCCTTTTACATGTCTCTCTGGGTGAAGGTGGTGACCCCAACATTGCACCTTTCCCTCCACTTGTCCCCACTCCGTCTCTCCAGTGCTGAGAACGAGAGGTGGTGGGGTGCACACGCTGTGGTTCCCAGCAGAGCTCTGGTGTGGGGCTTCAGAGCCGCCCAGTGCCCCAGAAGGGGGATCTTAGAACCACGGGTCTCAGGAGAGCTGTGGACCCTTGAGGAAGGCCGTCCCCGCTGGAGGGCTCGTCTAGGTTCCCAGGCTCCGAAGGCAAAGCAGCAGCTGGGCCGGAGGCGGAGCGCCCTGCCCCAGGAGGGCCTGGCAGGGGTCCGCCGTGGACACAGGAGGGCTGGCTTACTATACCACCATGGCAGGCCGGGCAAGCCCACCAGTTCTCCACCAGACGTAGACCCTGTGAGCCTACACAGAGTGATAACCCTCCTTCTAAGGATCTCAGCAACAGAGACAGGAAAACAGCTCAGAAGAAACACAACACACACCTAGAAAGAGAGAGCTACTGGAGGATACAGATGACGGCTTGAATTTTAATTAAAATAATTATAGTGCTCAAAGGGATTCTATTGCAACACACAGGAGGGAAAAAAACAGCTTTCCTGTAACTAGAAAACATGATTTCCCAACTAAACAACTCTTCAGTTGTTTAGAGAAGCTGAAGGTGGTCATATAGGATTCTTGAATCCCTAAGCAGATTCAAGACCAAGGAATCACACAGCAGAGAGAAGCACGAGGAGGTGGAGGGCAGAAGGGACACACTAGGACACTGAGGCTGCATCCCGAGACCCAGGAAGAGAAGGGACAGATGACGGGGGGTGGTGACGGGCACCGAGTTCTGCACGTGCTGTAAGAAAACATACACAGAAGCACACACTAGCAGAGGTTCTGAACCTAAGAATAAAGAGGAAAAAGGCAATCTTTCAGGCAGAAGGAACTCACACCTAAAAAGGAATGGATACAGACTAGCTGAATGGTGGGACCATGGCACTCCAGCGTGGCTTCCCCAGACAACGTATCACTCAGCTATCAAGATAAAAGACACTTGAAGAAAAGAATTCAGAGTACAGCTGACCTCTGATCAAAACAGGTTTGAACTGCACAGGTCCACTTACACGTGGATTTCCTTCTGCCTCTGCCACCCCTGAGAGAGCAAGACCCACCCTCCTCCTCCTCCTCCTCTTGGGCCTACTCAACGTGAAGACAGGGAGGATGGAGCCCTACACAATGATCCACTTCCACTTAAGGAATAGTAAGTACATTTTCTCTTCCTTATGATTTTCTTAATAACATTTCTTTTCTCTAGCTTACTTTATTGTAAGAATATAGTATGTAGGACATATACCATATAAAATATGTATTGAGTTAAAAGTTACACACAGATTTTCAACTTGGAGAGGGAGTCGGCACTCTTAACTCCTGCCGTTGTTCAAGGGTCAACTGCATATATCAACGGGCACCACAGCTGAGGACAACAATAATGGAAGGTCTCTAACAACACATGGACCAAAACCAAGACTCCATGGTGAGAAATGAGGAAAGAAAACTGAAGACCATGAGCCAAAAGGTCTTGGGTCTTCAATGTCATTTCTGATGCCCTTGATCTGATGGGTGGTCAATGTCATTTAAGCATGTAGATTTCCGTCCTGCCTAAGCATTTTAACTATCTCAATGATATGCACAAGACATGCAATTCACTTTTTAAATTAATATCTTTCACATATAATTAAGCATTCTAGATATAACTCAGACTGAAAATATACTTATGTGCTTTACAGGTTAAAATTCTATAAGTTAAAGTATAAATGTTTAGTTATTATTACAAGAGTAAATGTTATAATAATTAAAGATTCTAATAGCTGCTAATTTTAAAAACAAAAAGTATTAAGAAATTAAGGGCTTTCGACTACATAAACTGAGAAACAGAATGACAGTTAGTACAAATATGACAAATACTCTGAGTATGTTGCCCAGATAACTTTTTTGAGTATTTATCCTTTTAGAACTGACAGTTATAAAATTTAAATAATGACACAAGGCAGAATAATGGAGTTTAGTTTATATCATAATGATAATCTTTGTAGAATTATTTCATGTCTTAGCTTTCGTAAACTAAGCTAAATAGCCCTTAAGAAATTTAATGTAATCTTACAGTCATTTAATTTCATTCAGGCTATAACTATTTCAAGAAAATGTCCTAGTTGGGAATTCTCCACCTAGGGACAATGAATTAAAAGCAAAAAGTCAACAGTGCCACCTCAGAAATTCAGGAATAGATAAAAATTTCACAATCATGTATGACAACATGCATAATGAATCACTTCCAATCTAGACCTAAAAGAGAACATATAGAGCATGAAAAGAAGAAAGTATTATAGAAAACCTTTGTTTTCACAAATCAAACTTTACAATAACAGACTTTACAAGAATGCTTTAAGAAAACAATTTCTTTTTTTTTCTTTTTTTTTTCTTTTTTTGAGACAGAGTCTCGGTCTGTTGCCCAGGCTAGAGTGAGTGCCATGGCATCAGCCTAGCTCACAGCAACCTCAGACTCCTGGGTTCAGGCAATCCTTCTGCCTCAGCCTCCCGAGTAGCTGGGATTACAGGCATGCGCCACCGTGCCCGGCTAATTTTTTCTATATATATATTTTTTTTTTAGTTGGCCAGATAATTTCTTTCTATTTTTAGTAGAGACAGGGGTCTCGCTCTTGCTCGGGCTGGTCTCGAATTCCTGACCTCGAGCGATCCTCCCACCTTGGCCTCCCAGAGTGCTAGGATTACAAGCGTGAGCCACTGCGCCCGGCCAACAATTTCTTAGAGTTTTAAGTCTATGGAGACTAATACTACACTCCAAATGAACATTAAAACGATTGCCACAGACAAATTGCCATCTTCAGTAGTTAGAAGATGAAGAATTGCCAAGATTTGCTCAAACTACGAATCCTGGTTGTTAAGTTCCTCCTGGAAAATGTGTTACTGAAAAAAAATTTGCCCTGAATTAACGTGCCCCTTCTGTGTCTTGTACAGCAGACAAGCTGTGCAAACATAGCCAGGCCTCTACGGCCTGCTGGATTACTGAGGAGCTCAGCCGTGTTTCTGCCCTGCTGGTTTGCTGGCCAGGGAATCCTGGGTAACCAAACTCAAGTGTCAGGAAAGCACATGTGTTCTGTATGTGGTATCTGTCGTCTCCTCAGGGAAGACTCCAAACCTGATGCTCGTATACCGGCATCTGAGATGCAGACAGAAATTCCAAAACAATTTTGTTATCCTGAAAGAAAAATAAACTGTTCCACTGCCGCATTCCTGGTTTTTCTCAAGTGACTGTAGGAAGTAGCCACTGCATGCAGAAATGTTAGAAGGAAAAATCGTAAGTGAGGGCAACATATCAAGTTTACTCCTAAAAATATCCAAAGAACACATTTAAGTGGTGAGCCAAGATTGAGTTCATGGGTTTGTGTCAATGAAATTGCAACATCTTATGAACTGACCAAATCCTCGAGTCTAGGAGACAAAAAGAAGGTAAGCCTTTACCTTCAAGAGCTACTATTAGGAAGGTGAGGACATCACTGGTAGAAATACCCTATATTAGTGGATGCAGTAAAAGATGCCTTGCCCAGTGCCCAACCTGAAATGAACACCTCTTCATTTTCACAAACGTGTGGTAGAGTGTCCACAGGTGCAATCAAGCCACTGACAGCATGAGTAATTATTATTTCTGTACTACACTGTCAACCTTTGGAATTCTGACTCCTAAAATCTTTAATAAAGTATAAGATTTTTTAAACAAAACTTTAGACAGTACTCTTGTATCCTGTAAGTTTATTCTACAGTTGGGCTTCAGTCTGGACTTCAGTAGCCATTTGGACAAAATGTATACTTGGTGTATCTCGTGTGTGTGTGTGTGTGTGTGTGTGTGTGTGTGTGTAATATAAAAAGATAGTAAATCTGTGGGATTGAGTATGATAAAAAGTTAAATAAGGATTCTTGATATAGAAGGTCTTGTTCTGAGAAAAACAGTCTTAGTTGGGGAAACAGCATGCTATTTTCAAATGACTATAGAGAAATATACATTTAATTATGAGGTGGGGAGGAGAAAGGGAAAAATATTATAAAAATGGAAAATAAGTTATAGTCAATTGATTTTTGACAAGGGTGTCAAAACAATTCAATGGGGAAAAAATCATCTTTTCAACAAATGATGCTGAAGCAACTGAATACCAACATGCAAAGGATAAAATTGCAACCTTACCTCACACCATATATAAAACATACCTCAAAATAGATCAAAGACATAAATGTAAGAGCTAACACAATAAAGCTTTTAGAAGAAAACATAGGGATAAACTTTAATTATCTTGAACTTGTCGATGATTTCTTAGCTCTGACACCAAAAGCACAAGCCACCAAAGGAAAAAATAGGTATTGGGACTTCACAAAATGTCAAACTTTTGTGTTTCCAAGGACACCATCAAGAAAGTGAAAAGACAGCCCACTAAATGGGAGAAATATTTACAAGTCATATATCTGATAAGAAACAAGTCCAGAATATATAAAGAACTCTTATAACTCAATAAAAAAAGACAAATGACTCAATTTAACAAATGGGCAAAAGATTTGAATAGACAGTTCTCCAAATATGATATGCAAACAGACAATAAGCATATGAAAAGATGATCAAAATAATGAGTCATTCAGCAAATACAAATCAATGAGATACCACTTCACACACTAGGATGGCTAGAACCAAAACTCGAGACAAGTGTTGGCAAGAATGTGAAGGATCTTGAACCCTCATACATTGCCAGTGGATTACAAAATGGGACGGCCACTTTGGAAAAGTCTGGTAGTTCCTCAAAATGTTGAACAGAGTTACCATATGACTCAGCAATTCTACTTCTAGGTATATATATATATACAAGAAAACTGAAAACAATGTTTACACAAAAACTTACATATGAAGGTTTTGGCTATTATAAATAATAGCCAATAGGTGAAAACAACCCAAATGTTCATCAATTGATAAACAGACAAATAAAATACGGTATATAATGTGGTACAGCCATTCAATGGAATATTATTCAACAACAAAAAGGAATGAAATACTGATACAAAAGCCAGCCACAATGACTACATATTACATGATTCCATTTATATGAAATGTCTAGAATAGGCAAATCTATAGAGACAGAAAGGAGAGTAGTGGTTGCCTAGGGGTTGGGGTAATAACTAAAGTTTCTTTTGGGGATGATGAAAATGTTCTAAAATTGATTACGCTGATGGTTGCACAAACTGGGAATATACTAAAAGCCATTGAACTGTATCCATTAAATAGGCGAAGCCATTTGAATTATATCTCAATAAAGCTGTTACTAAAAAAATGGACAGAGAACTTTCACATTATCAAGTAGAACAACAATAACAAAAAAGGATGAACAACTACAACTTGATCAGAACATCAAAAATGGTTAAAAGAGGCCAGGCATGGTGGCTCACACCTGCAATCCCAGCACTTTGGGAGGCCGAGGTGAGGGGATTACTTGAGCTCAGGAGTTCAAGACCAGCCTGGGCAACATAACAAGACACTATCTCTACAAAAAATTTAAAAATTAGCCAGGCATAGTGACATGCACCTGTAGTCCCAGCTACTTGGGAGGCTGAGGGAGGAGGATCACTTGAGCCCAGGAATTCAAGGCTGCAGTGAGCTACGATCGCACCACTGAACTGCCTGGGCGACAAAGCGAGACCCTGTCTCAGAAAGAAAAAAAAAAAAATGGGGAAAAGAGAAAAAAAGCTAAATCAATAAGATAACAAGGAAGAAATAAAATCAAGCCTGTTCATCATTACTTTAAGTGTGGACAGATTGATCTGTCCAACTAAATTAAAGAGCCTATCAGGTAGTGTTAAAAATATAAATCCATCTTTGTGCTGTTCTAGAGCTACACCTAAAATGACAAAAAGGACTGAAAATAACACACTGGGCAAGGAGATACCAGGCAGATGCAAAGAAAGAAAAGGCAGGAATGGCAAAATTAATAGCAGACAAGCTGGACTTCAGGTCAAAGAGCGACGTTATTAAAGGCACAGTATTGGAGGAAAATATAAAAGGTATAAATATGTATGCACCAAACAATCAGCAACTAAAAAACTCTTAATAATGCAAGAACACAGTCAAAATTTCTCTTTTCAAATGAGAGTATCTCCCAGAGAGAAAAAAATAAAGACAAAAGGAATATAAATAGATTAACAGATACCCTTACCTGCCTCAAATAAAGAACACACATTTTTTTCTTATACCTATGCCACATTTGTAAAGATTAATTACATATTTGGTAACAAGGAAAACCTTTACAAAACTTTCAAATTAAAGTCTTAAAGGAGACTTCTGTGATCACAATCCAATAAAATTAGGATTAAATAATCACGAAACAAAAAAATCTTCAGTACTCAGAAATTAAGAAACACACTTTTAGATCAAAGAGTAAGTCAAAAGAGGAACTGAAGGAAACCTTGAAAGCAATGGAAAAGAGAACACTTGCATCAAAACTTACAGAACACACCAAGACGTTATACTCCAAGGAGATTTTAGTGTCAAATGCCTTAAATAGTAGAGAAAATATTTTAAAAATAAAAAGGAACTTTGTACTAATCTTAAGCGATTAGAAAAGGACAGCTCAATAAATCAAAAGGAAGAAGTTATTTTAAAAAGATAAAGGTTCAAACTAATAAAAAACATAAAAAGGACAAATAAACTCAAAGCTGGGGCACTGAAGAGATCAATAAAATAGAAAAACACGTCCTGTGCCCAGTTAAGGACAAGATACAGCCAAGGTGGGCGGCGGGAGAGAAGGAAGAGAGGAGAGAAGACAGGGTCTTCTGCAAAAACAGACAAGATCGCCATTGAGGACAGACAGAGAAACGCAAACGCAGCAGAGATTGAAAGAATCATTAAAAAAATACCGCATGGACCTTCATGTCAACAGATTTGAAAATTCTCGAAGAAATAGATGATTTCTCAGAAGAACAAATCATCCAACTGACTGGAGAAGTAGAAAAATTCAGAAAAGGCACCAAGACCACGCAGCTTCACACCTAAGTCCTATCTAGCCCATAATTCTGTTACATGGCAACAGGAAACTTAAAAATAAGCTGACGTATTTATAAAGCCAAGTGGAATTTTAATGCCCAGACCTGACAAGCCTGAGAGATGAGAAATTATTAACAAATCAGGCTTATGATGGCTTAGTTACAGAAACTCTGAACTCATATTAGCCAACAACAGAATTCAAGCGTATACCAAAGAGACACACACTGAGACCAGCCTGGGTTTATCCAAGAACTACAAAGATAGCTCAATACCAGGAAATCAATAAAATTTACTTCCTCAATAAATTAAATGTGGAAAAAACTACAGAAACGTAGCAATAAATGTTAAAGAGGCATTTGACAAAAGTTTAGCAGGCATTCCTTATAAAAATTAAGTAAAACAGAAACAGAAGACGGTTATTCATGAAGTATTGAGCGAGAAGAGATTGATAAAAGGTGTACAAAAGGAGCCCTTGTTAAATGACACTGCCCACCAAAAAAAAAACTATACACGTATGCGTATGCACAAACGTGTCGGCGGGGGAGGGGGTGGTGGGGTAGGGAAAAACAAACAAAGGCGTCTGTGTATGAGCACCAAGTTGACAACTGGTTACACAGACAGAGATCAGAGAGAAAGAGAAGGGAGGGGAATTCCAACGCAAAAGGGAAAAGGGTAAGAAAAGGACTCCAGTCAAGAACTCTGTATAGTATTACTTTAATGCTTATCGTTAAAATTATAGCTGACCTTGAACAACATGGGGATTAGGGCATCAACCCCTAGAGTAGTCAAAAATCCACATCTAACTTTTGATCCCCCCAAAACTTAACTACTAAGAGCCCACTGTTGACTGGAAGCCTTGCCAATGACACACACAGTCTAGTAATGCATATTCTACATGTTGTACGTATTATGTATTCTTACAATCCAGTAAGCTAAAGAAAAGAAAATGTTATCAAGAAAATCATAAGGAAGAAAAAATATGTTTACTATAAATTAAGTGGAAGTGGATCATCATAAAGGTCTTCATCCTCATCATCTTCACACTGAGCAGGCTGAGGAGGAAGAGGAGGGGTCACTCCTGCTGTCTCAGGGTGGCAGAGGTGGAAGGAAATCCACATATAAGTGGACCCATGCAGTTAAACCTGTGTTGTTCCAGGGTCAACTGTATATGTTTTGACATATATAATTTTGAAAAGATCGCACACAATATTAAAACTGCTGAGAAAAAAAAAGTATTCCTTTCTTTTCTAACTCCACGGCCACCACGTACCTTCCCAGTCCAAATTTCAGGGACAAAAAGTCCTCACTTAATGTCATCAGTGGGTTCTTGGACATTGCGACTTTAAGCAAAATGACCTATAACAAAACCAATTTTTTTTCCTCATCAACATTATAATGAAACAACATTATCCAAGGGCCTGTTCTATGTCATTTTGCTTCAAGTCACAGTTTCAAAGAACCTATTGATGTTAAGAGAGGACTTACCGTACTTTTTTGTAATATTACCTACCCTCAGTTCTACTCCTTGATGGAAATGTCAATCAGAGTATTGGCTGCAGGTCAGAACTCAGGCAGAGCCACCGACACCCCCATCCGGAGCAGGCTCCCGGCTCGCCAAGCTTGCTAGTCTGTCTCAGAGGGAAATGCTCTGGACACATAAAGGAGCAGGGTTTGCAGCAAACCACCCTTTGGCTTCCCTGGGTACCACCTGCATCTACCACGCTTACTGTGGCCCTAAAGAAGTTTTCACGCTGGCTCTTTCTGGGGGTTCCCTTAGGACCCAGGACACCCTTCTTACGACACCACTTGTTACACTGCATCACAGTTATTTGTGGACCAGCTGCCTGTCTTCGCCACCAGGATTTATGCTTGTTTAAGGGCTGGGATCTCTTATTAATTTCTCAAGCCCCACTTTCTAACACAGTGCCTGGCACATAGTAGGCACTCTATAAATATCTGCCAAATGTATGAAATGTACTCAAAAGAAGATGTGAAGTCTATGCCCAAAAACTTTTATTTTCAGGGCTGTTTTGCTTTAGTTTCCCAGGCAATTTCACTTTAAAATTTCTACCGATAAACTGACAGGGTGAAGGAACGTCGGCACTCCCCACGCTGCACACGGCTTGGGTTTGCCTTTTGACATTGGCCCTTGGGAGCCGGGCAGAGACCATGGAAAGCGCACTTAGTTGGAGGCTTCCTGTGCAGGACAGCTGCCCCTCCAGGAGAAGGTGATCCAGGGGCAAAGCTGGGACTGGCATCCAGGGGCACCTGTCTCCAAAGCTCTGTGCACATCACAGTGCCTTTCTGGGAGGCAGAATCGAAGGCAGATCGTCACCCCTTCCCACCAAAGCATCCTGCACACAACCTTCAGAAATGTGGGCTGTACTCTTTCAACTATTAACATGCTCTCATTTCCCTGATATAATCTGCTGTCTTCCTGAATTTATTAAAATCTTGTCCGAAATCTTTGTATTTCTTATCTGCTATACTTCTTAAACAGAATGAGTCTACAGATTTACAATACATAGCGTGAATTCGCCCTTACTATCATTTACCTAAAATTTACCTCTTTCAATCTTAAAGAAAAGCAACTGTTGTCTCTGATTTTCAAATAGGTTCTGTTCCAGGACTCCACTGGCATTCCGAATGCACGATGTCCTAAAACGCCATAGGTTGTGGTCAGCACCGCAGCTCACCTAAGAAAATGCAGCCAAGGAAAACAGGAAATTCTGGAAGGAGATGGACACTGCTTGTCCTGTGCATTCAGACAGAATCTCAGATCTTCAGGTAATCACACACACACACAAACTCAGCAGTGCAATCCTGGGAACACGTATTTAGGACGGCACTGGTGGAAGATGTCGCTTCCTCAAGGTACAAAGTGCTCGAGTAACCAGGACTGTCACTAACCACCCTGTGGATGATCCCACCTGTTGACATTCTCTCCTCCCAGAAAACTGTCCTCTATACTGATCCTTTCTATTCTCATTGTAACCCTGTTTCAAACTTGAGAAAACAGGTCTCCATTTTCAGTTGCTTTTTGCCATGGAAGCTTGTTAGAGGCTGTTGGGGGTTTTTGGGGGGGGTTTTTTTGTTTTTTTTTTTGAGGTGGGGTCTCGCTCTGTTACTCAGGCTAGAGTACAGTGGTGTGATCATGACTCACTGCAGACTCAAACTCCCGGACTCAAGTGATCTTCCTCTGCCTCAGCCTCCTGAGTAGCTGCTGGGACTACAGGTGTGCACCACCACGCCTTGCTATTTTTTTTTTTTTTTTGGTAGAGACAGGGTCTTGATATGCTGCCCAGGCTGGTCTCAAACTCCTGGCCTGAAGCCATCCTCCTGCCTGATCCTCCCAAGGTGTTGGGATTACAGGTGTGAGCCACCGTACCCAGCCCATGTTGGAAGCTTTGAAATGTCAAAATTATATTTTCTACTGGTTTCCTGTCCACCACCTCGGAGAGGATGAGACCAGGCAGGAGGGAGTGCAGTGACCACTTCTCACCAAGGTCTCAGCCACCTGCCCACGGGGTCTCTCTTCCATATGTCTGCTCACTTCCCACTGCCCACAATCCAGGCAGTAGCCCCATCTCACTGCAGGGGCTGGGAAGGTGCTGACAAGCCTGGGCTGGGAGGCACCCAGGGGAGACAGGTTTGGGAACAGTGATCATCTGTGCTTCACAGCCCCTTGCAAGGGACTCATTAATTAGCCAGTCTGACCTGCATAAACTATGTCTCACATTCACCGATCTGCTCATTGGTCCTACTCATTGATCCTTCCTAGTACCCTAATCAAAGGGCCCAGTCTACCCTATGTCACTTAACCACTCTGTGACTCAGTTTCCTCATTTTAAAAACAGGAACAATGATAGTACTCAGCTCCCAAGATGGTTATGAGGATTACATAGGTTAGAAAGTGCTTAGAACAGCATCTGGTACATAGTGAGTGATACACATACCAGCAGCTGGCTTGTACCCTTTCTGACAGGACCCTAACAGAGTCCTGTCTTGGGGGTCTCTGGCCACTAGCAAGTAGGCAAGTGGTAGAAGCCCAAGGATTGGGTTGTTCCCGAAAGTTCGGTCCTCTACCCAAGACAGAAATCTCCGTATCACACACCGGTGCTTCCAGGATAAGGAATTCAGTCCTCTGTGAAGCTGCCTTATCCGCTCTTCTGCTATTTGGGGTGTTAGAGATGCTCAGCTCCTTGTAAACATTCTTTATCAGTGCCAGTTCCCAGATGCATTTTAAAAATCTGCTTCGGCTATCTATTCTTTTGTTCATTCAATCGTTCAGCAAAAGCTGAGCACTGACCGTGTTCTCACCATGACCACAACGCCCACGGTCTCTGCCCACGTGAAAAGTGAACTAGCTGACGGTGGATGGCAAGGGGTGCTGGGAGGGACCAGAGGGAAGGTGGTGCTTTTAGATCCATAGAGATAGTGACACCGGAACCAAGACCAGACCAGCAAGCAAGGGCTGCCATTCAAACACCAGCAGGAAGAACGTTCCAGGTGAGGACCTGGCAGGCACAAAGTCTCTGAGACAGACAGAGGATCAACTTAATGGTAGGACAAGTGCCGCAAGGTGACACTGGAGAGGAAGGCTAGGGTGGGCCTGGCGACCTGGAGGCCACGCTCTCGCGAGCCTGCAATTCCCTTTGGCTTGGATGGGAAGCCGTGAGAGGGTTTAAGCAGAGAAGGGAGTGGACGGACTCATGTTTGTGAAACATCACTTCTCCCTCCACCACGGCCTGGGGGAAGAGAAACGGGACTGGGCGGTGGGCACGAGCAGAAGCTGAGAATCCAAGCAGGCGAAGGCTCCAGCCGCCCGGCCAAGGGGCAGCGTTGCCCTGGTTACAGCCAGCAGCAACGGCAACGATGTCAGAAGCAGAAGGACTTGTGATTCTAAGCTCCTTAAAAAAGTGATTTCTTAAATATATACCTAAATTTGGCCAGCTGTTCATCCTTTTGTAATAATTCTTCCTGGAACTCACAAATAATGGGGAAGAAAGCTTTTTATACTACATTCGAGGCAAGGCAAACGCCACCTTTCCACAGAAGGTATTTTAGGTATTCTATTATTCTTCTGGCATGACATCCTCTCATGCCTCTCCAGAAGATAATACTGTATTTCTTCTCACCAATAAAGGAATAAAGGTTTTATCACAATTCTTTTTGTTGTCACTTTCTGTTTTCCTTCCTTAAAGGAAGGACACTTTTCCACGATTCCACCCAAAGTACTCATTTCTCAACAAACTTGCCAAAGCCCCCTCCCCACGGGATCCAGCATTTGCTAGGTAAATCTACATCATTGCCTGAACCTGGAGTTTGGATTCCTGCTGCAGCTACTTGCAATGGTAACGATTACAAGTGTTAAATTTCAAAACCTTTTCACCTAGAAGATCCTCAAGAAAGGAAGCTCAGTTTGGTGGGGAACAGAGCTAGCAGCTGTCCATGAGCAAAGAAGGTGTCCATGACATGCCTTCTCCTCCCCCCACCCCCCATGCCTTTGCCCAAACTGCTCTCTGGTAGAAACACTTTTCCTTTCTCTTTACCTAATTTTTATTTATTCTTCAAAATGCAGCTTAGGGGGCTAGAAACACTGCCTCTTCCCTAGCCTAGCTGCACGAGGTGTCTCACTCTGGAATCTTGTAAAAATCCGTGTTTACCCTGATCATAGCATTCACCAGAGACTCTTATCTCTTTTTCTTCATTTGGTCTCTCCAACTGGACCCCAGGGGGCATCTCTTACTTACTGTTTTACCCCAGCAGGGTTCAATGTGCTGCTGAATTAATGCCTGGCACACCCGGCACCTTGTTGGTGGGAGTATAAACTGGAATACTGTTTGGCAGCATCTACTAAGCAGTGGTTCTCAACAACTGGTGATTCTGCCCCCCAGGAAAATGTTGCAATGTCTGGAGACGTATTTGGTTGCCACAACTGGGGAGACGGGGTGCTAGCGGCATTTACTGGGCAGAGGCCTGGGATGCTGCTACACACCCAGGATGGCCCCCCAGAACAAAGAATCATCTGGCCCAAAATGTCAGCACGCCCAGATTGAGAGACTTTATACTAAAGGCAAACATACACCTAACCTATGACCCAGCAATCCCACTCCTATGTACATACGCCCAAGGGAAATGACGTGTACGTCCATCAAAAAAACGCGTGCAAGTATGTTCACAGCAGCTGTATTCATAAAAGCCCCCAAACTGGAAACGCAAAAGCCCACTGATAGGATCCTGGATAAACTGTAGTATATTTGCACAATGGAATACTACACAGTAATGTAAAGCTATGACTGCTGCATGCAATAATATGGATGCATCCTGCAGATAAAACAATATAATGGGCAAAATTGACCCATGGTGATGAAACTCAGAATAATGGCTGCCTCTGGGAGCAGGGAGGTACTATGTGGGAAGGGATGAGGGGGGACCTTCAGGGTGCTGGGAATGTTCTTTACCCCGATCTGGGTGGTGGTGACCTGGATGTACCCATGTCAGAATTCACTGTGCTGTGCACTAATGACTCATGCACTATCTGTGTGCTACACCCCAGTAAGCTTCCTCAAATGAAGCATCCTCTACGAGCCACCCTACTGGGAATCACACATTGGTTTGCTGCCTCATAAGCAAAAAGATGCTCTAACAGATCCTCCAGCACACTGTTGGCAGAAGCATAAGAAGGTACATTTCTGGAAGGCTCTTTCACAACAGATATCAAAAGCCTCAAAAAATGTGCAAAATCCTTCCTTCAATTCTATTTTGATCATTTCATGCTAAGAAATAAAGGATGTGTACACAAACTTAAGCTTCAATAATATTCATCATAGCATTGATTTAATAGCAAAAAAAGAGGGGGGGAAAGTAGGGTAATAAACTCAGTCCTAACCAAAGGGAACTGCAGAGTATCACAGATTCAGTAAAATATCTTCTTAAAATTTAAATGGAAAATGTTCACAATATATTAATTATAATTAAAAATCAGGTAACCCAACAGTATGTAACCTAAGATACATGAAGTATATGTTCAGTATATCAACTGTGGTTATCTCTGGGTAATGAAAGATAAATGGTATTTTTAAATTTTTTATCATTTTTCTTTTCTAAAATAAATGTATACTACTTATTAATAAGAAAAATATATAATCACAGCTCTTAAGAGGAAAGGTGAGTTTCAGATGCTAAAATTGTGAATTAGGGCCCGGCGCGGTGGCTCATGCCTGTAATCCTAGCACTCTGGGAGGCTGAGGCGGGTGGATCGCTAGAGGTCAGGAGTTTGAGACCAGCCTGAGCAAGAATGAGACCCCGTCTCTACTAAAACTAGAAAGAAATTATCTGGCCAACTAAAAAATACATATAGAAAAAATTAGCCAGGCATGGTGGCGCACGCCTGTAGTCCCAGCTACTCGGGAGGCTGAGGCAGGAGGATTGCTTGAGCCCAGGAGTGTGAGGTTGCTGTGAGCTAGGCTGACACCACGGCACTCACTCTAGCCCGGGCAACAGAGTGAGACTTTGTCTCAAAAAATAAAATAAAATAAAATAAAAATTAAAAAATAAAATTGTGAATTAGACCTCAAGTAAACCACTCTGCTCCAGTGTATTCAAAGCCCCACCTCCTGCAAAACAGCTCTAAGCTCCCACTAGCAGGGCTCAAGATTAGCAAGGATTAAATAAGGAGCTAGATAAAATTCTAGAATCTTCTCTTCTGTATCCTCATTGTGGTGTTGATTACACAAATCCATTCATGTGTTAAAGCTCACAGAACTATATACCCTTCCCCCCCAAAAGTTAAAAGCAATCATTTTTAACTATGAAAATAAATCTTTTTGACTGAAAAAAGTTCTAGTTAAAAAAAAAAAAAAGCATTCCCTTTCCTGACTTACTGAGTCTGACTAGTTGGGCAGCGATCACTTAACCAGGTAATCTCAGCACCCCCGGACTCTGATGAGAGAGACACCTCTCCATCTTTCCTCTGTGAAGTGGAGGTGGCAAGTACTCCGTATGGAGTCCTAGTGAAGATTAAGTGTGACAACGCGTGAAAACGCAAGTGACAAATGAGACTGTTGTTAGCAGCGGCAGCAACTCAAGTGTCACCCCCACACGGACAGACTCCTGGGAAAAGAGCAAAACAGCTCTCCCAGGAAGCTGCCTTCTCTGAATTCTCCGTGGCGGCTGCAAGATGACACCGGCTTGAGCTTGGTTACTCCGTAGCATTGACTTGGCTCACCAAGATTCAGAGATCTCCCTGGAACCACAGAACATGGCACAGAGCTAAAGGCAGGAGCAGCTGCTTATACTTCATGCCACAGACAGGGCTCCAGGTCTCTGAGCTTACAAACCCCTTTTTCTCTTCTTGTCAAAATGATTTTAAACCACATAAATCAAACTCTAAAGATAAAACATTCAACCATGCCAATCTCCAAAGCCACATGTTCCTCTCCAGCTTCTCAAGGTCATGCCTCCCCGCTGAACGATTAGAGGGTTGCTAATGTAGTGCTCGGGCAAAAAAACAAAACAACAACAACAGAATCAACCTCTTCTATGAAGCCCAATCCCTAACGGAAAGAGCGAACAGCTCGGATCCCAGCCAGTCACGACAAAGGACGGACAGAGCCAAGCAGACAAGAGTCCTTGAGCATCTGTGAATCTGTCAGTTCCTTTGCCTCCTCCGAATCACAAGACTGCTCAGAATAAGAAACCAAAAGGGCAGAGACTCAAAAAGCAGCCGGGCCTGAATTTCATGCTGTTTCTAAAGAGTGAGCTCCCATGCTGTGCTGGTTATCAGCAGTGGGCAGGCAAGGCCGACAGCTTGAGGGGCTATTCTAGAAGAATGTGCAGCAAGTCTGGTTCAGGGAGAGTCATGGGTTCCGCACTCCCAGTAAGCATGTCAGCTCCCAGGCTGACCCCCATCCATGCAAGGGTTAAGAGCCTGTCAAGCCAGCCCTGTAAGCACAGGCACTGTATTTAAGTCATCGCAAGGGGACCCAGACCTCAAAGCACAGCCAGAACCTGGGGGAGGTGAGAAAGGAGACAGAGGGGTGGCAGAGGCCCTTCTCCACCAGTAATTGCTGGTTGCACTTCCCGAGAGGCTGATCTAGGAAGCAAAATATGCTGAAAACAGAAGGAAGTGGCTGGGAACACTGGAACAGCCTGAGGAATGGCTGGGATTTCCAGCCTTAACTACAGAAATGCTGCTAGTAGGGCTGGCACAGGATCTAGCACTGCTGCATCCCTCCCCCTCCTCCTCTCTGGTGGGCACCAAGTGCATCCCTACTGCACGCACACCCTCCACAAGGTGGGGCATATGGTGGCTCCAACTACAGCTCAATGCACACTGGTCCTCAGCGTCTACCTCCCTCCTGCACAGCACTCTCTGCAAAGGTTTCTAGGTCATTGAGAGCTTAGAGACAGCAGTTATAATCTTTTGCTCATAAAAAAAAAACCTACTTAGCCCAAACTAGCACAAGCAATACACGTTTACATACGATACAGTTACACATACACATTTACTTACATGCACATTTACATAAAATACACATTTACACACGTACACATACACCTGTTTTCACAGTGGGAACAAAGCAAGAAGCTTCCTCTATAAATCTAGAATCCTGTGCTTTCCTCATTTGATTCCAGAAGCAATAGCTATTTGGATTACATATTTTCTATTACAAAGCCTGATTGATTACAGATGGAAATGCCACCAGCTTACTGTCCTCCCCACCGCACTCTACCCACCCAGTGAGATCTGTTAATAAACTGGGGCAGAAAGATGGAAGAGAGATCCAGGCTGCATTCCTTGCAAGTACGGAACGCTTGCTTGCTGGAGTGTCTTAGATACGGCACTCTGGCAAACCTAGCAGGCTGAACCTCTCGGCTCGCAGAGCAGCCGGGGTGCAGCTCTCAGCCTCCTGACAAACACATCCATCTCTCTCCACGCTGGCAGGTGCAAAGATTTTTCTCTGACCAACCCCATACTTCTGCATCTATTTTCAGCCCCCATAAGTCATATTCCAGTGTTTCAGGGAAGACAATTCAAACTTAACAAGCCATCAACCTCATCTCTCCACCCCTCTCACCCCAAATTTCCCTCAGGGAGAAATTTGCAAAGAAGAAATTCTAAATTAGAACTGGATTTAAAAGGCAAGCTCCCACACAGAACGGGAAAACGAAACTGGGTATGAAAAACAAATAACCACTAAAGTCTTTGGTTAAAGGGCTTCACTGTGATGCTTAGGTCCAGGTGTGAACTCAGTGGGCATCTGCAGGAAGCAGAATTTGAGCCTAACACCAAATGACACACAATATTGTTCTTCATGACCATAAGTGCTGCAGTGGCCAGATTAAATGTCTGTGCTGCAGAATTTCACCGATTTAAAGGTTACCAAGAAATATAAAATTGCTTTTAAACGTATTTCAGTGTGCTCACCCTTTCTGCACCAGCACGTTCATGATTCTTATTCATAACCAGGCTTAACCTAGCACAAGTTCCCTATTTTGCCTCGAGATACAAGCAAGCAGACTTGCTATATTCTCCCAGGTGGACTTGTATCTCAAATGTTCCAAGATCAAAACTGTACCACAGATACTCAAGGCATAAAGTCTGCCAAACCAGGGCTCTGAACTGATACAATTCTTAAAGAGCCAATATGGAAAACAGCTGTCCAGTGCAGGAGGAACTTAATCACATCCTGGAAAACGTATGGTGGTATAAAAGGACCATACAGAGTGATTCTGAAGATTCCCAGACTCTTAACCACAGCCCAAATGCACATGCTTTAAAATGCACCCACCCCACAGCACTGCACAGCTAACTCCGACTTTGCAAGCCCAGCTGTAGCTCCGTGCACCTACACCGCAGTCTGCAGAAGGTTTGCAAACCACTCCCTACCGACAGAGTCCACCCAGCCCTACCAGCCTCCCAGCAGGCTGCAGCATCATGTCCAGATCCAAGTCCCGGCACTAGCCGGAGGTCCCTTGGGCCTGCCTTCTGTGTGCCATGTTCCTGACCGGTTGAACAATAATCACAGAAAGCCACAGGAAAAGCCGCATGAAGCCCACAGAGGCCACTCCCTGGCCTTTATCAACACTGGTTGCATGCACTTCCACGGAAGAACATGGTGTGCAGGAACACGGGCCTGCCACAGAAGGCCGTGGAGCAAGGAAAATAGCTTCAGAGGGTGGCTGCAGACGCTGGTCTCCACCTTTCAAAGAAGGCAGAGGCTGCTGAGCTTAAGTTGAGTACTGATCTTACAAAGCCAACTCCCACAAAAACAAGCAGTAAGGAAGCCTTGGGGCAGCCACAGCTGCCTGCACTCAGCCACCTTCTCCAGGTGTTCGGGGCTCGGCTATTACCAAAGTGGTAGGCAGAGCACACGGGACAGGACCTGCTGGGACAAGAGCATGCACCTGCATCAACGCTGCTGAATCCGTCCCTTCCTTCCTCCCGGTTCTCAGAAAGGAAAGTTTCTCAGATTAGCAGAACGCTAAACCCAGTAAAGACGCCATGGGCGGCCCCTCCCTCAGCTCTCACTGGGCCGCGCTCCACCTGCTACCGGGTCACCTGGGTAAGGCTTGCTCTGGAGCCATCACTGCAAAACACCTCCCACCCTCTCTCCCCGACCCCAGCCAAGCCAGGCTCACAATCCCCGCAACTAGGGCAGCCTAACTTTAAGCGGCCCCTAAAGTCGGACCCCACAGGTGTGACTGGCTCCCAGGGCAGCACGCGGGGACACTCCAGCGAGGGAACGCAGACCCCCCTCGTCGGCGAAGCGCTGGCCACGGCCTCCGTCTCATCCCCTCCGCCCACGGCTGTGGAGCCCCTAGGCCAGACTAATTTCGAACTAAATCCCCGCTCCCGAAACGCATTTGCTTCCTACAGGCGCAGCCGCCGCAGTCAAGCCAGCCCGGGGGGCATCTGGAGTCCGTCCGCCCGTGCCCACGGCCCTCCGGGCGCAGCCTCCGGCCGTCCAAGCGGGGGTCCCGGCGCCGCGCCCTTGCACCCCGCCCCGCAGGCCGCCCCTTACCGCCGGTGTCCTCGAAGCGCGGGGGCGGGCGGTCCCGCAGCGCGTGGCTCCAGCCCGCGCCGGCCTCGTCGTCCTCCGGGCCCTGCGCGTCCGCGGAGCGCGGCGGCTGCGCGGCGAGGGCCCCCAGGGGTCCGGGGCGCTCGCGCTCGTCGTCCGAGGAGGCGGCCGAGGAGGAGCGCGAGGCGGCCGAGGTGCTGTAGAAGGGGTTCCCGCCGCTGTCCGGGCCCGACTCGCCGAACACGTCGTCCGAGATGTGCAGGCTCTCGTAGCGCGCGCGGGCCGCCTCGAGCAGCGCCGGCGCCCTCCTCCGCGCGCCCGCGCCGCCCTCGGCCATGGCCCCGGCCGCCGCCCGCGCGCCCGCGCCCCACAGCGCCTCCCAGCCGCACGCGCCGGGCCCCGGGCCCGCGCCGCGGCCCGCCGCCCCCCACCAGCGCAGCCCACAGCACAGCGCCCGCCGCCCCGCGCCCGGCCGGCCCGCCGTCTTGGCCGCCGCGGGCCCGGGGCCCGGGAAGCGCCCTCGGAGCTCGGGCACCGCGGGCTGCGCGCCGCGGCGGAGGCTGGGGCTGGGGCTGCGGCCGCGACCGGGCGCCGCCGCCGCGTCTCCTGGCACCGCTGCGCTCCGCGCTCCCTCCCGCAGCAGCGCCGGCCGACCCTCCCGGGCGCGAGCCGCCAGCGCCGGGCCCACCTCCTCGCTCCTCCGCCCGCGGGCCAATGGGGAGCGCGGCGCGGCACGGCGGGGAGGGGCGGGACCTGCGGCGGGCCCGCCTCCTCGCTCCTCCGCCCGCGGGCCAATGGGGAGCGCGGCGCGGCGGCGGCGGGACGGTGGGGCGGGGCCAGATCCGGGCCCGCCTCCTCGCTCCTCCGCCTGCGGGCCAATGGAGAGCGCGGCGCGGCGGGGAGGGGCGGGGCCTGCGCCGGGGACGCCCGTCTGCTCCGCGGGGCGGGGCGGGGCGGGGCGCGGCCAGGGCCGGCGCGGAGGCGGAGGCCGCGGGCGGTTCTGTGGGACGCGCCACCCGGGACGGCCACCGCAGGCCCCGCGCTGCCGCCGGGTCGGGAGGGAGGCCCGGGAGGGCTGGGGAAGCGGATGCTCGGCGGGGCCTTCGTGCCGCCGGTCCGCGGCCCCGGGCGCGGCCCACCCAGCTCTGCGTCCTCCCGCAGTCGCGCCCGGCCGGGGAGCTGTCCGCGCCGGTGGTTCTGAACCGGGCGCCGCGGAGACGCTCCAGGTAGGCGCGGGTCCCAGGGTCACCTCTCCCGCGGCTGCCGCTGCCTCCCGTGGGTCACCCCCGCGGCGCCGCGCGCTCCTGTGAATACCGGGGCTGTCGGGCTCCCCGGAGTCTTGCCCTCATTAGGAGCCGGCCTCGCCGGTCCATTTCTGGGGTCAGATGCTAAGTCAGTCTCGCTTCAATAACCACGTAATTTAAAGGTGGCAGCAACGCAATTAGGTATAGAGTCATTTCTCATCATCTTTGACGTTTGACATCTCTTGAACTCAAAATATTCATTACTGCCACATATCGATTACTCGAAAACATCTATTGAACGTCTCCTTCACACACACACTTGACACACTCGTCTGTTAAAATACTGCACGGTCACCCGGGCTCCAGGGCTTTGATGAACAATGGAGCAGAAATGTTCCCTCCGCCCCTCTCTGTTGGGCAGGAACGTGTGGTGGTCATCCTGTCGATGGCCCAAACATCAATCAGACTCTGTCTTCGTGCTGCCTCCGCTCCCCTCAAATAGTGCAGTAAGTCACGTTAACGGTAATTGGGTCATAAAGTCATTTTCACTTTGAAATAAAATAAATCCGTGGAGATGTAAAGGGCTTACCATTAACTAAATAACAATGACACAAAAGGGAGAGGCATGTTGCTACTTCTACACAGGCATGAAAGGATGAAGGACCATTCTGCCACCAAGTGAGGTCAATTCTAGCGTCAAACAGGAACCTTCACTCATGCCCCCCCCAGTCCCTGTGGTTCCTCCTCCCAAACCAGGCACGCTGCACAGGCATGCCTTCTTGATAATCACTAACAGACAATATATTATCAGAAAAGGACTCACATACATTGCTGGCTATATGGATTGGCTCATAAATGAGAAAGTGTTTGCAAAGCATTTCAACTCCCTTGGAAGAACTATGCCACAGAAAAGGGCTGGTTTCCAACATACCTGTATACTGTGCTAACCATCCTGAAGATTTTGAAGACTTATCAGAAAGGATCACGGTGAAACGTAGCTTGAAGATGCCAGGAGCAAAATAAGACTCCATAGCTTGAGTTCAAATTTTGCGATTAGGAATTGGGTAAAACTCCTGCAAGTTTTCATGTTATCTATTAAAAATAACTGAACGTGATCCAGAGAGTTAAAATCTATATGAATGAGTTTCTTCTTCTCTTCTCCAGCTAGCCAGTGAAAAAGTCAGCAGCTAAGGTGCGTGTTTTAAAAACAATGAATTGCTTTGCTACCCATAGCAAGCAGAGAGCAAAGCAGTAACAGTGAGAAGGATGCACCATCTTCCATTGTCCCTAATTTGCACTTGTCTGGTACCAATCCCAAGGAAACTGTGGTGCCTTTGTGTTTCCTAGGCTCACAAACATTTGTAGTTCACACGGGATGCAACATTGAGAAGAGGATTATATGGTCACAAAAGAAACCCACTGATAAACCAAACTGTTGCTTCAAAGCTTGTCAAATAAAAATTAGATGGCTATTTCAGCTTAGAGTTGTTTAGCATGTTACTTTATTTAAGCAAGCGTTTCCAAACAAGAAAAGTAAAAATATTCCAACCTGTGAAGACAGGTGACTGCTTCTCATTGTGATGAGAGGAGAGGAGAGGAGACAAAACAATTGGAAAACAAAAAACTTTCTCATCTGGCTGGCATCCTCCTACATGATGTTGCCATTATCATTCTACATCATTTTTATTAGTAACGTTGTGAGGATAATTGTAGAATCCATGTTACACTGAGGTCTTTTAACTTTGAGTTATTTGAAAACATTTTCCAAATAATTTAACTATAAAATATAATTAAATAATTTTAGGTTGATATTGAGCTTCTGGTTTATGGTTTTCCCAAAGAGCGCTAGGTAATAAAAGCAATTCATTGTGTAGTAGATTCCTTAGGTTTTGTTAAACCAGTGGTTCTTACTTTCATATTACTGGGCCTAATTGCCATATTTCATTAAGCCTAAGCCTCCTTTCATGGTGTAATGCACAATTGTTTTATGTATCACTAAGAGAAAAAATGCTACCATAGAAAACTGTGATACAGTGTTTTCTTTTTACTTCTAATTTTAATTTAAACTTATTGAGAAAGCTCTTTGATAATTAGTTGGACAGATTTTTATTATGCGTCCCTCTAATGCATACATAAATATAAAAATGTAAGTTAAAGTAATTGGTTAAAGTTTTGCTAATTGTGCACTCAGAATCTCACTATCCTTATTTATTTTCTAACTCAGAGTTGTTGATGCCCAGGTTTTTCCCATAATGTGCTTCTCTGAGTCACCCAGAGCTTTTGGGACGCCATGTCTCTTACTACAGTGCTCCTAGGTCATCCAAGCAACTGGCCTCTTATTATGCATGGCCTGATGCTGGTGTTTTGTTTTGTTCTGTTTTGTTTTACCTAATCCAAGGTTTTTGCACAATAACTAGATTTATGTTCCTTCTTCCAAGAGACCTCAGAAGGCCTGTGGCCTGGCACATCAATGAGTGATGAGGCCAGGCATGCCTTAGGAATAATGATGTACTGCACAGGGATTTCCACCTGCCCAGAACCAACTGTAAGACAATTCTTGGCTGGGCACTGTGGCTCATGCCTATAATCCCAAAACTTTGGGAGGTGGAAACAGGAAGATCGCTTGAGGCCAGAAGTTCAAGGCCAGTCTGGGCAACATAGCAAGACCCTACCTCTACAAAAAATAAAAATTAAAAAATGAGCTGGGCATGGTGGCATGCTTCTGTAGTCCCAGCTTACTTGGGAGGCTGAGGTGGGACAATCCTTTAAGCCCAGGATTTGGAGGTTACAGTGAGCTATGATCATGCCACTACACTCCAGCCTAGGTGACAGAGACTCTGTCTTTAAAAGAGAAAAAATATGAAAGAGTGAGAAGATGAGTTCAGAAAAACTCCATAGGTTTTTTTGCTTGAGCTGCTGCAAGAGCAGTAGGATTAGAGGGAGGAACAACAGTGTGGCTTTGGACATGTAGGGTTTAACACATCTGGGTCTAGAAAGCAGGAGACTGAAGACAGGAATCTGCAGTTCAAGGACCAGGTCTGGGCTGGAGATAAAAATGTGAGTGTCATCAGCAGATAGATGGCAGATACATAATGGGTGAGACCCTCCACCCCCACCCCAGGGACTGAGCACAGATAGGGAGGAGGTCTGAGGATGATTCCTGGAGCACATTGTGTTTAAAGATCAGGGAAATGAGAAGAAATCACTCAAGGAGACAGAGAAGGTTGGATAACTGGGAACAAAGTAGGGTCCTAGAGGATAGAGAAGTATTTCAAGGAGGAAGGGAATAACTAACTGTCAAATGCTGTTAAGAGATGTAGTAAGAGGGCTGAGAATTAACCACTGGGTTTGTCAACGAGAGGATAAAACTACAATTAGAGTGGATTTGAGAATGGGAAAAGAAATGGGGGAATTGAGTAAAGACATTTTGAAGAGTTTTGCCTCAAAGAGAAGAGAGAAAGGGGAGGTTTCAAAGAAGATAAGGGGTGGAGGAAGAGATTTTTTTCTAAATTGGATGTTTGAATGGTTGTTGGAATGATTCTGTAGAGAGGATATAGGAGAGATGCTAGTGAGAAAGGGAACAGTTGCCAAAGCAGGTCCCTGATGGCTGGAAAGGCGGTGAGCTGGCACGCACTAGCGGAAGGTTTGGTCTTCGCGCAGAGGAAGCAGAGTAGACTCTGTGCAGGCACCTTCGTAGATCAGTGGAAGTCTGCAGCATCCTTTCCTCCCTGATTTGGTTTTCCCAGTGAAGTGGGAAGCAGGGTCATCAGCTATACCCGATGCAGGGGGACAGGTGTTTAGCTTTCGGTCCTGGCTGTATGTACCTCAAAACCACCTGGAGAGTCTTAAAAGCACACTCACACCCAGGGCCCGGTTCCACATCAGCTAAATCAGATTCCCGGGGGTGGCCCCTGGCAGTGGTGTGTTTTCAAGGTTTCTGAGTGATTCAACAGCATAGCCAAGTTGAGGGCCCCTGGGCTAGGAGTTTGAGGAAAGGAGGTGAAGAGCAGTGAAAGTGGTTATCCAGGAGTGTAAGACTTAGATGGCTAGAGAAACACATCTGGACTTATAGTCGAGAATTTAATGTGAAATGGGCCAACATCGTTGTGTTTGTCTCCAGTTATAGTCAGTCGTTAGGGGCGGACACAGTGTCAACAGAAGGCTGGGTTTTACCGAAGTGGCGTTTCGACAGGAATATACATGGTAGAGCAGGAGAGTACCAGAGAGTGACCATAGTGATGGGCGTGGAATCTACACCAGCAGCGGGGGACGTGAGAAATCAGGGGAAGGATTAAAAAACATTAAAAAGGAGGTGGGTAAATAGCTTCTAATCACAGGAATTTTTTTTCTCTTCCAGTGATAATTAACATTTCCATGAATTAATTTCAGGCAGCTAGACCCCTGCAAAGCAGCACAAACAACTCTGATTAATGTTCCAACCTACCTTTTTTCCCAACCAGTGAACATCATGAGATGTTTTGAACAAAGAAAAAGATACACATGGGAAGTAAAATCTTCTTATTCTTAGCTCATAGGATACTTTAGTGAGTCAGTGTTGTTTCCAAAGCCCTTTCCACAGTTTTCTACATTGGTCTTGTGTCTCTTCCCTGCTCCCTTGGCAACATCTTCCCTCTGTAAGCACACCCACCCCCACTGCACTAGCTCTCCACAGAAAAGAGGGGGGTCTGATAGAGTACCATCCCGGAAGGGCATTTGCCTTTAAAAGGGAAACTGCAGGAGGAGGTCAGTGTTTAATACAAATGAAAGGATTGCTTAGTGGTAGAATTTCAGGTATTTTAAAAAAGAGGGAGCACAGCTCCCTGCTAGCTGGGAGGCCTTCTCAACCTTCCTAAATTCACAAACCCGTGCTGGCATGGACACAATTTCAAGTATACACTAGATCTTCAGGGTCAAATTCTATCTAAATTATAGAACTCATATGTTGTTGTAGGTTTCGTATAAAGCCACATCTGTCCTTCAGGTTTCTTACTATGAGAATGACAGAAGAATGGTTCTTACCAAATTGTCTGTGAAAGGCCAGTCACCTGCAAAACTCACATAGCAAACCTGGAGCCGTCACCCAGGTCGAAGGCCGTCTGCATGACCTCTGTAGGAGACAGAAGAGAACCAGGAGGACAAACACTAGTATCAGGACTTTAATCAAATGTAGCACAACCTCCAACCATGTTTCTATCTTTATTACCGAGAAACAATTCAGTAATTGTTTTTCATAAGCATTAATGTTGGGATTAAACATGCCGTTGGTCACGATGAGCAACTTAATTATCAGAAAAACATTGCTCTCTAATGTCTGTTCTAATTGCTAAAGCAGCACTGCTAATAGAGGTTAGAAAATTTCCACAAGGTTGAAACAAAAAGAATTCCTCACTTCGACACAGATAGAGATCTCTTCCTCGTGACATTCCAAGTAGTGGATATTTTTCAGAAACAACATTTGGTTCTTTACTGAAGGCTAAAAAAAATGGAGAGCCATAAAAATAATAGTCAGCTTTTATGTACGCCTTCTGTATGCCAGGAACTGTGCTCAGTGGTTTATGTGGAGTATCCAATTTAATCCTTGCAACAAACCCTGCGAGGTTAGTATTTTCACGATCCGTTTTGTAGATGGCAACACATATGCTTAGAGAGGTGAAGTCAATTTTCCAAGGTCACACAGCTCGTACACAGTGGAGTCAGCACTCAGGCAGTCTCCTTCCAGACTGAGCTCTTCATGTTGGTTGCCCACAGTTTTTTGACTGTCATCTGCTCCCGAACCTATTCCCATTTAAGGACAGCCAGCAGCACTTAAATCGCAGGGGCTGTGCACGACGGGTGTCCGCTGGCTTCCGTGATTCAGACCCTGGTGGACGGGCTGACGCATATGTTCTGCTTCAGCGCTTTCCTCTGCCCAGGAACGAATCCACCCTTCAAGCCATTAGCATTAATGAGATAGTACAGGAGGTGGACTGTGGCTACCTACCTGAGCCTAAAGCCACAGCTTCAGTCTGCTTACAATGCTGAACAAAAGCTTTGAACTGATGAACACCCAGCTTCACTAGAAGGTGGCCCTGCTGTCTCTAACAGGACATGGCAACCATTGGAGCAGGGGTCCACCGGCCCCAGTCAAGGCCAGCACAAACTGGTTACTGCCAGGATGAAGCCAAAAGTTGACCGTTAGCAGACACTTTGCCTCATTTGAATGCTAAAAATCATGCCCAGAGGTGGAGATTTAACATGCTAATGAGACGTGATGTATGAAGAAGCATGATCGCCACATGGGCAGCTGCCAAAAAAACTCCATCTCCACATGCTCTGATTTCAATGCTGACATCAAACTTTCTCTGTCCCTTTCTCTGCAAGGTTTGTGCCTTGGCTGGGGGTACCCTGCGTCCCTGTTTGGCCAGAAAACTGAGAGTATAGTATTACAGTCTGAGTCTTGTCTGGTTGAACTAACAATTATTAATAATAAGTCATCTACATGCTGCAGTAAAGTTCCCTCTTTAACAGGTAATTCTCTTAATTCCCTAGCCAGGGATGTGCCAAAGAGATGAGGGCTGTCCTTAAATCCCTGGGGAAGTATGATCCCAGTGTATTGGGGAGCCTATTTTCTGGCAAAACAGGGACACAGGGTACCCCCAGCCAAGGCACAGACCTCCCTTCAAGAGGTCCAATACCTGGGGTTTGTTGTGACACCAGGAGCCCACACCCGGCCCCAGACCGTCGGAGAGCAAACCCTCCCTAGCCACCCCAGAAACTAAAAAGCAACTGCAAGGATCAGGGGCATGTCAGATTTCTGCCGTACGTGGATACCAAACTACGGCTTAATAGCCAAACCTCTGTGTGAAGCCCTAAAGGGAGAAGACAGAGCCTCTGTGCTGGACCAGAAAATACCAGAAGGCATTTGATACCGTAAAAACTGAGTTGGGACATGCACCTGCCCTGGGGCTCCCCACTTTAGAAAAGCCACTTGCTGTTTATGTACATAAAAAATTGGGATTGCATTGGGCATTTTAACCCAAAAGGTGGGCCCAGTACCCAGGCCAGTGGCCTACTTCTCTAAGCAGCTGGACTCCGTGGCCGAAGCGTGGCCTAGTTGCTTGCGAGCAGTGGCCGCCATTGTTTCCTAGATAATGAGGCCTCCAAGTTGGCTCTGGGACAACACACTGAGGTGCAAACACCCCACCAAGGACAGGCGGTGCTAGAAGCTAAGGGACATCCCTGGCTTCCTGGGGGAAGATTGACCAAATACCAGGCACTCCTATTAGATACCCCTGATATGGCTCTAAGAGAATGCCAGACCCTAAACCCGGCCACCCTTCTCCCAAGCCCCAACCAAAAGAACCTGGAGCACCAGTGTGTGGAAACCATAGAACACACTCCAGCAGGTGAGGTTTTAAAAACGAACCTCCCGAAAACCCTGAGGCAGAATGGTATACTGGCAGGAGTGGTTTTATGGAGGAAGGTACCCGAAAGGCGGGTACGCAATCCTAGGGTCACGTGACGTAGTGGAGGCTGGAGCCCTTCCCCCCACACTTCCACCCAGAAGGTGGACTTAGTGGCACTAGTATGGGCATTGCAGTGGGAAGAACAAGGTCCTACATATTTATTTACACTGATTCCAGGTACGGGTTTCTTATACTCCATGTCCATGCGGCCACATGGAGAGAAAGAGGGATGCTTATGGCTAAAAACTCCCCTATCAAATATATAAATTTAATTCTACTTCTCTTGCAGGTGGTACAACTTCCTAAACAGGTGGCTGTAATCCATTGCAAGGGCCACTGACTCAACAAAATGGATCCTTAGTGTGCCGGGGTAACAAGCGGGCTGGCAAAACAGCAGAGTTGGCAGCCAAGATGCAAACTTCCACTGAAATTTGAGAAACTCTTAAAGTTATGGCCCTGGTATTAAGTCCCCAGCCAGTCCCTCTGTTTGCCCCAAGAGAGGCAAAACTCAGAAAAATTAGGATATATTCTCAGTGAGGAAGTGTGGCTCACTGAGAGTCACAAAGCCCTTATTGCAGAGGCTGAACAATGGCAAAGTATTAAACATGTACATGAAGCCACTCATGATGGGAGGGATCCACTCTGGGATCTTGTACAAAAAGCCTTTATTGGGAAAAGCCTTAGCAAGGAAGTGCAACACGTTGCTTGGGTTTGCCAGTTGGGTCTGCAAAATAATCCCCCAAACCATCCAATTCCCGCTTCCTTAGCCCAGCCGGTCCAGCATAGGGGATCTACCTGGGAGAGCACTGGCAATGGATTTCGCTCAAATCCCTGCCCCCAGCAGGGTCTAAATATCTCTTGGTGTTTGTAGACACTTTCATTGGATGGACTGAGGCTTTCCCTTCCAGAACCAAGAAGGCAATGGAAGCTTGTAAATATCTCTTAAAGGAAGTAATCCCTCAGTGTGGACCCCCAAGTATCTCCAGAGTGATAACGGAGCTTCTTTTGCAGGCAAAATAACCCAACCACTTTCTTCCTGTCTAGGAATTACCTACCGACTACCTGCTTCCTGGCATCCTCAGTCTTCTGGGAAGGTTGGGAAGGCAGATCATACACAAATCGTACAGGAACTTCCGCTAAGCTTTGCCAGGAGATGCCCGGATCTTGCCTTAAGTTGCTCCCCACGGCCCTTCTTAGAAAACGAACCACCCCTAAGAGCAACTTAAAACTAAGTCCTTTTGAAATGCTATACGCAAGACCTTTCCTTACTGCAGATATTCTGGTAGATGAGGAACTCAGGCAAAGCTGCAATGTGTAAGCAATTTGGGACAGGTTCAGCCGGCTCTTCTAAAACATTGGAACCAAATATGACCTGGCCTTACTCAAGATTAGAACACTCCCCCACCAATGAAACCAGGATACTGAGTATTGTTACTCACACCTAGAGAAAAGGGTCATCACAAGGCCAATTATAGCCTAAGTGGAAGGGACCCTACCAGGTGATCCTAGTGACCCCAACAGCTGCCACCTGTTCAATGCAAGGAAACCCCAGCTGGCTCCACCAAACTAGAATAAAGCCAATCTCACCTGACTTTTCACAGGTAGCATCTGCCACCCAGGCACACCTGTGAGCTGGCAAGAGACCTTAAGTGTTTGTTCAAAAAGTCCCCACTGACCAGCTGGACCAGCCAGAGCCGGCCCATCCCTGTGAGCCTGTGAGGCTCCCCAGGGAAATGGGCCACTGTCAGATAAGTGGAGTGGCCACTGCTTTGGGGATAATAATAATAATATTTGTCATGCAAAGCATCTTGCTATTACTCTGTCACCTCGCTTAACCTCCTCCCTTGGGAAAAGAATCTTTTTGCCCCGCTGGACATAAGGACTGAAGTCCTTTGTCACGATGCACCCGATACTATTCCTTGCCCACCCTTGCTTAAATATTTGGAGTCCCCTATGTAGGCTCTCAGCACACAGCTCGGGTGAGGGGACTTATAATGGAGACCCAAGAACCCCCTTTGAGCCCTGTTCAGGGAGACCCAAGTCCACTCACTGCTTTAGATCAGGCAGAGAGAGATTTTTATAACTTCCAAAACTAGGCAGGGTCGATGCCTTAATGTTAGCAGGAAGCAGACACAGAAGACAAGACCTCTGACTCTATTCCCCCAAGAACAAGGAGGATAAAGTCTCTCAAGGGGGAATGAGATAGTATAGGAGGGGCCTGAGCTGTGAGCCACAGCTCCAGTCTGTTTGCAACAGAAAGCTTTGAACTGATGAACCCCCGGCTTCAGTGGAAGGTGGTCCTGCTCTCTCTAACAGGACGTGGCAACCCTTGGAACAGGGGTCCGCCTGGCCCCAGTCAAAGCCAGCACAAACTGGTTACCGCCAAAATGAAGCCAAAAGTTGACGGCCCCTAGACCTTTTGCCTCATTTTAATGCTAAAAATCACTCCCAAGGGTGAAGCTTTAACATGCTAATGAGACGTGATGTATGAAGAAGCATGATCGCAGGTGGGCAGCTGCCAACAGAACTCCGCCTCTGTGATTTCAGTACTAGCCTCAAACTCTCTCTCTCTCTCTCCCTTTTAAAAGTCCCCCAGCCCTTTGCTGGGAGAGCCAGTCTTGCTGCTCCTTAAGGAGCTCTTTTCCCTTTTGTTCTTGCAAACTGCCCCCTGCCCCCTGCCCCCACGAAGCCTTGCCTGCTTATGCCTTTTTCAGTCTCCTGCCAATTTCTATGGACTCAGGGACCAAGAACTGTGAGGTCCGTAACATTAATTGTTGTTCAGGGATGAATTAAGCTGCAGGGGTCACGCAGTCTACTGTGCCATCCGTATTCTTTCAGAAAACCTAAGCGGCATAGCACTCAGAGAGAAGGAAGGATGAGGGAGGTTAAGAGGAACTCCCGGAAATATTTCTAATCTAATGATCGCCAGCCCTCACATTAGCATTGGAGTCATTCTGCTGGTGCCTGAAATGCATTGATTTGTCCTGGGACTACCTGCCCCTCGTAACCATCAAAACTCCCAGGATGGGTCCATATGTTATGCCACTTGCCGTGATTCTGCGGTTGAAATACCCTTTCCAGAGAATGCCGTCCAAGGGGAAAGGGACGAGTGGGCAGAACGATACCAGGTGAGAGGCAGCCTCTGACACTTGTAGGGTGGAGAAGCCCATGCTCCCATTTCCCAGGGATGCTCCCCACCCTACCCAGTTCCGAGAGTTCTGCTCTCAGGCTCCTGCCCAGTCGGGACCAGTGGGGATGCCTCCTCCTTCGGTGACCGGACTCTCTTTAGCCCAAGAAGTCCAATTAAGACCTGCCCTCAACTCCACCCCAGTGTGTCTGTCCCTCCCTCCCTCTTCCGGCTTTGTCCCCCTGGCCAAGGAGACCAAGCCAACCCCCCCGTGTGGGCTGCTAAACCGAAGTTAGAGGACACGTACCGGGTGTCTGACCTCAGGCAAGTGATTGGACCTTGCTGAGCCTTAATTGCAGTATCTCAAAGCTGGGGGTGTTGTGAGGCTTAAGCGATGTTAAGTGGACATCACAGAGTTGGGAAGAGTGCTTTAGATCAGGCACGGGTCCCAGCTTGCCAAAATAGAGGGCAAATCAACATTTTAAATAATATTTATATTTTATATTTACATAGGTAAATATATAAATATATGTAAATATAGATATAAAGGTATGCATAAAAAGCTAACATACATATTTATATGCATCTCAAGATGCAGCACCGCCCTCCCCAACAGCGGTGGGTTTTGCACAGACTCGGAAACGGCCCGCCGCGATTGAAGGTCCACCTTGCGAGACTCCATGAGCTCCCCCCCGCGGTGCAGAACCAGCGACCCGAGGGAGGCATTTTTCTGCCTCAGCACAAAGAGCTTTCACCCCTGGGGCACTCACACAGGGCTACAGCAGATGGTGAAGGACATTTTTAAAAATTTTTTTCCAGGCAACTTGACTCATCTGAAAGTATCCCTTCTCTGGGGACAGACAGGTGACCTTGGGAGAAACTTGAAAAAACGCACAGTGTGAGATCTTCACAAGACGGAATGACTCTGGCCTCCTCCCCTCCCAGCCCTGTCTCTGCTCCATCCCCCCAAATCAGCGTTGACCTGGAAGGATCTACGCATCCCCAAACCATTCTTCCCAGAGACTGCCCAAGGACAAAAGCAAGAATGATCTAGAAGGAAACCTGAGAATGGAGAACAAAGCTGCTACGTTCATCGTGGTCCTCTCCCTCTTCGGTACGAGGCTCGTGTCTGCTGGGAATTGATTGTCAGCCTGCCTGGCTACGGGGCGGAGAGCCCAGGGGACAGTCACTGGACCACCGCTCGGGCGCATGTTGCTGGTGGCACCCTCTGCACCTCTCCCTTGAGAAAGCAGGTCCCAGAGACCACACAGAGCCCGCCGAGTGCAACACAGAGCAAGCAGCAAATGCCCCCTTCTGTAAGAGACGGCCTGGGGAGAGGGCTCAGAGAAAAGCCAATGAGTGCGGTGTTCTGTTGGAAGGATGTGTGACCTGTGCGACCCACCACTGTCCCCTCCACCCACACACCCTGTGCGGCTCCTTCATCCTGAGGTTTCGTAATAACTTCTTCCCCTTGAGAGACCAGTCCAGGAGTGGACGGTGGGCTTTGACCGGGAAGGGAGCACACACAGGCGTGCATCGTAGAGGAACCCGTTCAGGCTCACCTCTCATGCCACCTTCAGTGTGCACACTTACGAGTTGTACTAGTTTCCTTTTGCTGCTATGACAAATCACCACACACTCAGCAGCTTAAACACAGCATGCGTGTTCTCTTACAGTCCTGGAGGTCAGCAGCCCAACGGCAGGTTCGCTGGGCTACAGTCAAGGTGTGGGCAGGGCTGGTCCTCTCTGGAGGCTCCAGGGGGAATGCACTTCCCTGCCCTTTCCAGCTCCCAGTGGCCTCCTGCATTCCCGGGCTTGCGGCCGGCCCCTCCCTCCGTTGGCAAAGTGCCTCACTCCAGTATCTGCCACCATCACCATGTCGCCTTCTCCTCCCCTGCAGGCAGATGTTCCTCCGTCTCTCTCATGCGAGGGTCCTTATCACTGTATCACGGCGCAGCTGGATAAGCCGGCATAATCCCCCACTGCAAAGTCCTCAACTCAATCACATCTGCAAAGTCACCTTTGCCATGTGAGGTCACGTGCATAGGTTCAGGGCATTAGGACAAAGACATCTTAGAGGGTCATTATTCAACGAACCACACGCATGTTCCAGAATTTTCTCTGTATCCTGGCTTTACCATTTGTTTTAATTTAAGAAAATATATTTCAAATATGCTTTTACCTTAAGTTACCTTCAGCCTGTCATGTGTGGCTGTTCTCTTACCACTGTGGTCTTTGTGACAAGCACCATCTTGGACGACCCTTGTGGACTCCCCAGGCTCAGCCCAAGGAATAGGGCCTATTTCCAGGGGAACCTCTGATGGCTGCCTTCTAGGGGTTCCCCTCCAACCCCCATCCTCCCTCTGCTTGGGAATTATCATATTTTCCAGGCTGGATTGAGGAGACAACTTTTTTTTTTTAAAGAGACAAAGTCTCCTTGCCTTCTTCCTTCTTGCCCAGGCTGGCCTCAAACTGCTGTTCCAGTGATCCTCCCACCTCAGCCTCCTGAGTAGCTGGGACTAAGGTGTGTGTCACCGCACCAGCAAGACAACAACTCTTAATCAACATGTTTTCTTCCGAATCTCTTGTCTATGTCACCACTCGTTTCTATCTGCTTAAGAGCCTAAGTTTTGAAAACAAAAGCTGAGACTAGACTGTTCCTCTGCTCCCTGCCCTCCCCTCTATTCCTTCAGTCCTCGAGCGCGCGATGTCCTGTCTTGTGCTATTACTTAAAGGCAAAACCTGGGCATTGGGAGGGGGTTGAAACATACTGAGAAAAAACTGTCAATTCATATTGAAAACACACATCTCACCGCAGTAAATCGACTGGACATTTCTGTAGTTTTGATTCTAGTCTCCAGGCCTGATGGTGGCTGGGGAGGAACAGGAGAGGCAGGCAGGGCCGGCTGCACCGCAGGGCACCCTGGTCACACAGAGCCCTGTCCCCGGAGGGGCCCGCAGCATGGTTTAATGCTCCCTGGTGGATGTCTGGACACTCCCAGTGATTTTACCTTTGAACCTGTGTTTGGAGTGAAGTGCGGGGGACAGGGGAGCATGTGCCTGAATAGAGGAGGGAGGGAGATGTGTGTCCCGAGTTCCTCGCGGTGAGTGCAGCGTTCTCGGACCCACGACGCCGGAGAGCAGCGGGTGCTGGCACAGTGAGTTGCAGCTACGACTCAGTAACACGGGCAGGGACCGCGAGAGGCCACGCTTTCCCTGCACACCGGAAGGTGCACTGAACTTAGAAAGAAGGCCATGGCGTTCTAAGATGCAGGAACAACCAAAACCCCATTGTGTCCTTCTTCACGCACGTGATGTCCCTGTGTTAGTCAACCGCTTGGGGTTGCAGTGGTGACACGTGAAGGAAAGGAGCCACCGTTCCTGTCCTTCCAGCCCTTCCTCGCTCATCCATCAGTCAAGGCAGGCACGTTGGTAGAAGGTGTGGGCATCAGGAGCTGAAATAAAAGTGGCTGAGTTAGTTTTGTGCAGGGTTTACGTAGCAAGAACAAAACACATACGCCTTTTCCTGCGTGAAACTGACTTGCATAATTCTGGTGGGTCCACATACGAGTGATTAAGAACTAGCATCGTAAACTCTGAAGATGAATGGTAAAATTCACGCTAATAATTAAAATTTAAAATTGTTCTTTACTTAAAATGACATTAAATAGCAAATAAAAACCACTATAACAAGCCAAGAGAGAGAATTGCAGAAGAAAGTAAAGTGCTTTCTATTTTGGTACTTTTAACAGTGATTTTTTTCATGCCGTTTGAACAAAGGACCTCCTGTTTTCGTTTTGCACTGGGGTTGCAGATTCAGTGGCCAGCCCTGGGGACAGCTGTGCGGTGGCTGGATGGCCCAGTGGAGCAGACACGGTGAGCTCCTGCCCGCCTGGTACCCAGGCCCCCACACTGAAACAAAACCTTAGATAAAGGGAGGGACCCTCAAATTGAGAGAGACCGTTTCTGAAGCAGAGGTGTTTTATGCTGTAAGGCTGCCAGGACAGTTACAGGCTGGGGGGCTTAAACAACCAAAATTCATTATCTCACAGTCCTGGAGGCTGGAAGTCCAAGACCAAGGTGTCAGCAGGGTTGGTTTCTCCTGGGGCCTCTCTCCTTGGCTTGCGGATGGCCGTCTTCTCCCTGTGTCCTCACGTGGTCTCTCTCTGTGTGTCCCAATCTCCTCTTCTTATAAGAACATGGGTCATATTGGATTAGTGCCCAACCTAATGACCCCATTTTCACTTAATTACTTCTTCAAAGGCCTTGTCTTCCAATATAGTCACATTCTAAATTTGGGGGATTAGGACTTCAACATATAAATTTTGGGGGGACACCATGCAGCCCATAACAGTAGGCAAAATTGCACTTGAAATAGAAATTTCAACACATTTTAAAAAACTGAAATCATATTTTTTGTGCACCTTAGTAGATAGACTGAGATTATTTGCAACCTTACAGGGAAACATCCTTTGGAATATACAAACAGCGCATCAGTATAATTCCACACATCCGCAATCAAACAAACGCCAAACCTTCCTAGTGTGGGATTTGGCCACCTTCTGTTCAGTAGCAACACAAACCTCCCTCGGGCTTTTCTTTTGTTCTAGCAGAAAATTAACGGAAAGAGGAATCGGGCATTTGGGCATCTCGTTAGTGTTTGTTTTTAATCATACTCTACTCAATCATCCAAACCTAATTAAGCTCTTGGCTTCATAGAGCTGATCAGGTTAATTACGTGTCATTGGCCACAATGTGCCTTTTGAAATTATCATTACTATTTGTGTTATTCTTAGATATAAGAGACAGGCTTCATTCAAAAGCCATAATTTATCAAATAAAATATATTTCTTGAGCATTTTCTATGTCCAAGGCACTGTTAATTGGCCAAATAACCATTTCCTCATTTCCTTTGAAAAGAGAGTATCTCTCCACTTTGTCTCCCCTGAGAACGTTTCTTCAGGAAGCATCCAGCAGTTCAGAAAGGGTTCCAGAGAAACCCGCTGGCTGAGTCACTCTTCCCAACAGAGCAGAATTCATCTGAAAACAGGTTAATCTCGGATATCCAGCCAGAGACTTTGCCTTAGAGTCATGTCAAACTATGGGCTCCATCATGATTATGTGAGTCACCATGACCGTAGCGCCCACAGCTGCTGGTAGGGCCGGCTCTGTCCACCGAGGGCTGCTGAGCTCCGACTGGCGGACCTCACAGTCCTCACAGCAGCCCACGGGGGATGTGTTGTTTTCACCCCCATGGTACACACGAGCACTAAGTTTGTGAGAAGTCACACAGTTCTCCCAAGGGCCTGTAGCTACGGAGGGACCAGCTGGCATCTCCACCCACTCTGGTTCCAGAGCCTATGTTTGCAAACACTGGGCAAAGCTGGCCTTTCAAGATGTGGGACCCCTGGTGGAGGCGGAAGTGAGAGGGAACGCCCACCTGGCCTGCCCCTGTCCTTATGCACAGCCTGCAGGGACGGCCTGAGTGGCAGTGGGTGCCGAATGCTGCACGGGACACATTTCAGGGAGCAGGTGTGGTGGTGAAGCCGTTCTAGTGACTCACACCGGGGACAGAGGGAAACGGGGCCTGGGGAAGTTATACCTGGGTCCACGCTGCAGTGTCTCCAAACATTTTTTATCGTGCACCTCTTTCCAAAAAGACTTTTGTTGAGAATATACCAATAATGTAAGCATATTTATTTATGTATGCATATTTGTGTTTTTATAAGTTATTGACATACTGCTGCACTAAATTATTATATGCCTTATAAATGACATACAAAAAATATTTAAAAAGATGACATGAAAATTAAATAGAAACTTAATTTATAAATTTATAAATTTATAAAAATTAAGTTTATAATTTATAAAGTAAATATTAATTAAAAATTATTAATTATAATTTATAAATTAATTTACATTAAGTTTATAAATTAATTAGAAACTTTTCTTCCTGCATCTCATCGGACTATCTTTCAAGGCTCCTCTATTTGCGGGACACTTTTGAAAACAGAGATATGGCACTTTGATTTTTACCATTAAATCCTGGGATTTATTTTTAAAGTGGGAAAATAGAGATTTTTTTTTTTTTTAAAGAAATGCCTTCATGATGATCAGAGAAGGCAGAAACCAGTCTTCCCAGTCCCTTAATCCGCGATGCGGCTCCACGGGAGGCTGGAAGCGACATCTCTAGGACCCTGACTTCTCATCCCAGACTCACCAACGCAAAACTTTGAAAATATATTTCACTTAAAATTACTATCATCACATACTTCAGTCATCAGTGCACCAGTATTCAAAGTACATGTTTGGCGGCTCCTTCCAGGTTAACAAAATGTTACCAAACCCACAAGGGGCTTCCATCCCATGTCCAGTGGCTTTCCGAAATCCCATTACCGAGACAATGGGGACTGCCAAGGAGGAAAGGAATTTTTGCTGTTAAAGCTGTCAGCCGGCAGCACAAGAGGGGCAGACTCAAATCTGTCTGTCCGGCTAACCGGGAGCAGGGGCTTCCATAAGGGGTGAAAGTGTGGCCATGTGCACCTGGGCAGGTTGTGTTGAAATTAAGGAGGGGCAGGTTGATTCACAAGTTACAAGGGATGGTGAGTCCTGGCGTCAGAAAGTCTATGGCAGGGGCCTTCGGAGTCTCAACTCCTTTATCTGCAGACATTCCACCATTTCTGGGAAACAACTCACAAAGGTCAAGCAGTCAGTCAAAGTTACCAGGTTCGGTTGTTAAGCCCTGCCAGCCCCGGAATGCAGAGCATAAGAAATCGACAGGAAAAACACGTGTGGGAGTTCATCCTGGGTTTGTTCATGGGGCAGGTTACAAAAAAAACCTGCCAAACCAACCTTTAGGGGAAACACATGATGTTTTTACTGCATTAAGAGGAGGAAGAAGAATGTAGCACGATAACAAGATTAGTTTTAGAGAACTGTTTGTCACCCAGAGAGCTTACAACAGAGAGTAAAACAAAGAGATGCAGTGATCAAAACTGTTTGAGTTTCAGAATTTGACACAATCAACTTCCCAGTAATGGTTGGATGGGACCCGGGGGAGGGGAGAATGGGAGGCCCTCTCTCCTGTGGGGGGAGAAGAGAAAATGCATTTACTGTTCTGTAGAACTTGCAGATTGTGAATAAATTTAAGCATGCTGTCTTAGCCCATTTTGTGTTACTATAACAAAATACCCGAGACTGGACAATTATAAAGAAGAGAACTTTATTTCCCACAGTTCTCGAGGCTGGAAAGTCCACAATCGAGGTGCTGGCAGGGTTGGTGTCTGGTGAGAGCCCGGTCTCCACTTGCAAGACAGGTCTTGCCTGCTGCACCCTCTGGAGGGAAGGACGCTGATGCTCACATGCAGAGGGGCAGAGGAGGGTGAACCCACACCATCTGACCCTTTTATAACAGCATAATCCAGTCACGAGGGTTCTGCCAAACACCTCCCAAAGGACCACACTTCTCAACACTGTTGCATTGGGGATCAAGTTTCCAACACATGAATTTTGGGGGACACAATCAGACCACCATGCATGCCAGTGAGATGGGTTGGGAAGATGTCTGGACACCTGAAAAAGTTAGGGAAGTGGGCTTTGAAGTAACCATCCTGCCATGTTGTCAGCGTCCAGTTGAACACCTGCCATGCACAAGGCTCGCTTTTAATGCAATACCAAAGGAGTGGATGTGTGCGCCTGGTCACCGGCCGCCACATAAAATTGTTCATGTTCTGCACTGCACAAGGCCCCACATCTAAGGAGGTGCCCTTAACATTAAAGCCATCTTTATTATTTTGAAATTTTTTTCTTCAAATATTACTAATTAATTGACTCCAAAAATGGGCAATTTATTGCTTATTATGGCATTTTTGGGTCAGATGGCACAAAACTACCTTCTTTTTTAAAGTCAATGTGTTACAGCAATTTTCTGAAAGATGAAAATAAAGTGCCTCTTTCCAGCAGGGTGGATACATGTATACACTACACATTGGTTTCACAGTAGACCCTTGTGTTTTTTAAAAACTCAACTTTTGTAAGAAAGGATGTACTTATTTCTCAATACAAAGATTTTAGCTGATGTTTGTAGGGAAAACATTTCCAATCTTGGGCCAGATTGCAGATGAAGCCTTAACAATCACTGAGAAGCCGTAACAAGGAGTTTTTCTATATACAATACATGGTTATGGAAGAAATTAACCCTGTAATCTGTGGCTGATTTTGAAGGCTCTAAAGAGGTGGTGGATGTCCAGGCAAAGCCATGACTCCTGCAAAGGCAGCAGGTTTGGAGGAGAGAGTGAAAGTGACGTGGGAAGGCTCTTAAAAATCTCAAGCTGAGGGACCATCAACCACTGAGTTTGCGGAAGACTACAGTGAGGACCTGGAAGAACATCGTATCAACCCCCAATACACCAATGGTTTAAAATCATGAAAGCTACCCTATCCCTATTCTTGAAATGAAGTCATAGGATGGACAGTCTCACTTTTAAGGATGGCCTCGTGCCTCTATTATACCCTACAAAGAAATTTACACCCATAAGTGCTAAGAGTGGAAGCAGAGATCCTCTTGGCAATTGTTTTTCATCCTGTGGTGTTGCCACCCCCTCTGATGATTGATCTGAATCCAGGGGCATCCACAGCAGCAGCTTCTCAAGTTTTGTCAGCTCCAAGTGTCTATGTCACTTAGTGAGTAGCATTATAGGTAATTTTCTTAATTTATGGTAAGCTGCATCTGTATTTTCCCTAGTAGAGCCACTTATGGTTGTGTGTCACGTGCTTGCTGCATTGCTAATGTAATATTGCACGCAAGTCCCACCCGCTGGTGGATGTGGAGCAAGTGTTGGTGAAAAATGCATTCCGTGTTTTGTGATCAAGAAGCAATGTTTTAGCATTTTGTATCCCTCCATGGCTTTGTTACTTACATATAGGCATTTCACTGTGTTTTAGTTTGCCTTAGTAAGTTGCTTAGAGATTTTCTGTCGGCACTTGTCCACGAGGCCGAATCAGGAGAACGAGCACAAGTGGTTTGGGGAGGAGGAAAGAGTAGTTTTATTACTTTTCCAGCAAAGGAGGAAAGATGGTCGATCTTCTCAAAATCCAAATTTCCTCCACAATCACCCAGATACAGAGCTTTTAAAGGGACGGCTCTCAACTTTAGGCAATTACTGTTCAACTACAGTTGATGATTCTGATCGTCCCATCTCTGCTGAAGACAATCTCGTGACCCCCACCCAGGACCTCCCTTTACCAGGTCAGGCTGGGCCATCTCCTGTTGCACAAATGAACAAAAGACTGACCCTGCCCCTCCCAACCACTGGCCTGAGGCAGGGATACGGGCTTTAGGTCTCAGAAAGGATGCAGGATGTTTTAAAGAGACAGAAAATATTTTTGCCTTTTTTCCAGACCATTCCCTCTGTTACATACTCCTCACTCTCAATATTTCCCTTGAGTATCTATGGGAGCAGGGTGATTACTCTGTTACAGGCATATAACGTAGAATAAATTTTCTCATTTAAAATAATGGAAGAAGGACTATGTTTTGTTGTTCAGAACATCTGAGTTCCAAGAATGCATTAACTAATGTTAGGTGAGATGCCTCTGTATTGTTCTGCTTTGATTATAAAAAAGAAAGCAAGTTGGATAAAGGAAAGACCTTTTTGCTCAATTTCTAAAATAATCTTGCATACAAAGAGCTGCTTTTCTGACTCATGTACTGATTGGATCTTAAAAATAAAACACTATTGTGATCCTTCACATTAACAGAATGAAAGATAAAAACCACATTATCATCTAAATTGACACAAAAATCATTTGATAAACTTTAGGATCTTTTCTTGATAAAAACTCTTAACAGTGTAGGTACAGAAGAAAAGTTTCACAACATAGTAAAGGTTATTCATGAAAAACTCACAGCTAACATCATAATCAAGGGGGAAAACTTTTCCATTAAGATCTGGAACGAAGCATGGGTCCCCACTCCAGGCTATTGCCAGGCATGGTCACTGCACACCACAGCCTGGAACTCCTGGGCTCAGGGGATCCTCCCACCTCAGCCACCTGAGTAGCAGGGACTACAGGTGTGCACTGCTGTGCCCTGGTGATGTAACTTGATCACTTGATTAAGGTGGTGTGTGCCAGTCTTCTCCATGGCAAAGTCATACTTTTCCCTTTCAAAATTCAGAAGTATTTTGTGGGGTGGTACTTTAACATTATGTAAATATTTTATTCCTCTTCCAATTTACCATTTATTAGTTTTTATATTTGTATGGACTTATATTTTCTTATTTTTAATGGGTTCTAATCTGTTCCCATCATTATTATTATTTTTTTTTTTTATGAGACAGAGTCTCACTTTGTTGCCTGGGCTAGAGTGAGTGCCATGGCGTCAGCCTAGCTCACAGCAACCTCAAACTCTTGGGCTTAAGCGATCCTCCTGCCTCAGCCTCCCAAATAGCTGGGACTATAGGCATGTGCCACCATGCCCGGCTAATTTTTTCTATATATATTTTTAGTTGGCCAGCTAATTTATTTCTATTTTTAGTAGAGACGAGGTCTCGCTCAGGCTGGTCTTGAACTCCTGACCTCGAGCGAGCCACCCGCCTCGGCCTCCCAGAGGGCTAGGAATACAGGCGTGAGCCACCGCGCCCGGCCCATTATTTGTTTTGATACTTGTGTTGTGCCCAGCTTGGGGGACAGATTGGGGGTCCCTTTTGTGCTGATTTCTGTGTTCTTTCAACAAGCCCCCATCATTCTTTGAGCACTTTGGCACCTCCACAGGCTGTTCCAAGTCTATCCTGTCTGTCCCTGCCCAGCCCTGAAATCAGTTACTTCTCCCGGGTCCCTTAAGTGGAGAATGGAACTCAGAAGCCAAGATCTGAACCTTGGAAGTGCTCACTGCTATGGGGATGCCACTGATCCCAGGCAGTGCAATGCACGGTGCTGAATATGTATAAGCATGTATTGTGTACATCTGTCGGTACGTGTGTGTCCTACATCCATATTTATTTCCCTGTCTCTATGTATTTTGAACTTGAGTTTATGCAATTACTTTCCACTTGAATCCAACATACAAGGTTCATTCTAATTAGTCCCCTCTTTCCCTATTTGTAACTACCTTCTCCAAACCGGGTTAACCTGGTTCCCATTACCCTTATGTACTTACATAGTTTGTCACTTCCCCTGTATGCAACCAGCCTTGCGTCTGCCCTGCCAGATGCCCTCTTTGCCCACACAGGGTCAGATTCTCCACACTGCATTGCTCCACCCACGTGGACAGCCTCCTCACCCTGCTCGGACTCTGACCCCTGCCAGACCTCCCCTCAGCACACCCTCTCTGACGGCTGGTACTGGGTTGCTGCTGCCAACCCCACCTGGCAGGGACACCCTTCTCAGAGGCACTGGGCCAGGCTGCCCTGACAGAGGGGTACCCTCTTCACTCTACTCACGTCAGGTTCTGTGTATTCTTTAAACTCGGTAGGAAACGATGCAGCAAAAAAATTTTTTAAATCTTTTGATACCACTGACATTTTTTACTGTATCCAAAAACTATATGACTATTTTCAACTTCAGTGAAATGTTGAAGTGTATTGAAAACACATTTACCAAACATAAATTTAAAATATTGTTGAATACACACTGGGAAAGTTGAGCTGATGTCTTGATGTCATGAAACCTCAATTGCTGTATGCAAATTTGTTTTAGAAATTCTTAATATTCAAGCCAGGTGTGGTGACTTATGCCAGTAATCCTAGCACTTTGGGAGGCTGAGGCAGGAGGCTTGCTTGAGGCCAGGAGCTCAAGCCTGCAGTGAGCTATGATGGCACCACTGCACTCCAGCCTGGGCCACAGGATCTGTCTCTAAAAAACAAAACTAAAAAAAAAAAAAAAAAGAGAGAGAGAGAGAAATTCTTAATATTCAATAAAGATATAAATTCTAGATTTCAGCCAAAAGTATACTTTTTGAAAACTACACTTTTGGATTTATTTGCTCAGTACTAATTTGATTTGATGTGTTAAGTAAAACTAATATCATTAGCAAAGAGTTACAGGATCCAAGATTCAAGGTACATAATGTTGCAGGAAACATTGAAGGGATTCAGAAATGTTTTGAAGAAAAACTAAGAGACAATATTTATAAAATATACATTAGGGATTCCAAACAAATTGCAGCCTCTTGGCTTTGATGTGGAAAATATTTTAAAAAGATAAGAAAAACTCATTTTTAAAAAATCCCATGATTAGCCCAGCTATGATCCAAAATTAATTTGGAAGTAAATTTCTTTTTTTTAATTTGTTTCAACAGTATCATCTTTCAAAGACAGGTTTATGATACTGAGCGTCATAACCTACCAGTGATCCAGATGCCAGGTGTTTGAGAGTTATAATGCACATGCAGTACTCTACTATGTGCAAATTTATAAGACAAACAGACTGTACATAAATAAGCCATGTGATGTTGATGGGATATTAACATATAAGCAGTAAAAGCCTCAGGTTACTTTCTAAAATCCAGTATGTTGTCTGTGAATGTATTTTACTATATTTGCAGCAATAGCTTTATCAGAGGCCTCTCTACATACTTCTTTTTTAAAAAAGTGTTTGTCTATCACTATACCAACTTTAATTTTTATTATTTTTATTTTTTAGAGATGGGATCTTGCTAAGTTGCCCAGAGTGGTCTCAAACTCCTGAGCTCAAGCGATCCTCCAGCTTCAGCCTCCTGAGTAGCTGGAATTACAGGCTTAGGCCATGGCACCTGGCATCTCTTTACATACTAGCTCCCAGGATACATTCAACTTTGCCAATATAATTTCTCAGAATTCAAATTTATTCAAAAAGACTTAAGCCTGTAATGTCCTAAGAAAGGCAGTCAAGTCTGGCGATGATTTCTACAGAACACAGGACACTGGGGCAAGTAAGCAATGGAGGTATCTTGGCAATGTTGTCAAGGGAGCAAGATGTGTAATTATTTTACAGTCTGGTGACCTTGAGTTTCTCATTATTGTGATTAAAATGTCCATTTTCTATAATTTTATGTCCAATAATTTAATTTGCAAAATCTATACAGATTGACTTCATTTTAGTAATTATTATTATTGAAAAACCAATAATGTGGTAATTACAATTTTTCCCTTATGGAAGAAGCACTCTTTTCTAATTCACTGGGAAGTGTCCTGGAAGCCCACACAGGCCTGTGTCCTGGGTGACCTCTACCAGCCACTGCCTGTACAACTGTACAAAGTCACAGGAAAGAAGTGATAGGACGGCCTTGCTAATGAAACTATCTAGCAGAGAAAAATTAACAGAAGAAAAGAGGAATAAGCTCCCAGCACATAGTTGTCCCTTTCTAGAAAAGATCACAGCACGACAGCCCCTTGTTTGATCAGCCACCTGGTGCTTAACTCGTGATCTCTAAAAGTTTTATTTTAACAGACTTGAAGAGAATAGAAAAAAAAGGAAAAACAGACACAGCCATTTCACAGCCGTTTTCTGTTATCAGCTGGCAACAAATCACTTGTTTTTCCCTCTTGAGCCCCATCAAAAGCCCAAACCACTTGTCCTCCGGGCCAACATTTCCTCTTTCCTTCTTTCTTGTGTCCACCCCTTTTCCTAGCTCTCTAAGGAAAAATAAAATAAACTTTCTTTCTCTAAAACTATTCTAATCTCTGTGTCGAGAATTCTTTCCCATCCTGCACTACGAGTCCCCACCCTAACGAGAAGGGGTCCCCAGAGCCCCTCTGGCTGCTTTTGGGTCAGGAGGTGCTATAGTTTGACCCCCCAGTTTCAGGTTAGCAACTTCCTCACCCCTTTAACCTAGAAAATTATTACTCAATCCATGGACTGTGGATTTATGTGCGTCCCTGGGGGCCTCCCTGACTCTTAGGCCAGCTTGGGGCTCTGTTCTCTGCTCCCAGAAGACTCTGTCCTTAGCAAGCAATTACATGGCGATGTTAACGTAAGTGTGCTGCAGGCTGGGTCTGTGGCCTGTGTGGCCTTGTTATCTCCATAGAGTTTGCCCAGTTAACTGTGAATTTCACATATGGGACATACTTAAAAAATATTCATTGTTTATGTGACATTCAAATTTAACTAGGTATCCTTTTTTTTTTGTCTTTGATATTTGGTTTGTTTGTTCTTGTCATTTTTGCTGAATCTGGCAACGCTTTCTCCATGGCAGAGTGTAGTATTTGGGTGGCAGGGGGAGCTTGGAAATTCTCGGTCAGCCTGATTCTGAGAGAGCTGCGTGAAGGACGGGCTGAAAAGACACAGGGTGAGGCCAGGCGCGGTGGCTCATGCCTGTCATCCTAGCACTCTGGGAGGCGAGGCAGGAGGATCGCTCGAGGTCAGGAGTCTGAGACCAGCCTGAGCAACAGCAAGACCCCCTCTCTACTAAAAAATAGAAAGAAATTATCTGGACAACTAAAAATATATAGAAAAAATTAGCTGGGCATGGTGGTGCATGCCTGTAGTCCTAGCACTCTGGGAGGCTGAGGCAGGTGGATTGTTTGAGCTCAGGAGTTCAAGTCCAGCCTGAGCAAGAGCAAGACCCTGTCTCTACTGAAAATAGAAAGAAACTAGCTGGACAACTAAAAAAATACATAGAAAAAATTAGCTGGGCATAGTGGCACATGCCTGTAGTCCCAGCTACTCAGGAAGCTGAGGCAGGAGGATCGCTTGAGCCCAGGAGTTTGAGGTTTCTGTGAGCTAGGCTGGCACCACGGCACTCTAGCCCAGGCAGCAGAGTAAGACTCTGTCTCCCCCCCCAAAAAAAAATAATAAAATAACTCTTTCTAATGGCTTTAAAAGCCTCTGATGGGTCTCACAACTCAGGTATGTTTCCTCGAGGACCTGGGAGCATCTTTTTGAAATGCCACACCAAGACAGACAGCAGCCCCACGTCCCAGTTCCTATGGCAGGGGGGAAGAACCTAATTGGGGAGGGTAAAGCCTAATTTCAGGGGGCTCCTTGCTTCAGTTTGCAAAACTACCCCCGTCATAAAGATGTGAGAAGTTTGTTTCTCCTCTGGCTGAAGCCAGCACAGGTAGACTCCCTGCTACCATGGTAACATTAGCAGGAACCATGTGTGACAATAGATGCTGCCAAGTCCTCTTACTTTGGGGATGAGTTCCTGTTTCTCTTGAAGTACGTAAGTACGGGCTTGGTTATATAAGGGGTCAGACTTGTTTGTCTTCCTAATCTCTTAGCAGATTATGAGACGCATCACATTCTGGTTTATTCAATAACAAAACAGTTTCTGTCTCTGCTACCTTATGGAGAGGATTTCTGGGTTGGGAGATTTTATTTCGTTTAATCATATTTCCCTAACACCCTGCAGACTAGGTGTTCTCCATGGACCCTGCCAGCTCTAAGAGATTGTCATTCTGTGGCTCTCTCCCTGCTCAGGGAATAATGAACTCATTTGCAGAAGGAGGAAGCCATGAACACCTTGTACATACCACCCTGGAACCTTTTTCTCAGATGACAGCAAACGATTTTCCTAATGCTAACCTTCAGCCCTGAATCTCTGCCTGCCTGATGGGTCACAGGCAGGTTCTGTTTGCTGTTGATGTAAGAAAACTGAGTCACAGGGAGAAATCAGAATTTTTCAGGATTTGAGAAGAATTCTTCCCTTTGTTCCATCTCTTTTGAAAGGAGATCTAAGAAAGGGTGACATTCTGTGACAGAGGGGGCTCAGGAGTGGCAAACAAAACTTCCTGGGGGAACCAACACGACTGAGACCTCCTGTGTCAGAGCGCAGCGTGGAGGGGACATTGACGTGGGACCATCACTAGGAGAGAGCAAGGCATCAGAAAACACGGGATATGTCACTACGCGAGGAATCACAGCACAAGAACTGTCGAGCAGCTACTCTGAAGGCAGTGAGCCGACAGCTGCAGGGTGTCCCAAAAGTCTCCCCACAAAGGAAAAATTTTGTAAAATTTTGTAACGAATAGTTTGTAAACAGAGGTACATTTAGCTACAATTTCCCATTTTCCCTAAGTATGGCGACTTTGGGGACACCCTGTATATTTGTTTCTTCATATAATCCTTAGGACAGCCCCACTGAGGTAGGTGTGCTCATCCCCATTTTATAGAAGAGGAAATTAAGGCCTAGAAAGAAAAACTTGCCCAAGGCCACAGAGGCTCCGTACCTCTCACCTTAACCTGTAAATAGCCCCCACGGCACGGACGAGATGGAGAGGAAGTGGGGTCCCACGTCTCTGCCCTGTAATTCCCATACGATCCCGTGGTACCCGGCCACCGGGGAAACAGGAAGGTTTCCTGGAACTGCTGGTACGGTGCGAAAGGGACCAGCAGTCAGAACTAGGAAAAGGGGCGCAGGTGGCCTTAGGCTGCTCCTCCTGGTTCCAGAGTCTTGCTGTTTGTTGCCGCCTGGCTACTCTCTGCTCACGTCTAACCGAAACAACATGAGGAAGATGTCGCACCTTCCAGGTGGATGCCACTGTCCGGGCAGGACTTCCTGGGCAGAGGCTTGGAGGGTGGAGCTGGCTCGTTGGGCACTTTTGTCCTACGCCCTATAAAGCCAGGCGATCAGGACACCTCTGTTAGGCCTGGGGAGGCGGGGATCAGATTCCTGGCGGGCTGTGTCACGGTGTCCCTTGGGGCAGTGAGTTCAGGGATCCACAACATGGCTCTGACAGTCACACGGTCCCTGGAGCAGACTGGGCTGTGACTACAGAGTAGCAGGAATCATTAAACGGGTCAGTCATGCAAAGTCAACCGATGATTACTCCCCTTTTCTACCACAATGAAATGACAGCACCAACCAAACCCATAATCTTTAGCAGACATTTACTTTGAGAACCAAAATGACGGTTTTGAAAGGTTTTGTCAATGTTCCTTCAATTCACTTCCTTAAAAAAAAAAAAAGAAAAAAAGATCTGAAGTATAGGGAACAGATTTCAGAACTGACTTTTAACTTTGCCATTATCTAAATTGATTCAATTTGACCCAGTTTTCCTTTGCTTCAAGGTCAAAAGCACTTGTGGTATTATAGACTGAAGTTTTCAATATTTAAAGGACACAGACATGTTCAGAAAATTGCCAGTGGGCAAAAAAAAAAAAAAAAAAAAGAGAGAGAGACGAAACTTGAAGTTGTTGGAATAAAGCAATCAGTGTGGAGAATTGTCTTTTATTTTTAATATCAAGACAGAGAATTAACATTTATGAATCTCTTATTTTTTGCCAGATGCTGAGCATATTGGACACCTTCTCTCACTTGATCCTGATAAAAATGTGGTTAGGTCAGCTCTATATTCGTCACGCTACGCAGGAGAAAACACAGGTCACAAGATCCCCCAGCCAGGAAACGGGGCGCTAGTTCATTAGATCACACTGCTTTCCAAGAGAAAAGAAACAATTCTCCAACTCTTTTTGGCTAAAATTTTTAAAACAGGGCTTTTTTTTTTGCAGGGACGGGTTGTTTGTTTTTAAGAGGTAGAGTCTTGCTCTGTTTCCCAGGCTGGAGTGCAGTGGTGTCATCACAGCTCACTGCAGCCTTGAACTCCTGGGCTCCAGCGATCCTCCCGCTTCAGCCTCCCCAGTGGCCAGGACTGTAGGTGTGCACCCACATGGCCTGGCTAATTTTTAGATTTTTTATAGAGATAGGATTTTGCTGTGTTGCCCAGGCTGGTCTTGAACTCCTAGCCTTAAGGGATTCACCTGCCTCAGCCTCCCAAAGCACTGGGATGACAGGTGTGAGCCACCGCATCCAGCCAAAAACAGGTTTAAAAAAAATTGAGATATAACCTATATATAATAAGATGCACATCTTTGTCTTAAATGGCCCATTTGGTAAGTTTCAGCATTGTTTACATTTCTGTAACCACTACCCAAAATAAGTTAAAGGACACTTCCCTAAGCCCAGGAAGCTCCTACAGCCCTGCCAGTCAATGCCCAAGCACCCCGGGTGACCACTGCTCTGATTTCTCTCACCATAACTTAGCCTTTTCTGTTCCTTGACATCATATTAAATGGAATCATACGGGATGTATCTTTTCGTGTCTTGCTTATTTTACACAATACAAGCTTTGGGGATTTATGCATACTGCTCTTTGTAGCAGGAGTTTGTTTCTTTTCATTACTGAGTGCTATTCCATTTAAGGGATACACCACAATGTGTTTATCTATTCTCCTTTTGATGGACATTTGGTTGTTTTGCAGTTTCTGGCTATAAGGAATAAGGTTATTATGAACACTCGAACAGGACTTTTTTTTTGGACACGGGTTTTCTTTGCTCTTCTCTTCTCTTCTCTTCTCTTCTCTCCTCTTCTCTTTTCTTTTCTTTTCTTTTTTAAGACAGATTCTCACTCTGTTCCCCAGGCTAGAGTGCCGTGGCATCAGCCTAGCTCACAGCACCTCAAACTCCTGGGCTCAAGCGATCCTCCTGCCTCAGCCTCCCAAATAGCTGGGACTACAGGTGTGCGCCACCATGCCTGGCTAATTTTTTCTATATATATCTTTAGTTGTCCAGCCAGTTTCTTTCTATTTTTAGTAGAGATGGGGTCTCGCTCTTGCTCAGGCTGGTCTTGAACTCCTAAACTCAAAGGATCCACCCGGCTTGGCCTCCCAGAGTGCTAGGATGACAGGCCTGGCCTTCATTTGTTTTAAGTAACTACTTAGGAGTGGAATTACTGGGTCATAGGGTAGATGCTTGTTGAACTTTTTAAAGAACTACCAAACACACCAAATTGTTGTGCTGTTTTGTTTAAATATTAGAGCTCACTCAACAAACATTTATCAAGCAGCTATCATTTCCCAGACACGGTTCCTGGGAGATAGCAGTAAACAGAACAGGACAGAAATTTCTGCTCGTGGGGACAGTTCGTTGAGGAAGACACAACAGACACATAAACAAGTTAAACACAGAATGTCCAATGGTAATAAGTGCTAAAGAGAAAAATAAAGTTCCAAGGACAAGGAAGAAGCATCAGGTACGTGCTTTGTGAGCAATTAACGTTAGCTATTATCTTTTTCTTTTTTTAAAGATACTGGGTTCTGACTCTTTTGTTACCCAGAAGTCAGATCATTGGATTTTGCAATGGGCTGGTGACCTCAACAAGAAGAGTGTTAGTGAATCCCATGACTTTTTAATTGGCCGTGAGTCATTCCTGCCACCGGATGCAGAAAAAGGGACTATAGGCCGGGCACAGTGGCTCAAGCCTGTAATCCCAGCACTTTGGGAGGCCAAGGTGGGAGGATCCCTTGAGACCCGGAGTTCGAGACCAGCCTGGGCAATAGTGAGACCCCATCTCTATGAAAAGTAAAAAAAATTGGCCAGACATGGTGGCATCCATCTGTAGTCCCAGCTACTCGAGAGGCTGAGGCAGGAGGATCGCTTGACCCAGGAGTTTGAGGTTGCAGTGAGCTATGATCTGTGATGGCGCCATTGCACTCCAGCCCAGGAGACAGAGCCGAGATCCTGTCTCAAAAAAAAAAAAAAAAAAAAAAGAAGATTGTGAACCATTGTAGAGGAGTGTGGGGTTCTGGTGACAGGCAGTCTGGGCTCAGATCCTGGCTTGGCCACTTACAGAGTGCCCTGGGGTGATTATCACCTGCTCTCAGTCTCAGTTTTCCTATTTGCAGACAAAGATAATGATGAGTCCCGACCTCATAAGGTTATAAGGTGGAAGGAGATAATGCTTGTAAATTGCTTGGCACAAAGCCCAATAAACACTCAATATTAGTTGTCAACATTTTTAAAAAAGAGACTGGGGTTTGGTTTCTTATGTGACCTAAGACTTCTACATATTCCCTGGAATAGATATTCTCATGCTTAACCTGCCTTTGAACGGCTGCTTCTGCGGGACCCTTTGGAGATCACTCCTGTTTTATTTCCTGTGACTTTCTTTTTCTCTCTGCGCTGAGCCAGATGAGGAATTCAGCTCCTTTTCCTTGATTTTCACCTAAAATTTTGATTTCAAGTGAAGCCATTAGGTAACGAGTAGCACAGAAAGACGGGCAGGGGTTGGTGTGTGACAGCACCCAGAAGGCCTTGCAAGTGGCTCCGCGCACCATGAAATTGGATCTTCTGCTCCCTCTGATGCTGCACCGTACTGCTCAGCCGTCCTCGGTTTTGTCCTCCCTCTTCCTCTCCTCCCCTCTGTTCTCAGCCTTCGGCTCCACCCCAATTCCTCTTTATTTCTCCTGGGAGCAGTTCAACAGTCTCATTCCTGTTTTGTGAAACTCCTGCTCTCGGTCCAACCTGTACCACCGAGCAGCTCCTTAACAAAGATGGGTTCTTCTCCAAGATAAGTTTGCACAGCACTTGTAACTTGATCAACAATATATGGCCCATGAGAGCTCCTTCGTCCTAGCTGTCCTTACGTGCGAGAGGAGATGTATAGTTTGGGGCACGGATTGGTGTTTCCCCACAGTCTAAGCGCCTGTGCTTTCTCAGATGATGTCTCAGCTTCTCAACGTGGCTTTGTGACCAGTGGGAGAGACTTGGATGTTTGTCAGACTCTGCTTGTACCTTTCTCCTCCTCCCTTTCCTCCTCGCTTTGCCTGGGGCCTTGCCGGGGTGTGGTGCAGGGCAGATGACACGGGCTCTGGCAGCCTGGCACGCTCTGCTCTCTACAAAGTTTCCTCCATCCTTGAACTTGGTTCTCAGGCTCTCTCTGTGAGTCTCGGCTTGTTTTCCACATGCTTGTTTCACTGAGGAAGCCTCTGGGGTTTTCTTCATGCCTTTTTAGCAAACTGTATTCTGTTCTTTTGCTGTTTTGCATTTGGAATTATGCCTTAAATTATGCAGCTTAATTGTTCTTCTTTTACTTTATTTCTCTGTAATTGCTAAGCTGTCTAATTTTATTTTCTCTTAAAAGTCCTCTTTCCTTAGCACCAAAAAAGAAATATTTAGGTATAAATCTAACAAAATATGTACAAGACCTATGTGAGAAAAACTCCAAAGATCTGATGAAAGAAACAGAGAACTAAATAAATGGAGAGAGAGTCCATGTGCATGGACAGGAAGACTCAATATTGCCAAGATGTCAGTTCTTCCCAACTTGATCTATTAAAATCTTAGGAAGGTATTTTGTGGATATAAACAAATGGATTCTAAAGTTCATATGGAAAAACAAAAGATCCAGGATAGCTAACACAACATTGAAGACGACAACAGTCGGAGGACTGACGTCGTCTGACTTCAAGACTTGCTGTAGGCAGGACGCCGTGGCTCACACCTGTAATCCTAGTACTTTGAAAGTCCAGCAGGAGGCTTGCTTGAAGCCAGGAGTTTGAGACCACCCCGAGCAAGAGCAAAACCCCATCTCTACTAAAAATGGAAAACTTAGCCAGGTGTGGTGGCGTGTGCCTGAAGTCCCAGCTACTTGGGAGACTGAGGCAGGAGGATTGCTTAAGCTCAGGAGTTTGAGGCTGCTGTGAGGTATGATTGCACCACTGCACTGCAGCCTGGGTGACAGAGAGAGACCCCGTCTCCAAAAATTAAGTAAGTAAATAAATAATAAAATTCCTAGAAGATAACATAGGAGAAAATATACTTGATCTTGGGTTTGGCAATTGCTTTTTAGATCAAAAAGCACAATCAATGAAAGAAAAATTGATAAGTTGTATATTATATTAAAAACTTGCACTGCAAAAGACACTATTAAACAAATGAAAGACAAACTACAGACTGGAAGAAATATTTGCAAAACATATCTGAAGAGAATAGTATCTAAAATATACAAACTCAACAAGAAAACAAACAACCCAATTTAAAAATGAGCAAAAAATGTGAACAGGCACTTCACCAAAGAAGATACACCAATGGCAATATGCGTATGAAAAGATGCCCAACATGGATGTCCTTAGGGAGTCGCAAATTAAAGCAACAGTGAGGTACCATTACTGTGCTATGATAAAAAATATATTTGGACTTTGTCCCCAGCTCCTGGCACAGAGCTTCTAAGACCCTTGGAACTTCCTGAGTGACAGGAGTGTCCTTTGTTATTCACAAGGGGCCCTTTTGATTATAGCTGGGTTTATAATGAGGTTACTTAGAATAGGGCTCCTAGGTAGTCTCAGGATGGGGCTGGTCACCAGAAAGACCAAGTGACTAGAGGGTTGAACTTTTAGCCCTACTCCCTGGCCTCTGGGAGGGGGCGGGGGAGGGGCTGGAGCTCAGGCTCCGTAAAACCTCTGGAACATCAGCTTCGATGAGCTGCCAGCTGGGAGGGTGCAGCTGGCACCCTGGAGAAGGCATGGAGGCTCCGTGTACCCTCCCTTTCCCCTGAAACTTGCTCTGTGGCGACTTCTGTGTTGTTTCCTTTACAATGAGCTAGTAAATGTAAGTATTTTCCTAAGTTCTCTGAGCCATTCTGCAAATTATTGAATCTGGGGAGGAAACTATGGGAACCCTATGCATTTATAGTCCTCCAATCAGAAGTCCCAGTGGTTTGGGGACTTTCAAATGGCATCTGAAGTTGGGGCAGTCTTGTGGGACTCAGCCCTTAACCAGTGAGTCTGATGCTAACCCCAGACAGTGTCAGTATTAGGTAGAGAGCGAGGGATTCCAGGTCTCCTAGGGACAAAAGTGGGTGCCTTGCCTTGGTGCTGCCTCCTGCCATTGCCCCACCTCGGAAGAAGGACAAGGGTGGTCTCCAGGCCCCAGTCTTGGTGCTGCCCCACCTTAATCCTGTCCTGAGCGACTGCCACACCTGGGGGAGGAGGGAACACCCTACCAATCTACCAGTCAGAACTTAGCGGGCCAACTGCAAAAGAATGCAGAGGGCTCTCTAGCCCATGGGCCAAGTGGCACAGGTACAATACAGTCAGTCTGGAAGGTGACTTTGGACAACCTAAGGCTAATTATCATGTCATTGGCTTAAATCTATGTTGCAGTTCAACACCCCCCATGGGCTTTCAGCGAGGCTCATGAGAGATCTGCATGTGCAGTAAGACTCAGGTCATAGAAGTCCCAGCTGTCCATCAAAATGGTTCCATGATGACATCTGAACCACGGGGAGGTCCCTATGCAGACACTATAAAACAAGACCCAGACCACAACCAAGGGCTCTTTTGCTATGACAAGGGGTCTGGTCACATCTGTGCTGTATGTATCTTGCTCTATAAACCTGTATTTTGCTCTTGCTCTAGAATCCTCTCCTGCTTCCCCTCAATAAATGTCACCTTGCCTTACTTTAGTGTGTCTGGTCATTCTTCGGCCAAGCCCACAGAACAAGATTGCCAAACCAGACATCAGGATTGAATTGAATTGTCTTGGGGGAAGAAGCCCACACCAGGTGTCAGAAGTGCAGTGTTGTATGAGTGAGCATAGAGAAATAGTTTTTTTCTCAGAATGTACTAGAATAGCTAAAATCCAGAGGAGCGACAACATCAAATGCTGGCAAGGATGTGGGACCACAGGAGCTCTCCCTCATGGCAGGTGGAAATGCAAAGTGGCACAGCCACTGTGGAAAAGTATGACAGTTTCTTACAAAACTAAACCTAGTCTCACCACAACCCGGCAATTGTGCTCCTTGGTATTTACTCAAAGGAGTTGAAAACTATGTCCACACAAAATCTACAGAATGTACAACACAAGGAGTGTACCTTGATGCAGACTATGAACCTTAGTTAATAACAATGTATCAATATTGGCTCACCAATTATAACAAATATATCACACTGATGCAAGATGACAATAATAGGGGACACTGTGTGTGTGTGTGTGTGCACCCAGGCGCATGCACCCGTGTGCATGTGTGTGTTGGGCGGGTGGTATGTATGTGAGGAAATTTACAGGAACTTTCTGCTCAATTTTTCTGTAGACCTCAAACTGCTCTGTAATTGTCTGTCAGAGCTGCTGTAATCACGTGCCAGAGGCTGGGTTACCTGAAACAGAAATTTACAGCCTCACCGCTCTGGAAGCTAGATGTCCAAAGTCAAGGCGTGGGAGGGCTGTGCGCCCTCTGGGACCATGGACAGAATCCTTCCTGCCTTTTCCCAGCTTGGGGTGGTGGCTGGTGTCCTTGGCACCCCTCGGTTTACAGGTGCATCGGTCCAGTCTTTGCCTCTGTCATTGCAGAACCGTCTCCCCATCGTCTTCCTCATTCATGTCCGTGTGTGGATCCCAATTTCCCCTTGTTAAGGACACCACTCACCTTAACGCCCTCATCTTAGCTTGATCATGTGCAAAGACCCTATTTCCAAATAAGGTCACACTCATAGGTACCAGGAACTTCCAAATATCTTTTAGGGGGAGCCACAATTCAACCCATAATACACTTTAAAAAATAAAGGGCATCTATTTTTTAAAATCCTCTTTCTTCCTGTGATAGAAGGAAGATGGGGAGAGACAGGAAGAAATGACTTTCAGGATTTGGCATAGATATTTCACTAGTGATAACTATAAATTCTAAAACCTGATGGTATTAATAGAATGATTTTATTTCATTCTTGGTATTCTATTGAAGTAGGGGAAAACACTTAAGTGGAAAGAAAAAGGATCGAGTTCTTCTTTTATATGACATATCTAAAAGTGAAGAATACCTCCAAATACAGGTTATAATGGGTATCAATGTCTAGAAAGCAGCAAATTAAACATGTAGAGATGTAAAGACAATTCCTATGAGAATGGCATTAGGGTAAAGATGTCAGGACTGGGGAAAGCGGGGAATACAGTTTGTGACTGTGTACATTATTACACGTAGACTGTGGCTGGTTAGCTTCCTTGGTTAGAATATTCTGCTAATGAGAACACAGGCTCAGATTTACTTAAAAGTCAGAAACATCCCTCTATTCCAAACCCTGAGCTGTGATCTGAATTCCCGCCATCTCTCTATCTCATGAGTTGAAGCGGTATCATTAGGACCATAAAATTCATCTGTGCCCAAGATGAGCAGAAGCCTGCTGTTCAATATCCATCCTCCCTCCCCTCTAGCTAACCCAGCACCAACTTTGTCCAAGAGACAATGTGCCCCATTTAAAAACATTCATCTCAGCTGGGCACGGTGGCTCACACTTGTAATCCCAGCACTCTGGGAGGCCGAGGCAGGAGGATCACTCGAGGTCAGGAGTTCAAGACCAGCCTGAGTAAGAGCGAGACCTCGTCTCTACTAAAAATAGAAAGAAATTATATGGACAGCTAAAAAATATATATAGAAAAAATTAGCTGGGCATGGTGGCACATGCCTGTAGTCCCAGCTACTCGGGAGGCTGTGGCAGAAGGATCACTTGAGCCCAGGAGTTTGAGGTTGCTGTGAGCTAGGCTGACGCCACGGCATTCACTCTAGCCTGGGCAACAGAGTAAGACTCTGTTTCAAAAAAAATAAATAAATAAAAAATAAAAACATTCATCTCCATGGACTCCCTGGGTGTTCCAGGAAACCTAATTCTGTTTGAGTGGTTGGAAGTCCCTGAAAGCAAAATCTCTCAAGAATTTTCCATTCTTCCTTCCTGGACATGGATAAATATCTGGAGGTTTAGCAGCCAGCTCCTGACCATGACTGTGCGAGTCTTACTCTCAGGAAGCACAGAGGAAATCTAAGACACTGAGGAAATCGTGGGGCTGCTACCCCTCCCCAACTCACTTTTCTTCTTGCGGTTTTATTTGTTGATGAAACTGGGTCATTTGGCCTGGATGACACACCTCAGTTTGGATTTTGCTAACTGCATCTCTGTGTTATCAGTTTAACATGTTCTTCTGTCCCTGTGTTTCCTGTAAGCGGACAGCTAGCTCTAAAGCCCTGCTCGGACTCAAGTCTGGCTCTTGGGGGTGGGAGGAATAACCTGACAGGTAATAGAGGAGTATTTCTATCACGAGGCGCATAACATCTGCTTGTCTGTCTTTTTGTGACGTTGGCAACCACTGATGTTCGTTAGGGGTTCCAAAAATATGATATTCCAATTTTATTACTCCTTTATTTATTAATAGTAACAAAGGGAAACTTTTTCTCATCAACTATTTTGTTGTTTTAAGGAAGAGTTCATACAGGAAAGAGTATAAACACTGACATCTTCCCCTTCATTTGTCAACTTCCAAAATAATGATTTAGTTCCTAGTATCCTTAAAGGTAACCAATGAAGAGGTTTTTATATGTTCATTTGTTTTCAATCATTAATAACTCATGAATTTAATATATGTGCTGTGTTTAAACCCATAACTGTTATTCTTTTTAATAATGAACAAATTGAGGCCGGGGGCGGTGGCTCACGCCTGTTATCCCAGCACTCTGGGAGGCCGAGGCAGGAGGATCACTCAAGATCAGGAGTTCGAGACCAGCCTGAGCAAGAGTGAGACCCCGTCTCTACTAAAAATAGAAAGAAATTAGCTGGACAACTAAAAATATATAGAAAATATCAGCCGGGCACGGTGGTGCATGCCTGTAGTCCCAGCTACTCGGGAGGCTGAGGCAGGAGGATCGCTTGAGCCTAGGAGTTTGAGGTTGCTGTGAGCTAGACTGATGCCACGGCACTCACTCTAGCCTGGGCAACAAAGCGAGACTCTGTCTCAAAAAAAAAAAAAATAATAATAATGATCAAATTGTCCCATCTGTGGCCCCCAGGAGTTTTGCCAAGTAACTCCTGAGTCCATTTCGCACAACCCCAGTTCTCTTGGACAGCTTCCTTGCTGTACAGCTCTGTCTGGTGTATTTCCTGGTCCAGATCTGGAATCACCCACTTCTCTGAGGAGCCTTAGTCTCTGCTAGTAGGAAATGGCATTTACAGGCATCATTCTAGCGCTAGTGGCACTCAACGGGCTGGTCACTGGTTCAAGGCATTTTCCATGGACAGAGCTAAGACATGTGCATTTTTAAAAGATTAAACATTAAGTACATTATGAGCTAATAACTTCTTTGATTTTATATTTAACAGTGAAATCTTAGTTGCTAACCATATTGACACAATTATTTATTTGCTTTCTCTTTCTCTCTTCAAAGTGTCTCCAACTATCTATATTAGTTTTGAAATACCAATAGCAACATTATTTTTAACGATGTGATTACATATTTTAGAGCTCTTTTTGTTCTCAGAATATATTTCTTTAGAAATGCATCATCAAATTACTATGTTTTAAGGTCAATGAAGATAATTTTTTCTATGTGGTCATGCCACCAACTCACTATACAGTTAGATTTGTCTCATTTTGCTTTTGATTTTAAGCAATTATTTAATTTTGCTTCATAATTATGTAAAACTGTTACATATTTTCAAAATCAAATCTACAAAACAAGTTGTATTCAGGGAGGTCTAGCTTTCATTTATTTTTTTTCCACCCTGTTCCTATCCTCTCCTTAGAGTTAATCATTTTATTTTAGTTTTAAAATTTCTTTCTTGTTTTATTTGAGTATCAGCTAACATATCTTTGTATTCATATCCACACAATGGTAACAGAATATACACCATTCTCTCCACCTTGTTTTTAGAAGGATATGAAGACATACATATTCTATAGCAGGGTACAAAGGCATACCTCGTCCCTTAGAAACATTGTTTTTGTTTTATAGATGAAGTCTCACTCTGTGGTCCCAGCTGGAGTGCAGTAGCTATTCACAGGCATAATCATAGTACACTACAGCCTTGAACTCCCGGCCCCCGAATAGCTATGACTACGGGCACACTCCTGTGCTACCTCATTCCATTTTCAACAGCAAGTACTCAACTGTGAGGATATACCATGTATAATTAGTTTATTCAACCTGCTTTCTTCTGACAGACAACTGGGTTATTTCCACTCTTCAAGTATTACAAATAATACAGCAATGAATAGTCTTGTGCAAATTTCTTTTCATTTCACTAGGTTATCTTTGAGATACGTATATTCATAAAAGTAGGATTGCTGTACAAAGGGTAAATGCATATGCAATTTTGCTAGATATTGCAAATCCCTCTCTATTGAGGAACTTCGTGTATTAATTTTATTCAGCAACCTTGTTAAACTCTCTTATTAATTAAAATAATTTCTCTGATTTCTTTTAAATTTTCTACTTATACCATCATATCATCAGCAAATAATGACAATTTTGGTTTTCCTTTTACATATTTTTATCTTTTCTTTTGCTTGCCTTATTTCTTGTTCTGGCACATCCAGTAAAACATTGGATGCAAGTGTTGGAAGCTAACCACTTTTGTTTTGTTCTTAACATTAAGGGGGATGCTTTCTACATTGTGCCATTTGGTTTGATGTCTGTTCTAAATTTTTATAAATGCATTTTATTAAGTTGTGAAAGCTTCCTCCTTTTTATAGTTTGCTAAGAGATTTTATCATGATTAGATATGGAATTTTATCAAATGTTTTTCTGTATCTGTTGAGATAATGATATGATTTTTAATTACTTGATCTGTTATTGTGAATTTCATAAATCACTTTTCTAATATTAAACTAACCTTTTATTCCCAAGATTAGACATTACTTGACCATGATGTAGTTGTCTTTTTATATATTGCTGAATTTCATTTGTTTTGCTGAGGATTTTGCATCTATGCTCATGAGTGACATTGACCTACAGTTTTATTCTTTTTTTCTTAATAAATTGAATTTTTAGAGAAATTTCTCCAATTCATTAATTTTTTAAAATGTATTGGCATAGAGGTGCCAATAATATTTTCTTATTCTTTTGTCTCAGCAGCATTTGTTGCCGCATTCCCCTGTTATTTTCTAGTATGATTCATTGGAGGCTTCTTTCTCTTAATAAATCTTAGCAGAGGTTTTCTATTCATTTAACCTTTCCAAAGAACTAACTTTTGGTTGTATCGATCCTTTTTAAGGCATGTTTGTTTTCTTTGTCACTAGTGTCTTCTGTATCCTTCCTTCTTCTTTCTGTGGATTTATTCTGCTGGATTCTTTCCTTGAAGTTAAGTTGGATGCTTGCTTTATTATTCTAGAGACTTTCTTTTTTCCCTAATGTTAATATTAAACTGGCAGGGAGCAGTGGCTCACGCCTGTAACCCCAGCACTTTGCGAGGCCGAGACAGAAGGATCACTTGAGGCCAGGAGTTCAAGATCAGCCTGGGCAACAGAGACCCCAGCTCTACAAAAAAAAAAAAAGCAAACAAAAATTAGCCAGGTGTTATGGAATGTGCCTGTAGTTCTAGCTACTCAGGAGGCTGAGGCAGGAGGATCGCTTGAGCCCAGGAGTTCAAGGTTACTGTGAGCTATGATTGGGCCACTGCACTCCAGCCTAGGCAACAGAGCGAGAAAACCTTATGCTAATAGAGCACTGTTTTGTTCACCCCACAAGTCTGATATGTATTAACTTCATTATTTTTTATGTCTACATATTTTCTCATTTCCATTATAATTTTTTCTTGGATCAAAAATCCAAGAAAAAATGAGTGGATGAGTGGTTTAGAAGTCTAGTTTTGATATCCAAACATCATGTTGTACACCATAAGTATGTACAATTTTTATTGTCAAATTAAAATAAATAATTTTTTAAATAAAAAGAAGCCTATTTTTAATGTTTAAATGTATGGTTTTTCTCCAGGTTCTTCTTGTTGTTTTTCATGTTCTCTAACATAATTGCATTGTGGTCAAAGAAGGTGTTCCTGTGTGATCCCAATCCTCAAAAGTTGCTGGGAACAGCTTTATAATCCAGGACTGCAGTCCCCAGCCCCTGGGCCTAGGATTGGTACCAGTCCGTGGCTGGTTAGGAACCGGGCCACACAGCAGGAGGTGAGTGGAGGGAGAGCCAGTGAAGCTTCATCTGTATTTACAGCCGCTCCCCATCACTCAAATCCCTGCCTGAGCTCCACCTCCTGTCAGATCAGCGGCGGCATTAGATTCTCAGAGGAACGTGGACCCCACTGTACACTGCGCATGCGAGGGACCTAGCTTGTGTGCTCCTGATGAGAATCTAACGCCTGATGAGCTGAGGTGGAGCTGGGTGGTGAGGCTAGTGCTGGGGAGCAGCTGCAAATACAGATTTTCATTAGCAGAGAGGTTTGTGTAATTATTTCATTATATTTTATAATGTAATAATCACAGAAATAAAGTGCACAATAAACATAATGTGCTCAAATCATCCCGAAACCATCCCCCCATCCCCACCCCAGGTCCATGGAAAAATTGTCTTCCATGAGACTTGTCCCTGGTGCCAAAAGGTTTGGGGACCACTGGCCTAGGAGATGATCAATTTTCATAGGCATTCCATATGTCCTTGACGAGGATGTGTTTTCTCTGATCTTGAGGTATAATGAGCTTTCTCTCTCTCTCTCTCAACAAGGTTGTTAAACCTTGCTAAATATGCTATTCAAAGCTTCTATATACTTATCTGTTACTGTATTGGTTTGCTTGAGTTATCAGTTATAGCTTATCAACCACAATAATCAACAGAGATTTTTAAATCTCCCATTATTGTGACAAATTTTTATATTTCTTCTTCCAGATATGTCAGTTTTTGGTTTATATATTTTGAAGTTAAATAATACATTCCTGCAAGTTCATTATTATGAATTGAACCTTTATCATTATCTTAATCTCTAGGAAAACTTATTTTCTTTAAAGTCCATTTGTCAGCTTTTGGGGGTTAATATTACCAAGTACATGTTTTTCCATTCTTTGACTTTCAACAATTTAAGATGCTTATGTTTATGTATATCTCTTATAATAAGCATATGCATAGAATTCTTTTAACCCAGTCCAGCACCCTCTGCTTCTAACTGTAGAGTTTAGTTCATCTACATTAATGAAATTATGGATATACCAGTTCGGATTCATTACTGTAATCTCATTATATGCTTTTTTTTGCCCACTTTTGTCCTATTTGTTTTTTCTTTTTTTTTGCCTTCTTTTGGATTTGTTTAGGGTTTTCTCTCCCCTCAATTCCCGCCCCCCCATTCCATTTTTTCTCTTTGTTAGGAAATCATATTTTCATTCTTTTTAAAGAACTCTGTTGCATACGTGTTTCATGGTCCCTTCAACCCGTCACCTACCTACAGATGAACACACACGCTGCTTTTGACCTTTTGCTGTCCCTCGGACCACTGCAGTAAACAGGCTTTTGTTAGCTCTGTTCTTTTTAGAGCAGTTTCTAGGCTCGTAATAGCTACCCCAGATCTTCCAGGATATATATTTAGCTTATAGTGCCTGCTTTGGCAGCACATATACTAAAATATGTTCAGCTTATAAAACTAAAATTAAACAGCATCTTTAACCTCTTCTGGAAGAGTAAAAGGACGTTGGAAAATGTTAATAATAATGTTCCTCCAATATACATTCTGTGCTCTCTAGAATTTTAATATTAGACTGTTTTGACCTATAAATTAGATATTATTACTGTTTTGTACTATAAACGTACATCTATATTTATCTACATATTCATGAATTTCTTTTCTTACCATTCTTTCTTATATAACAGGTCTTCCATCTGCTGTCATTTTGGAATTCACTGGATTCCTTGGATCTGAAAATTGGTGTCCTTTACAATTCTGGAAAAATTTTCATCCATAATCTTTTTTTTTTTTTTTTTTTTTTTGAGACAGAGTCTCACTCTGTTGCCCTGGCTAGAGTGCCGAGGCGTCAGCCTAACTCACAGCAACCTCAAACTCCTGGGCTTAAGCGATCCTCCTGCCTCAGCCTCCCAGGTAGCTGGGACTATAGGCATGCGCCACCATGGCCAGCTAATTTTTTTCTATATATATTTTTAGCTGTCCAGATCATTTCTTTCTATTTTTAGTAGAGATGGGGTCTCGCTCTTGCTCAGGCTGGTCTCGAACTCCTGACTTGAGCGATCCTCCCGCCTTGGCCTCCCAGAGTGCTAGGCATAATCTTTTAAACTATGGCCTATTCTCCCCATCTCCTGCTGGTGCGTTGCTGAGACACAAGCTACACCCCGTCATGTCAGCCTCTCTCTGCCCCTGCTCCTTCTCATGTTTCCTTTCCCTCTGTCTAACTAAAATGCATTCTGAAAAATAGTTTTGACGTCTTCAAGTTCACTAAATTACTCTTCACCCACATCTAATCTGCTGGTTAATCCATCCATTGAATTTCCATTTCCTTTATTGCTTTTTAATTTTAGCAGTTCTATTTGTTTTTGAGATATCTTCATGGTCATTTTGTACAATCCGTTGTTCCCGGCTCACATGTTCAAATTCCCGTGGAGAATCTGTGTCAGCTGCCTGTCAGTTCTGCTACTTCTCACACACAGTGCCTTGTTTCACCGCGGGTTTTGAGTGTGGTGCGTGACAGCTTCTTTCCTTGGATCATCAACTGTGGGAATTCTTTGGGGCTGGCTTGCTGTTGAAGTCCATCAAAGAGGATGTGCATTTGCTTTTCACAGCATCCTAAAGGTGCCACCCACCTGGGACCACTCTGAATAAAATTATCCACTTGTGGTTTTTGGTGGGTGCAGGGTTGATGTGAATTCGGACTGAAAACTCACGTCTTACTTATAGTTATATATTATCAGGGAATGTTTTTTTTCCCCAGCACCAAGTGTAGGCAGGTGAGTTTCTTGGCTTTACCTTCTGCACACTAGAGTTTATTTCTAGTTCACCCTAACACAAACTATAGCCCTCTGGGGTCCCAGACTTATGCAGGTATTTTGCATCAGATTCCTCATTGGGGTGGGGTGGTCCCTAGGATTTTAATTCTGCCTCTCATACCTATGTGTTCCTCAAAGCAGTAACTCAAGTATTCCAGTTTTCAGCAAGAACCTTCAAGATGAAAGCTAACTTTGCACTTGCCTAATTTCCAAGGTTCCTGACTGTGCGTTGTTTTGTATCTCTGTGGATTTCTTACCTTGGAACCATCTAGCAATGCATTTTAAAGGACAAATTTGGTATTTATTCAACAATGTAGTTATTTCAATCAAAAGTGTTGTTCAGTGCCCCTCAACCGCCTTACTGACAGAAACAAGAGTTTAGCTTTTGATTTTGACAGAAGCTCTTTGGTGACTCAATGACTAAACCCAAACAACGCTATAATGGCCTGTCGGAAACTACTCACACTTCACCTCCCCTCCATGACAGGTCCCTTGGATGAAAACCAAAACGGTACATTGCCAATTTGTCACAAATTCCTAATGGTGGCGTTTCCAGTATGTTGCCCATCAAAAGTGAATGATCTATTTTTCCAAGTGATCCTCTCGGGGAAAGAGTGGACTGCTCTTGGGTGAAAGACAACCAGATAAAACCGCTCCAGCCCAAAGACGAACTTTTCAGGACCGTTTCGAAATGTTCCAAAGAGAATAATCTCCAGGTTTAGAATGAGTCCTCAAAGCAACACCGCGGCTGCCAAGAATAGCTCGGAGCATTTCGAATCCTCCTGTTTCCCTCTCTCCCGAGCCACTCACAACCGGGAGAGCACAATTTATTCAGCCCTCAAAATTATGAGAACCAAAATGGATTGAGCTCATTTGCAATGCAGATGGGACTGCACTCTAATTACAATTGCCCCTGTGATTTTTGCTGTGAAGCACAAGCCGTCAAACAGAGATTGGAAAGATCTGGGCTATAACAGCGATGAAATATTTTGGTCCTAGACTGAAGTCAGTTTTAAAGTACACACAAGGAAAACGGGGGAAACAGCTTGCGGACAAACTTGGCTGACATATTTGTATTTCTCCCGCCTGGATAAATATCTTGCTCAGACACCATGAAGGAATGTTCCTTCCTATAGGTGGAGGAGGGAGAAGGGGACATGTGAATGGCCCTGTGGACGGAGTGTCTAGTTCACAAGACTAAAGAAAGCTGAAGGATGTTTCTGAAGGATCAATTCTTACAGGCACAAGACTAGCTTTGATTCATGAAAAACCGCATTTCTTAAGCAACAAAGCCACATCTTCTTTTTGGGAAAAACATGGTCTTTTCAACGCGATGCCAAAGACTCAATGGTGCATCTCACCCCAAAAGGTCCACGTACATGCTGCATCTCACGTCGCACAGTCATCCACGATCATTTCTGAGACACACACACAGCACAACTGTTAGGCATGTCTCGAGGAGCCTGTGATAGCACCAACTTGTCCCCGGGCCCTTTCGTAGCACAGTGGAAAGACTCAGTTGTAAGGTTCACATTTTGGTTTCCCCTCTGGCTGTGACGTCTTAGATAAATTGCTACTTAATTTCTCTCCTTGTGAGTTCACTCCTCTGCATAGTGGCCACAAAGACACCTATGTCGGAAGATGTCATAGGCTGATCGCCTGTGAAAATAAAGCCTATGCAAATGTCGGTTGAGACCATCATTAGGCATAAAGCACTTTCTATCTATCTATCTACCTATCTAGCTACCTATCTAATCTCTTGGCTAAGTGACTTTTAGAAGTGGAATATAGCACGTAGAATAGCAGAAATCTCATGCCTAGAACAAATAGACCCCAAATACACTCTTCTTCCTCTTTCTTGATCCTACTGGCAAGTCGTTCTGCAAGTGACAATGCCACTGCTCTAACAGGACACAAGTGAGAAGACAACAGAGTCTTTGCTCTGCTGGAGTAATGAGCCCTGGGATGGACTATGGCATTTAAGGCAGAAATAGGGCCTCAGGGCAGAAATTCATTGAGATTCCAATGACCCTCTACTTTAATGGTTCCCCTATTCAAAAGTTAGCGTATTCTCGGGAGGACATCTATTAGCAAGGATGGTGGTGGGAGAGGGTCACCAATGGGAGAAACCTCATGACCAGCTTTGCCCCAGAAAAGCCTGAAGCAGGCTGTTTAGGCACCATGCCCCTCTGAGAGTCAGGGAGCGCACTTTACGGGTAGGGCCTCTACCCTTCGGCCTACGTGTCTGACATACGTGCCCCCAGCACATGGCCACAGGAAATGACACCATGGGTGGGTGCCCTTCCCAAAGCCAGCTAACCAGTAGGCTGGCCCGTGATCTGTAAGGTTGGGACTCCCAGACAATGATGCAACTTGGATGATGGTGACGAAGTGAACCAAGCATATCCTCTCTCGAGGCTTTTGAACATGAGACAGACACAAAAAAAATTTATTTATAGGCAGCAGCAGGACGAGCGGATGACAGAGAGGAGCTGATTCACCACATGAAGGGCCAGAAGAGGGAAGAGAGGAAGCCCATGCTGTCCCCAGGGCTGCTGGCAGCAACAAAACCAGTGCTGATCCTGAATGAGGGATCCACCTTGAACATCTTAAATTGCTTCTATTCCCATGTTGTTTTTAGTAGAATTGTTTTTTAAAGAAAACTGCTCCCTAGTCTTTGCCATCCCTGTCAGACTGTGGTGGTCCAGGTTTCCTAGTAACTCTGTTACAGCGCTGTGTGAGGGAGCTCAGGGAATTTAGAGCATTTTAAATTAAAGGCCCTCAGGAACCCACAGTCCTTGGAAGAGGCTTTCCCTCTTCCCTCATAAAACACAGACCCATCAAAAAGAACAATGGACTTCCCTTCCCCTCCTGGTTATCTCACTATATCTCAGGAAAGAAGATCAAGAGTACAACCAGGCCCGGCCCAAATCATTTTAAATATAACACCTGTCTCCTCCGGTTAATTTAGTTTGCAAGGAGAATCATTTACAAGTCAGTCTGTTTCCTCCAATCCATTCATTCTTCCAAATATCTATTCATTCTCCCTGGTAACCACTTATTGCCCATCAGCAGAATTACCTGTATCCCTCATCCCCCCTCCCCTCTAAAATGAGGGTATATAAATTTCTGGACCCCACTGGGATATTGAATAATGACTGTGATTCTCCCCGTGTGCATGGTAAATAAATCTTTTTCTCTCATTAATCTGCCTTCTTGTGAGTTGATCTTTCAGCAAAGCTTCAGAGTGAAGAGGAAAGTTCCCTTCACTCCCCCATGTGAATGATTGAAAATGTAACTACGTGGGATGTATGATACAGCACGTGGACTTCTGAGACTTACCATGTAACAGCTTATAACTTTTAAAGATATTGGTAGTTGATATCTTCCTAGGAAAAACTGGCCTGTACATTTTCTGGATTTAACTTTTTCTGGATTAATTTTCTGGAAAGTCACTGCATTAACTGTTTAGAAAAGAATAAAAACTACACGATCTCTCAAATTTTGGGTACGTGCATTAAGAATTGCATACGAATTGTTCATAATGTCTACATCCTGACTCTCAATGCAACCAAAATAATCTCAATTATGAAAGAAAAAAAGGACCTTAACAGACACCTCGCCAAAGAAGATGATGTAGGGATGACAAAAAGCACGTGAAAAGATGCTCAACATCATACGTTGTTAGAGAATTGCAAATTAAAAAGACAGTGAAATCCCACAACACACCTACTCCAGTGACCAAAATCCAGAGAACCGACAGCACCGAACGCTGGTGAGGCGGAAAGGTGGGAATGGAAAATGATACGGCACCTTGGAAGACAGTCGGTGGTTTCTTATAAAGCTAAGTGTGGTTTGATCATGCAGCCCAGCAATCTCACCCCTACGCGTTCACCCAGTTGAGTTGAAAGCTTACGTCCACACAAAAAACCTGCACGTGAATGTTTTATAGCAAAGTTTTTTATGATCACTAAAACCTGGAAGCCACTAAGATGTCCTTCAAAACAAATGTACGAACTATGATACCTCTACACAGTGGAATGTTAGTCAACAATGATGAAAAGAAATGAGCATCAAGACCACGACGACTAGATGCAATGTGCGTTCGGGCTGGGATCCCAGAGGGGAGAAAAAGACGTTAGGGGGAAATTTGAATACACTATGGACTTTAGTTACTAATGTATCAGTATTGGTTCATCAGGTGTAAAAAATTTACATCAACTCAATAGTTTTTTTAACTCACTGCTTTCTTACTCAATAATGTTATTTAGAAATTAATTTCATTTAAAAAGTAATACCTGATTCTCTCTGACACCGCCCCCCTTGACCCCGTAGTTCAGAAACTGTTCTGGACACTCCTTATTTCCCACATTATGGTTATTTGAATCGGTTCAGTAAGAATCTGTGCTCCTTTTTTCCTTCTTTTTTTTTCTTTTTCTTTACCAAGATATGGTTGGGAAAATTAATTGTGTAATCAGGGTCTTACCTGGAGTTGTCACGTTAGAGGAGGATTCTCATTGAATCAGGGGTGACAAAGCACTTTATTTATTTATTTATTTATTTTGAGACAGAGTCTGGCTCTGTTGCCTGGACTAGAGTGCCATGTGTCAGCCTAGCTCACAGCAACCTCAAACTCCTGGGCTCAAGCAATCCTCCTGCCTCAGCCTCCCGAGTAGCTGGGACTACAGGCATGTGCCACCATGCCCAGCTAATTTTTTCTATATATATTTTTAGCTGTCCAGATCATTTCTTTCTATTTTTAGTAGAAACGGGGTCTCGCTCTTGCTCAGGCTGGTCTCAAACTCCTGACCTCGAGTGATCCACCCGCCTCGGCCTCCCAGAGTGCTAGGATTACAGGCATGAGCCACCACGTCTGGCCAAAAAAGCGCTTTAGGGAACACTAGTTGACTTTGCTCAGGGTGCCAATCAGCACCTAGAAAGCTCACCAGGAAAACTGGCTGGTTTCTGGTTCCAGGTGGCAAGGCAGGCCCTGACCCTCAGCAAACCTGGGAGGACTGTGGGGGATGGGGGTGGGGGGGTGGTTCTAAGGCTTGGTTTCCTAAGCTTAGGACAGCAAGTAACAGAAGATTTAAACAATCTGAGATTTCTTATGAACACTCAAAGCCAGCCATTAATTTTGTGGTAAGAAATCTGCTGCTCCTGTGGGAACAATGAGGTCGGGTCACAGGAAGCAGCCCTTTCTGGGGGGTGGTGGGGAAGGGCACTTCTTTCTGAGATCATGATGTGGGGGAGGGGCGAGAGGAGATATGGGGCTGGGGGGAATGTGAATGCGTTTGAAACAAGGAAGAAAGGGGTGTCCTCATTTTTTTTTTTTGAGCTAATTCACACATTAGAAGCACTTTGGCCGATATCAATGCAAATGACTCTTGACCACAAAAATGAAAATGAATTTTGTTTGGTGGAAGCCCCATCGATTTCTCTACAGGCAGTTTTGCATCCATTGAGCAAATTTGTGTTAACAGTGCTTGCTGATCGCCTCTGCCAGTGGCTGCCCCTGGGATCTCCCTTTTAACGGTTACAACCTGTCGTTGTTTCTCAGATTAAATAGCGCGAGCAAAATAAACTTTTGACACATTTTTATTTTATGTCAGTGTGAGAGTTTTTTACCCTTTAAAACTATGTGCCTTGAACGACGATGACAATTACGGTATCTGTCCCCCATGATAAAGATTTTGAGGTGGACAAGTCCCCCTAGAATGTGGTTTATTGTGTGAAATAGTAGAAAAGCGCTCAGCAGAGAGTTGGGAGGTCACAAGTCCCTTGATCTGTGCAGTCTTGGGGAAATCGCGTCACCTCTCTGACCTGGGCTGGATCAGCCGAGCCCCAGGGTTCCTCTGGCAGGTAGCGGGGTGTCTGTGTCCGGTGGAGAATTTAGGGGTGAGCTGTCCATAGCTGAGGTCCTCTCACCACCTTTCTTATTGGAAAACTTCCATCCTCTGCAACAGTGCTTGGGCTTTCCAGCAAGCTCTATCTTCCAGCATCCGCGTGGTTCTATTTCTGGCCTGGCTTTAATGAACACGCAGTTGTTGATACAGCAGGCCCCGCCCACACTCCCAACGCCAGCTTGTCCCGTGGGCGGTGGGGCAAACTGCTTCCCTCCACGTGGACCACCCGGCTGATCAGTTTACATCTTTGCAGAGCCTGGCCTGATCGGCCAATCAGGTGGCCTCCTGCAGAGCAATCAACTTTGTTTTCAATCAGCAAATGCATTAGCCCCTGTGGATCTCGTCTGCTGTTTTTCTTTCCCTTAAACATTTTTTTAACTTTTTAAAGAATTGTGGTAAAAATGCATAACATAAAATTTCCACATTAAGCAGTTTAGGTGCACAGTTCAGTGGCATTACGTACATTCACATTGTTGTGCTACCATCGTATCATCACCGTCCACCTCCAGAACTTTTTCATCTTCCCAAACTGAAACTCTGCTCTCACTAAACAGTATCTCCCCATCCCCTTCCCCAGACCTTGGCAACCACCATTCTACTTTCTGTCCTGTGAATTTGGCTACTCTAGGAACCTCAGATAACCGGCAATACATAGTACTTGTCCTGTTGTGTCTGGCTCATTTCTCTTGACATAATGTCCTGAGGGTTCATCCACGCTGTGGCATGCGTCAGAATTTCCTTCCTTGTGAAAGCTGAATAATAATACTGTGTTACATAGCTACACCACAGATTATTCCCTCATCCACCTATAGACATCTGGGATGATTCCATCTTTTGGGTATTGTGAATAACGCTGCTCTTACCCTGAAACATTTTTAAATGGACATATGTGAGATAAAAACTTGTTTTTACCTCTTCTATTTTCTGTTTGGGATCTTAGGAAAAGAAGCTTGAGTTTCTGCAACTCCTCCTTTCCCGCCTGTGTTGTCACTGGTGACCTGCAGGGTCTCTTCTTTGGTTGATTGATTTTCTATCCTCCCCCATTCCCCACTCCTGTAACACACCTTTCCTCCCAGGTCATGATTCTAAGGTATATTCTTGTTTGAATGTGTTTTTGAAAAATGGGGTTTGTTGTTTTGGTGCATTTTACTGATGTTCGATGTTAGATGAGTTTTCAATTTGCACAAATGCTTTTGTGTTATATATTTCTTACTTTTTGCCCAATTGCTCTGTTCTCATGATCCCTCCATATTGCCGTACGTGCATCGATAGTGCTTCACTGCTTCTAATTGCTGTGGGGCATTCCGTGACGCTCACCTTTCTGGTTAACTAGGATGAGCAACCTGGCTTTTACCAACACGACAAATGTGTGATTTGTGCAACAGACATACTTGCAGGGGTCTTCTTATGTATAGAAAGACAAAATTACACACCTAAGGAGTGGCAGAACAAAAGTGTTATGCAGCTACGATTTGTTACTGTGCAATCCTGCCTAGGATTGATATGAATACCAAAAATCACATAAATGTTATACATTAATTAAGGAAATGTAAAGATAAAACATTCTAAAACATGAAATGGTACTAATCAGATGTGTTTAATAAATGTGAGATCAGAATGTTTAAATGTGCCTAAAATTAAAGAACAAACAGGAGGAAATATTTGCAGAGCAGATTTGACTATCGAGCCTTCCTGCTCAAGTAGAGAATGCAATTGTTCCTCAATTCCAACGGAAGCCTCTTCAACAGGGCCTAGTACCAATGAACAAAAGCAGTTGTTCATATATGATGCACACAGGCATATATCTGGCCATGACCAGAACCAGACAGATTTAATCCATGTTGGACATGCAACAGTATAGTGGAGATTTATGCAGAAAATTAAACATGATGGACATCTGAGATTCCTTACAACATTAAGATGCTATCATTTGTTCACAGAATGTCCCATGTCCTTGTTTGGCTTGTGAATCTATATGCTGAGTCATTCATTCAACATATATGACAATACAGAGATTAAAGACATAAGCCTTAACCTTGAAATGCTCAAAGTATAGTTGGGAGACAGACAATAAACAGTTAAAAATGGCAAGATCTTGCATTCACAGGGACCCCCAGAGACCTTTATCATAGTACAGTGATGAATTTACTAACTTAGCCTGGGAGAACAGAAGGTGGCTTTGGAAGGAAGAGCAGCAGGCAGGCATACAGACAAGAAGAAAGGCAATCCATGTGTCTGCAACCACTTGTGTGCACCTACACTGGAGAAGTTATAAATGATATTATTTTTATTAAAAATATTATTTTCAATAGTATTTTTAAATCAAATAAGGATTTTTTATTTTTAATCAAATCTAGGGGTAAATCTAATGAAAGATGTGCAAGAATTTTATGCTAAAAACCATACATTTATTGAGAGGAATTAAAGAAGATATAAATAAGTGGAGTGATATGCCATGTTCATGGATTAGAAGTTTCAATATTTTAAGATGTTTATTTTTGCTAAATTAATCTGCAGTTTTAATGATCAATCCCAGCAGTTTTTAAGAAACAAACAAAAAAAAACTTAATTCTAAAAAGTTTTATGGAAATTCAGAGAACCTGTATGTGCCGAAATCATTTTTACAAAGAGGAATATTTTTTTTTTTTTTTTTTGAGACAGAGTCTCGCTCTGTTGCCCGGACTGGAGTGCTGTGGCATCAGCCTAGCTCACAGCAACCTCAAACTCCTGGGCTCAAGCGATCCTCCTGCCTCAGCCTCCCGAGTAGCTGGGACTACAGGTATGTGCCACCATGCCTGGCTAATTTTTCTCTATATATTTTTAGCTGTCCATATAATTTTCTTTCTATTTTTAGTAGAGACGGGGTCTCGCTCTTGCTCAGGCTGGTCTCGAACTCCTGAGCTCAAGCAATCCGCCCGCCTCGGCCTCCCAGAGTGCTGGGATTACAGGCGTGAGCCACTGCGCCTGGCCTAAAGAGGAGTATTAAAGAATTTATACTACATGATTTCCAAGGTTTACTATAAAATAAGTAATCAAGACAGTCTGGCATTGTGTAATGATAAATACATAAATCAATGGAACAGAAGAGAGAGTCTAGAAATAGACCGATACTTTTACAGTCAAATGATTATTGACAAGGGCACTAAAAAAATTCAATGGTGAAAGGAAAACCTTTTCAACAAATGGTGCTAGAACTATGAGATATCCTTACAGAAAAAAAGGAACCCAACCCCTGTCTCACTACAACACATATACAAATAATTTAAGCCTATGTGAGAAAGCCAGAACCATAAAGCTTCTAGAAGAATATATAAAAGAAATTATTTGCAACCTTAAGTTAATCATAGATTTTTGAGACAAAAAGGACTAATCATAAATTAGACTTCATCACAATTAAAAATTTCTGCCCATCAAAATACAACAGTTTGAATAGACAAACCGAAGACAGGGAAAACCTATTTGCAGAACACATATCTGACAAAATGCTTGTATTCAGAATATTCTATTAATAGATTAACTAATAAAAAGATAACCTAATTTTTAAAATGGACAAAGGACTTGGACAGGTACTTCATAAAAGAAGATGTACAAATGACAATAAACACATGAAAATACGCTCACATGATTAGTTCTCAGAAAAATGCAAATGAAAACCACAAGGAGATACTATTATACACCCACTAGAATGGCTAAAATTAAAAAATACTGACAGCAGCAAATGTTGATGAGGATGTGGAAGAACCAGAACTCTCATTCATGATGGTGAAAGAATCAAAAGGTACAACCACTTTGGAGAACTTTCTGGTGGTTTCTAGTAAGGTTAAACATGGAGTTACCCTGTGACCCAGAAATTTTCACTCCTAGGTATTTGCCCAAAGAGAAATAAAAAATGATTGTCCACAAAAAGACTAGCACAAAAATATTCATAAAAGCCTTATTCATGATAATCCCAAACTAGAAACAGTGCAAATGTCCATCAACAGAAGAACAGAATTTTAAATTGTGGCAATTCACATAATGGAATAAACAAAATGATACATTCTGATTCGATTTATGAAGTTCTAGAACAGGTGAAACTAATCTCTGGCAATAGATGTCAGAAAACAGTCACCTTTGGGTTGGGGGATGATAGACTGGACAGGTGCATGAGAGAACTTTCTAGAGTGGTGGAAATGTTCTGTATTTTGCCCCACGTATACAATTGTCAAAACTCATTGAACTGATCACTTTAGATCTTTTGATATTTTTGTATGGTAGTCATCCCAAAAGGAAGAAAGGGAGGGAGAGACAGGAAGGAGGAAGGCAGGCAGGCCCACGGTCTGGGCGGAGAATCTGGAGAAGCTGCTTATGCAGAGAACACTGGTGCTGTGCAGGACAGGGACAGGGAGGGCAGCCAGCCCCGCTCGTTAGGACCAAGCTGCCCGTGACTTTCCCTGCATGCAGAGAGGAGACCTGAGTAATTGTCTGAAGGTGAATTACACCTGTGCCTCGGACAGGCTACCCGGATGATAGATGAGACTTAGGGAGTTGGACATCTGCTATGACCAGGGGGGTGTGGATGTTCCAGAAGGTAATTTGGAGATTCCAGTTGGTTACAGTGGCACATGCAATGTTATTTTTAACTCTCCCAACAACAGAACATAACATTTCTCTGGTTGCTAGGGAAATTGTGTTCTGAGCGGTTACATATTGGTTCCTAATTTTAAAAGTCTTGGGGAAAACTACAAAACTTTATAAGCCAGTACTGGCATGTGATGCTAGGACCCTACACCTGCTAAACTGTGGCTATTTTTCTCTTAATGTACTCATGGGTACATCACCATAGCAACGACAATGCTGGGCAATGCATTAGTGGAGGATTTCTGTTGGTTTAGTGATGCAGGTCAGTCCAGGAAGCCCTGCTCAGGACTGCAGGAAGGTGTTGGAACAGGGGGTACACTGGTAGCCACCAGAAGCACCAGGGAACACGGTGGGGAGGGTGTGGGCGGAGGGTCATCTGCCAGGAGCATAGGATCCCTCACAGGCCATCGAGGCCATAGTTATTGGGCAAATTCTCATGTCCCCTCAACATTAGGCTAAAGCTTAATGTGACATCCCACCGGTGGCACTAAGAGAAGAATCCCGAATTGCCCTGTGACTTTGGAGCCAGAAGTTGGTACAGTTAGCAGAGCACCACAGTGAAGCCTGAGGGCTCTGGCTTCCCCACGATCGCCATTGGTGCCCACGTCCATTCAGTGGCATGGACAGCGGCCTGACTCTTGGCCCCCTCGCCCCGCACACCACACACTGGACCGTCTCTGGTGCAGCGCAGGGCTGTGACCCCTTTCTGTCCCCAGCTTGGTGTTCCTTCCCCCTGGCCACTGCAAAGCCATTTCAGGCAGCTCGTGAGTGTTTTCCAGAGGCTTCCCCGTGTTCTGGCTTCCAACCTGTTCGTGAAAGTGGGAGAGGGTTGAAAGCCACTGCTCCTCCTCCCGGCACCGGTCCCCGAGGCCAGCGGCTCTGACCTCCCCCTTGCAGGTTAGAAGGGGGTCTTCAAAAATCACGTGGACCAGCGAATCTCACCATTGTGTTTTCCCACCGCATCACACGTGATAGCTGAGGGCCACATGCTTGGCAGGATTCAATATATGCACCTAAATTTTGGTGGAACAGCCGGAAACCTTTGCAAGGAAACAGTTGTTCTCAGGTGTGGAAATAATGACCCCTCGGCACGGTGGGGGCCGGTGGGTATGCTCTGTGCCCCCCACTTCCCTCTTACTCGGGGTGTGTTCGGAATGCAGGGACGTGAGTGTGGATTGATCTCCAATCAACTCGGATTCATTTTGCCACAATGAGTCCTCCATGATTTCACAGATGACTGAAGTCACTGAATCCCCGGCAGCTCCGAGCCAGCCCTGCTGACACCCGCTGGCCATCCCTACAGTTCTTGGGAAGCCCCTAAGTTTACGACTCTGTCCTCGGCGTCCACACCCCAACTTCTCACTGTCGAAAGATGCGGAGGGGAGGCACCCAGTAATACCTAGATCTGTGTGGCATTGATTTGAAAGAGAAAGAGCTTTCTGCTTTTGTACCCCAGTTCTCTCTTTTGAGCACTCACGTTTGGTGGCCACCTCAATATCCGCATCAGTGGGATCGAGACATGTGGACATGAATTTCCTACACGTCTGCCCGGCACCTGCTGAGAGCACAAGAGAGCAGGGCAGAGCCAAGCTCCTCGGCACGTACACACAACACCTGCAAAGCCCTCCGCTGGCTCTCTACACGCCTGAGGGACAGGAGCAGCTCTCTCTCCCCCAAGCTGCAGCCCCCATGGCAGTCGTTCCTCAGGAGACGGCAGGGGAGGGAGCTGTCCCTGGGGGAGAGGAGTGAGGACCTCCTTCGAGCAGGGGGGTGGGGGCAGAGCTTCCTTTTTAGTAGAGACAAGTTCTCACCAGCCCCATAACTGTGAGAGTCACTGCTGGAGGGACCAGTAGGGGGTAGCTCCAGAGAGACACCCTCCCCCACCCAGCCTAGATCCCAGGGCAGGGGCTGTTCGCTATAGACGTCCAAAGCTGCCGGCCAGGAGCAGTGGCTCACACCTGTAATCCCAGCACTTTGGGAGGACAAGGCAGGAGGATCTCTTGAACCCAGGAGTTTGAAACAAGCCTGAGCAACACAGTGAGACCCCATTTCTATGAAAAATTAGCTGGGTGTGGTGGCACACCTCTGTAGTCCCAGCTACTTGGGAGGCTGAGGCAGGAGGATCGCTTGAGCCCAGGAGTTTGAGGCTGCAGTGAGCTGTGATGATGCCACGGCACTCTAGCCTGGGTGACAGAGCAAGACCCCATCACAAGGGGGGCGGGGAAAGAAGTTCAGAACTGCTACACATCCAGGGAAAGGTAGAAAAAACACTGCACTTTGGCCAAGGTGACCTTGTGATAGCTGTGACCTTGGAGAGAGAATTTCATCCATGTGAATAGCACTGGTGTATGACCATCACCATCATCATCATCATCATCATTGCCACCTTTCCTGGGAAGAACGTCCCAATGATCCCATGAGCCTGTCCGTAAAGGCCCCAGCAGAGGGTCTGGCCCAGAGCAGAATTCAACTTGAGCTTGATGGATTTAGAACAATTTCCCTGAAGGCTCATGCAGAAAACAAGCCTTTATTTATTCCTTCATGTTTTGTTTTGTGTTTTCTTCGTCTTCCCAGAGTTAACATATCATGGGCGTCCTCTTCCCAGGGAGAGAAAGTGGGGAGTTTGGCCCTGCAGAGAATGAGACTTGGGGTCCCCCCAACTCGGCACTGCTCGGCCCTGCTCGGGGTTGACGAGACGGACACATTTACTCTGGATGCGAAACTGAGTGGAGAGGAGGCCTCAGGACGCGAGTTTGCAGAGGAATAAATCAAATAACATAATGAGGCAAGGATCTGTCCCAGCGAGTGGGCTCGCAGCCCTCGCTATTAATGAGGCTTTTACTTTAAGCGGATGTGTTTAATCAAGCAATGTTGATCCCTATTGGGAACTGGAGGAATTATGGTGATTGTGTTGGACTCGTGCCCACGAGAGGTTTGACTATGTTATCTTGGACGAGCAGGAGCCGCCGGGGAGCAAGGGAAGCCCCGAGACAGCGGCAAGGGACATGGTGTGGTGGCAGGGTGAGTAGCCCACATCTTTGCTCTGCGGGTGGGAGCCCAGGCCCTGGAATTGGGGCCCAGGCATCAGCATCCTGAGACCCAGGAGAGCAGGTCAACACGGGGCCAGAAAGGCCCCCAGGGAGGAGGAGACGAGAGGGGTGACAGGGACACCAGCTCCAAGAGAAGGAGCTGCTACAGCGTCATGCAACACATAGCTGTCTGTCCCCTTCTGTGCACAAGATGCTAATGGCAGGATGGGAAGACCGCTGGGAGGGGAGGAAGAGGGGAGTAAGAAGATATACAAGCCGTGATGCCCGGCCCTCCGCAGATCTGCTCCTGGCGGAGCTGGCGTCCCAATAACAAGGCTTACGGTGCACGCGGGTCTCTGTACTACTCCCATTAGCAGTGTAGACAGTAAGCGCTTGCAGGCAGTACTATTTCAGTGGGAAAACGTGCCTGAAAACTTTCTGGCATTTCCTTCTCAGAATAAATAGGCCAGATTGGCGTTTTAGAATCTTGCGTTTGACAGTGTGACACACACCAATGAAATACACTAATCAAGTCACATTTTCCGTCTCGCCTGTGCAGTAAAGGAAACACATTTTCCCAGGTGCGTTTTAACGTCTGTGCTAAATGGCTTCCGTTTCTCGCGGGTGTGGCGTCTGGTAGCCGCACTGGAGGACACACCAGGAGGGCAGGCAGGGTGAGAGCAGGGCCTGGTGCCTGTCGCGCTGACACCTGTCGCCTACCTGTTGTGGGGGGAGGGGAGTGTGCGTCACCACCCCTCCCCTCTCTTACAAAAAGAGGGCTCCAGGGACATCTTTTTTTTTGAAGTGTATAATTCAATGGCTTTTGATACATTCACGGAGTTGTGCAACTGTCGCCAAAACCAATTTCCAGACATCTGCATCATGCCCAGAAGAAACCCCACGCCCTTCAGCAACGACTCTGCACTTCGCCCAGTGTTGGCTTCCTCACCCCAGCCTGGCCCTGGGCAACCACCAGGCAGCTTTTTGTCGCTATGGATTTGCCTATTCCGGACATGTTGTACAAATGGAATCATACAGTAAGTGCCCTTTTGTGACTGGCTTCGTTCACTTAGCACAATGTTTTCAAGGTTTCCATGATACTTTCTTTTTTTTAAGACGGATCCAGGAGGGTGGGCAGGGCAGGGCTGAGAACAGCCGGCCTCTGAGCTGAGCGGAGCTGGCAGTTGGGGGCACAGCCTCAAAGAGGCCAGTTCTGCAGGGACGGAGACAGGGCGAGAGGGGGGTGGGCATGAGGGGAGCAGCTGCAGAGGAAGACCCTGCGAGTGGTTCCGAGGGGACCCGCAGGCTGAGACGTGGTGTGGACGGCCAGTGGGGGTTGGGTGGTGCCCGCGCAGGGCGTCTCTAAGGGCAATTCAGTGGGATTTTCATCCAACAAACCACAGCCTTGGGGTCTTGATGGAACCTTAGATTCTTAAGGTCAAAATGGATTTTAAAGATCATCCATTTCACGTGGAGAAAAGGTAATGCTTATACACTCTTGGTGGGAATGTAAATTAGCGCAGCCTCTATGGACCACGGGATGGAGATGTCGCAAAGATCTAAAAATAGACCTACCATTCATTCGATCCAGCAGTCCCACCACTGGGTCTCTACTCAAAGGAAAGAAATCATCATATCAGAAAGATCCCTGCCTTCGTGTGTTTATTGCAGCACTATTCACAATAGCAAAGATACAGACTCAACCTGAGGGTCCATGAGTGGGGGACTGGATAAAGACAATGTGGTACACGTACCTGCACACACACACACACACACACACACACACGCCATAGAATACTACTCAGCCATAAAGAAGAATGAAATCATGTCTTTTGCAGCCACATGGGTGGAACTGGAGGCCATTATCTTCAGTGAAATCACTCAGACAGAAAGTCAGACACTGCGTGTTCTCACGTGTAAGTGGGAGCTCAGTCCTGTTGCACGTGGCCCCAGGGAGAGGAACGGCGGACACTGGAGGCCTGGAGCGGGGGGACGGGGGAAGGGTGGTAGAGGGTGACGGGTGAAAAATTCCATCACGGGTGCACTGTGTTCACGGTTCGAGTGATATAAGCCTGGATTTTACAACTTCGCACTGTATCCATGTAGCAAAACTACACTTGTACCCCCTGAATCTATAGGAATTTTTTAAAAATTATATTTATAATACAGAAAAAAAATCATCCATTTCACCCTTTTATTTTTCAGGTGGGGAAACTAAGGGCCAGAATGATGACATCCTGCCTACGTGTGGAAGGAATAAAATAATGCATCCAGTTCCCACTGCAGCAGGGCAAGCAGTGTTCACATCCGTGTGTTCTCCGCCCACGCTCCCTAAGACAGAGAAGGTGGTGGCCGTGCCCTCCCTGCATCCCGGTCCTCCTCTCCTCTACCCACCCGAGGGCTGCAAATCCGTTGACACTCTCCCCATGGAGAGGAGGGGTCTATGGGCCTTCCTTTGAATTTGGATGGGCCCATAACCGTTCCCACCTATAGAATTGCAGAAGTGGAGGATCACGAAAGGCAATGTCCACAGGAGCGCGGAGGCTGCCCTGCTATGGAAGCCTGGTCCTTGTCTAGTTGCCCTTGTCAACAGGCCCTGCCGAGCTGAGCTTTCCAGTCTACCCAGCCCCAGCACGAGACGCAGGGCAGTTTCTAGCCGGGAAGGCTTTGGTAAGGGCAGACACCTGTGGACGTTCCCAGCCCCAGCCACTGAAGTCTCCCCAGCTGAGGTCTGTGGTTCAGGGAGCAAAGGCAAGGCGACCCCACGCCCTGTCCACATCCCTGACTCCGCGTCACTGAGCATCAGGAACAGGCGTTTGGCCCCACTGTGTTTTGGGGTGACCTGCTACACAGCAGTAGTATCTCAGGTACTGCTGCTTAGGCAATAGTGGTTTAAACTGGCTGAAAATTCTGGAAAGTGCAGGGAGTTTTGGTGGCACTTTGAAGAACTCTAGATAAATTCCACGGATACAGGTGTTAATGTACAGAACAGAGAAGTTACTTTGAGTCCTTGCCCTTAGCGCTTGGCAAATATTGCTTCATGACCTCACAAGATAGGATGATTTCGCAGAGAGGGGACTGACTGTTGGGACAATGACGCCCCAGCTGCCGAGGCCGCACAGCGGTGGCCGGCTGATCCCACACTTGAGCCCAGCCTGACAACTGCAGCACTCACACTTCTCCACCTTGCGGAACTACCCATGTGGTTGGCTCCACTTCAGTTTTGCTTGTATTTATGCCTGAGGAACTGGACACAGTCCGAAGGCTCCAGAATATGACATGCTATAGCACGTCTATAACGCAGCTAAGTTGCAAACGGTAAACACGGAGGCCTTGCAGGCACACGCAGAGAATACAGGAGTGTTGATGAAGAAAGTAAAACACAGAATTCTGCATAGGCCTGTGTGTGTGTGGAAAGAGAAACATACAGTTGCTTTCGTTTGAAGGGGAGCTTTTGGTTGGTGTTTTGGGCGGAATTGTGTCTCCCCAAAATACATACGCCGAAGCCCCAATCCCCAGCATCTCAGAATGTGACTGTATTTGGAGATAGGCCTTTAAAGAGGAAATGAAGTTAAAAGTTAGGTCACTAACGTGTCCCTTAATCCAGTATGACTGGGGTCCTTCCAAGAAGAGACTGAGACAGGCACACGCAGAGGGGAGACCACGTGGAGACACGGGAGCAACCAGCCCTGTTGACGCTGTGATCTTGGATGTCCAGCCTCCAGGACTGTGAGAAAATGCATTTCTATTGTTTGAGCCCCCAGTCGATGGTGCTTTGTGACTGCAGTCCTAGCAATCTAATACAGTTGGGTTTTGTATAATAGAATTGTTTCAATCATTCAAATTGAAATTGAACAGGAATCGCTAAAGCCCTCGACTTCAGTGATGCGCTTTGATTCCTCACCTTACTGCGAAGGGCGTCAACAGCCTCTTAAGGCATTAGAATAATGTTACTGTTTACGGACTCACTTGAGCAGCCCAGAGGCCACAGGGAGTTAAATCTAGCAGGCTTTGAAAAATAATACAAGAAAGGCTACTTGCTATCACAAGTACTTTATTATTGCTTCTTCTGAAAATCTGCAGAGCGTACGTGTGAAATTGTATCTCTATTTAGGGTGTTGTTGCTTCCAAAGGCTCAGCTGCTCTCCTTTAGCTGGTGGGGGGCAGGGAGAGGAAAGTCACCCAGCCCTCACTGTGCTGGATTCTGTCCCTCTTCTAGTCACCTCCCCCACGGCCGCAGGCTGTGTGCGATGCATGAAATCAACCTTGTACAATATCTCCAATTTTAAGGTTCATTCTCCCAGGAGGGGTGTAAGCTGTCCACTGATTTTCACCCTCCCGTTCCGTCTGGCCCTGGGGGGCCACAGGCACCGAAGGGGGTGGAGATGGCCCTCTGGTGTGGAGAGAACGAATATTAATGCCTAAATGCCTTAAGGCCCACCTACCTATGGACAGGATCTCAACTTGGAATTGTCTGCTGAAATAAGCCAAAACACAAAATCCGCCGGGCGCGGTGGCTCACGCCTGTAATCCTAGCACTCTGGGAGGCCAAGGCGGGTGGATCGCTCAAGGTCAGGAGTTCGAGACCAGCCTGAGCAAGAGCGAGACCCCCATCTCTACTAAAAATAGATAGAAATTATCTGGCCAACTAAAAATCTATATAGAAAAAATTAGCCGGGCATGGTGGCACATGCCTGTAGTCCCAGCTACTCGGGAGGCTGAGGCAGGAGGATCGCTTAAGCCCAGGAGTTTGAGGTTGCTGTGAGCGAGGCTGACGCCACGGCACTCACTCTAGCCTGGGCAACAAAGCAAGACTCTGTCTCAAAAAAAAAAAAAAACCACCACCAAATGTATCCAAAAAAGGAACACGGAGGAGGAATTCTGGAAAGGGAAAGGCCAGGGGGCCTCCAGGAGGTAACTCCACCTCTGACCCTTCCATTTCCCATTCTGGAGGGTCACGCCCCTTCAGGGCTCGGGAAGCATGGCTTTCCTTCCCAGGGGTCACTCGGGGGGGTCTGCCACCCCCACTCACTGTGACCTGGGGTGGGGGTAGCTGGCCGTGGTGTGTTCGTTTGTATCCTCAGCGTGATGGTGGCAACAGAGCGTTCACTGAATGAATGAATGAGTGAATGAACAAATGGCTGAGCTGCTCTAGCAAGCCCTTACCCAGAGAAACAGCGGATGTGCCCTAAGAAGCCCCACGTGGAGTGAGAGCAAACTTGCTTCCTCACCCAGCTCTACTGCTGAGCTTGGGTTTGTTTCTCGCACCTGCGGTGTGGCTTCCCCAGAGGTCTGTGCTCTGGTGAGCGGACACTGAGTACGTGCCCCCCCCCATGCCCGAGCCCACCGCCCAGCCCCGGACCCCAGTGAGAACTTCTCGTGCCCTGCTGCTTCCCCGGCCCCCACCCGCCCCAGTCGCGCTGTCCCCACCTGCTGAGCTAGAGCGTTGCCAGGCTGCGGGTCCACTGTGGTGGGGAGCGGTTCTAGGGACAGAATTGGCCGGGCCAGAGGAGTCATGGGGTGAAAAATGAAAGCCAGATCTGGAACTTGGTCATGAAGCCATAGACGAGACTATTTTTTGTTTTAACACTTTCCAACGGCTGCTTTAATGACTCTGATAACAAATGCTCGGCTGAGAACGCTTTTGAACTGTTTTAATTCTCTGAGCCTCAATTTCCTCATTCGTAAATTAGGGATAAAGCATTAATTTTGCCTTAGCTTTTGGTGAGAATTAAACAAGAGAATGGACTTGGAAATGCTTCGTAAGCTGTAGCTCATTGTGTAAGGATAAAGGATAATAAGTATTAGTACTCTTTTGATCTTGAGAAAAATCTGGAGTGCCTAAGAGCAAAACCACCTTCATATTATGAATTAACTATTGTTTAAAACTGACTGAAACCCTTTTCGCTTCCTCCTGCTCCTCATTTTCCCCCCAACCCATCCAGAAAATGAGGCTTTATAGTTGTCCTATCCACCACTGCTTTGTGCTGCTGCCCAATTGCTTTGCAGTAGTTCTGCGTGGATGAAAGGAGACAGCATATAGGAGAAGCCTGCAAACTGTAAAGGGCTGTACACACCAAGGTGGAGTTTTGGAGGCTCCATGCATTGACTCTGAGAAACTGCAGAGAAAGCCGCTCCAGCTGCCGTGTGGCATCGGCCAGGTATGGGCACAGGCTGATTTAAGGCTCACGGTGGGCGTGGATTCCTTTGCCCATTGAAATGAAGAGAAAGTCGGATGTTGGGTGTCAAGTCTCCCGTGCTTGGTGCTGTTCCTGTGAGAGGTATTGACTGTCAGTGGCCCGACAGACTGAGTCCTCAGTCCTGATGGGAGCTTGAAGGTCTTGAGCTGGCTGGGAACTGACCTCGCCCATGGGGCCCCCCTACTTTACCGTGCTGGGCACTGGGTGCCAGGTGCCGGGTGCCGGGCCATGGAGCAGATGGTGTGACCTGCGAGGGACACGGAGTAGGGCTGCTGGAGGGTGGGTGGGGATTTGCAGCTCAGAGGGATGGTCCTGACCTGCAAGGCCAAGTGCAGAGGGAAGGGGGAGGGCAAGTACTTGCCTCCTCATTCCAAGCAAAAAAGACCTTGGGGGCAAAATTCTGCCCAAGACTCCAAAAGGGTAGAATTCAATTCATGAATCGTGTTATTCGATCCGAGAAGAGACAGGAGTGTAGGAAGGTGGTCACTGCCACTCAGGATGGTAGTTGCAAAGCTGTAGCCAGTCTGAGGTCACTGCTTTGGCAGACCCTGTAGATGTGATGACAGGTGTGGTGGTGTCAGAAAGGACAGGGGGCCAAAGCAAACTTTTGGCATCCATGTCACACAGGCCACCCATGGACCAGGAGGGAAAGGGGGCTGCAAAGGTAGTCCCTGATGCCATCATGGGGGTCCTGAGGGCTCAGGGCCAAAGCTGGGGGTAGCGCTCAGGGAATTAACATACTGTGGGTGTTTTAATGTTGGTTTTATGAGTATTTAGATATAGTAAGACCAACAGATCAGGAAACAATGGCTGTTGAAAGAGAGGTTGTCACTCACAGGTCCTAGAAGAGGGAGCATTCTGCACTGTGCGGGGCCACGTGGGAAGCCCCGGGCTTGGTCAGGAGGAGGAGGGCGGGGGGCAGCGGACAAGCATCTTCACTGTGGCTCCCACAGGAAGGAGCCGGCAAGGCAGGGAAGCAGGCTTGGAACTGGCTGGTTTAAATTGCTCAGTGTGCTCCGGGTTACAGGGCTGTCCCAGGCTGTCTGGTCCCCGGCCTGGGGGTGATCAGGGCTGGCAGACAGTGGCCGGCGGTGACAGCCAGTGAAGGAGGCGGCCGGGGGGCTCTGAACTGGTGGTCTGCATTGAAAGGCACTGGCAGGTCGTCCTTTACTCCCTCTAGGAATTTGCTAACCTGGGAGGGGCAGCCTCTCCGTCTCTCCTGGGTCTGCCAGGCCCTAAGATGTCTAAGCACCAGAATCCAGAAATAAAAGACATGGGTACTACAGTGGGAGCGCAGAATTGTTTTAGGGGGTGGACAAGAAGGAATTGCAGAGAAGGTTGGCAGAGAGGAAACGGCAGAGGGAGTGTGTCCGTGGCGAAGTCACAGCTCAGCCTCCCTGTGTCTCTGGCTGCCTCGAGCAGGCCTGCGTGCCCTCCTGCTGGCGTTCAGCCCAGCTGGCTGTCATTGGTCCCAGACTGCTGTTTAGATGCAGATCGGGTGGAAGCAGGACATTTTCATGCAGCCGTTTGATTAAATGGCCATTGCAGAATACAAATCCATTTTCTGTTGTTGTTCGTAAGATTTCAAACTCATACTAAGGCATATGTTGTGTGGGTTTCATCATTCTGTGTTCATCAGTGGCTGCAACAGTTTTTAAAAATTTTTTAAAACTAGAATCTGAATTTAATTTATGGAATTTTATACCTGGAAGTGCTCTAAACATTACATCATCCAAGCCTGTCTTTTCATACAGGAGGAAGCGAAGGCTCGGAGAGACTGTGTGCAATGTGTTAAAGAAGATGCTGGCAAGAGATGCAACAGGCAACTTAATGCTCTGCAGCCTCCCAAATCCTGCCCAGGCTGGGGCCACAGGGTCAGGAGGGGGAGGATGACTGCGTGACCCACCCCGTCGTGGGAATAAACCTGGAAGTGTCATGCTTTTTAAAAATCACAGAACAGATTCAGACGAATCTTAAGGTGAGAAATAGTTTCTAAAGTGTCGACCTAAAAGGAAGAAGCCGCGGCAATATTAAGATACGTAGAGAGTTTATCTGGGTGGAGCTTGAGGACGCAACCCGGGAGTACACAGCAAGCTGCCCTGAACACACACTGCAATCAGCGATTCTCACAGGGACAAGAGAGTTTAAAGGCAAAAAAGGGAGACGGAGTGGGCTGATGGAAAGTTGTTTGTCAGGAATTCCCATCGGCTTACAGAAATAACACGTATTGGTGACTGGCTACGTGTTGTGGAGCCATAGGGTGTGGGTTATAGTGTCCCTGGGCCGCATTGTTAGGTTAATTTATGGCTGCTTGTGACAATGGAAAGCAGTTTCAAGAGGTGACTGCACAGCTCCAAGTGGTGAAAGCAGGACGTGATTGCTACGTCATTTCACTGTCTCTCTGGGCCTGATAATGTAAAAGGACTACCTTTCTTAGATAAAAGATCTTTTCTTTTCTCAAAGTATGTCACCAAAGGTTAGGGAAAAAAAGCTGTATACCTAAAAGTGGACAGGCCTGGCCACCTGAAATAGGGAGCTGTCACTTTTTTTGGATGTCCAGCAGCCAAAGCCTCTTGTCCTTTGGAGGAATCTCTTGTTGTAGACGCTTCAGCAGAAAGCAGAGCTCCGGCTTTCTGCCGAGACAACTGCTCTGACACCAATTCTGTGACCCAAGCCGGGGGTCCAGCCATGCAGGTCAACTCTGATGCTGGCCCCCCCTGGGGGCAGTGCCCACCCACGGGTTTATGGGCTCAGTCCTCCCCAAGACTGTCCTCACGCCAGATGCCCCCCACGAGTCTCGGGGAATACCTGCATCTCTGACCAACTGGCTGTAGATTTCGGGGTTCCCTCAACCCCCTCGGGTTCAATAGTTTGCTCAAATGCCTCACAGAACCACTGCAAGCACTGCATTTAGGATTACAGTTTTATCACAGAGGACAGAAACAAAGAGAGAAGAGACACACAGGACAACGTCCAACCCCCAGGAGGGTACTGAGCACAGGAACTTCCGAGGCCGTGAACTCAGAGAGTGCCCCCCTCCCAGCACACCAGGGTGCCCCCCACCCCACTCTCCGTCCGATGGCCGGACTGAGAGAACCACTGGCCGTGGGACTGAACCCAGGCGCCAGCCCGGCTGCATTGGGCTGAAAGTTCCGACCCTCTGCTCACATGGCGGGTCCTTCTGGCGCGGCCAGCCCCTCCCTTGAAGTGATCTAAGGGCCCATCTAAGGGATGGAATTTTATTGATACATAATAGCTATACGTATTTTGGGGGGTACATGTGATTATTTGACGCATGTGTACAGTATATAAGGATCAAATCAGGGTAACTGGGACAGCCATCACCTCCAACACCGATCTCGCCTCACCTGGGGACACTCGCAAGAATGTGTTTTGGGCAAGCGTCCTTGCTGATCCCGAGACAGGCAGCCCAGGCCTCGCTGGGGGAGCCACTGCTCCGGCCCGCACAGCCTCCCCGGCCTCCCACACTTTCACAATCACAACTATGGGAAACGCAAACATAGCCCTCAAAAACCAGAGCCAGCTCCCGAGTTTAAGTTAACTGAGGTCAGGAGCAATTTTGCAACCCCCTGGGGTATAATGTAAAATAATGCCACAGAGAGACTGGAGGTCAGAAATTATTTTCCCTGCAATGGGTCAGCAGTACCAAAATCTTCAAGGGAAGAAACGCTGTGTGTGTGTGTGTGTGTGTGTGTGTGCACACGCACGTGAGTGGGTGTGTGTGTGTTATCTTACGGGCTGAATAAATTTCATATGTTGAAGCCCTAACTCCTGGTACCTCAGAGTGTGATCGTATTTGAAGACAGGGTCCTTAAAGTGGTAACTCAGCTAAAATGAGGTCACTAGGATTGGCCCTAATCCAGTGTAACTGCTGTTCTTATGCAGTGAAGTTTGGACGCCGATCTGTGCAGAGGAGGGACCCTGGACCGATACGGAGAGAAGCCGGCCACCTCCAGCCACTGGGAGCGGCCCCAGGAGAAGCCAAAGCTGCTGCGGACACCTCGACCTCAGACTTCCAGGCCCCAGAACTGCGAGATGTCACGTTTCTGCTGTTGAAGCCACCAGCCTGCAGTGCTTCGTCCAGGCAGCCAGAGCAGACTAACCAGCGTGTGCGCGAGCATGTGTTTAACCCCGTCTTGCAGGACCTGAACTGTGCTTTGCAGGTAGCGGGTGCTCAGCAAACCTGTGGGATCGAAGTGCTGTGCAACAGCAGGGGCAGGGGACAGGAGCAGGTGCCCACAACCACCACTCCCAGGCCGCCTCTCCCGCGCTGGCTCTGAGGCCTCCCCACCGCCACCGCCACCCGCACCTCGCCCCTTCTCCCTCGCCGGGCTGCCAGCTGCCTGGACTAGACTGGCTGAGTTGTGCCAAACTGAGTGGCAGTTCTGAACAGATGTGAGGCCAGGCAGCCTCCCCGGGGGCGTCTGGAGGGGTAAGAGAACCGTCGTGAAATGGCAGGAAAAAATCGCTTCTCCCTGGCAGCACAGAGCAGGTGGGGGTGGGGCAATTAAAAATAGGTTAAAGGGAAACAGAAGATGCTTCGTGCAATATGACTCATTCAGAAAAAGAAAACAAAACGGATGCATTTTTCTCACCACCAAATCCTTTTGACAAATTGAGTCAACTAACAGAATCCTTCCTTCCTGCCTTCCCTTCTTCCTTTCTTTCTTTCTTTCCTCTCTTTTGCCCCTCCCTCCCTTCCATGAGAAGGGAGTCTTGCTATGTTGCCCATGCTGGCCTTGAACTCCTGGGCCCTTAAGCACAGCCAGTGAGCAGAAGGGCAAACAGGAGACCAGCACTCGCCGTGGTGAGCACTGAGGAGCTTGATCTGCAAGGAAATTGGAGCCAGGGGCAAGGAGAGAAGCCTCTGCTTCCCCCTTTCGAAGTGTTAGTTCTCAGGTGCGTGAGGATGAATCTGTGGCTCTGTGGGACGTTCCATGTAAGAGTCCAGGCCCTCAGGTGACAGCTGGCCCTGAGGTCACTCTACCAGCATGCTCTCTTACCAAGCAGCAGTGGCTGCTGTGTGAAGAAAAGCCCCATGAGCTTCTGTCCCATGGAGTCAGGGGACTTCCCTCCCGGTACATCAGATACGTCCAAAGGTGTGTAATCACCACCTTTGTTTCCTACTCCAGGGTTGGCTTTAGGGTAGGTCAAAATTCCTGCAAAGTTAGGCATTTCTGCATCTGAGTGGATCCTTACAAAGTGTGCTGCTATCCTCTGTACTCTCGTTAGGCAGACAGTTAGGACCTCCAGCCCTTCTAGGGACAAGCACTTCACGCCCTGCTTTGGTGCTGTCTCGAGCAATTGCTCCACCTGGGAAGAAGGGTAAGGGCGGGCACTCCATTTTGGTGTTGCCCCAACCTTAATCCTATCCTGAGCAGCTGCTACACCTGGGGCGAGGGGGGGGGGACACTTTATCAATCTGGGAATCCCCCAGCCCAGGCATGATAGGATTTAGAAAGTGACCTAGAGTAACCTAAGGGTAATTATTATGCCATTAGCTTGAATCTACATTGTGGTTCACCACCCCCACCCCAGGTGGGCTTTTGGAGAGGGAGCCTATCTATGCAGATGGAATTTGGAGGATACTTGTTGATGAACTGATAACATCCCACAACTCCGAAAGATTGCCCCCAGACTGGGCTAACAGAAGGAAACAGTCTGAGAAGTCAGGCAGAGAGTGGGGTGAGTCAGTGAGTGAGTGGGTCTGTCTCTCTCCACTTGCAGAGACAGAGCTGTTTTGTTCTACAGTAAAAAGCTGCTCATGTGAAACTGCTCCCTGCCTGGGGTTTCTCTGTTGCATTGACCCTGCTGGTGATTTTTCCAAGATAATAGTCTGGATTTGACCCTTTGGTGTGTCTGGTCATTCTTCAGCCAAGAGCACACCAAGAACCGAGGGCAGACTGCCACCCTGATGCTGTTACAACCCCAGAATAACCTATACCTCCACCTCTAAGGCACAAAGAAAATTTTTGTCACGTCTGTATGTGTTTGTTCTGTAAGAGTCCAAGAACAAGGGAAGTCCTTCTCAAAGTAGTTACTGTTTTGAATTACACCCAATCCAGAACACTGATGACACCAAATGCCAGTGAGGACGTGGAGCAGCAGAAACTACAAAACTGAACATAGGATATGGCAGTCACGCTCCTTGGAGTTGACTTAAATGAGTTGAAAAATTACGTCCACTCAAAAATCTGTATACATATGTTTATAGCAGCTTTTTTTCATAATTGCCAGAACTTGGAAGCAACCGTGAAGCCCTTCAATAGATAAATGCATAAACAAACTGTGGTACATCCATAGAGTGAGGTATTCAGCACTAAAAGGAAATGAGCTATCAAGACAAAAACAACAAGGAGGAATCCTAAATACATATCACTGAGTGAAAGAAGCCAGTCTGAAAAAGCTACACCCTGTGATTCCAACTATGACATTCTGGAAAAAACAAAACCATGGGGACAATAAAAACATTGGTGGTGTCCATGGGTTTAGGGGACGGAGAGATGACCAGGTGCAACACAGGATTTTCAGGGCAGTGCGGCTAGTCTGTATGACACTACAGTGGGGGACACGTGTCCCTGTGCATTTGTAAAAACCCATAGAACGTACAACACCAAGAGTGAAAACCCTCATGTAAACTGTGGTCTTGGGTGATAATGAGGTGTCAACATAGGTTCATCAGTTGTAACAGATGGACCACTCTGGGGTGGGGAGGAGGGGCTGTGTGATGGGGGGGAGGAGGCATATGGGAAATCTCTGTAGTTTCTGTTCAATTTTGCTGTGAACCTAAAACTGCTCTTAGAAATAAAGTCTATTTAAAAAAAATAAACATAAAAGTAAATAGAGGCACGGTGGCAGGAGAAACCATAGGTACAGAAAACAGTTACAGCCTTGTCACAGTCAGGCTGGGGGACAAGCCAGGTGCTTGTGAGCTGGAGCAACAGGGAGCCGGCAGGTGCCCCCATGGCCAGGGCTGAGGGACCAGGCTGGTGGCCTGTTACTGGAGGGACAGGGTGGCTGGCAGTGCAGATGGTGCCAGTGTGATTGGACCAGATCACAAAAGGAGGAAGCACGTGGAAACACACTCCTCAGCAAAGTGCACCTCAAAATTCCCTGGGGTGCCAGGAGGAGGCGGAAGCTCTTGCAAGAACAAGAAGGTGCTTAAGCCGGTCAACTGTAGGTGTTTGAAGTACATGTGACTTTATTCTGGAGACAACAGGCAGCTGGAGCCTGAGATACAGTTCCTTCTCACCAAGAGAAGGGAAAGGACAGTGAAGGGAAGAGGAGGAAAATAGAAGAACAGAAACACAAATGGAATTGGGCCTTAGAATTATAAAGGGAAGCAGAGAAGCAGGGAGGCGCAGAAAAAGTGAGTGAAAAGGCAAGACAGTAACACTGGGGAAATCTGTGTTACATCAATAGTGCCACTCAGAAATTTTAAAAATAATAATAGATTTTATTAGTGGAGAGATTTAATTCTCAAAGCAATCCTTTGAAATAAGAAAGTTATTACTTCATTTCACCAAATATAAGATGCCAATAATTGAAAATGCACATAATCTCTTGTGTCATAAGGAAAGAAAACCTTTTGCCAGTTAAGCTATGTCATTGTTCTGCTTATCTATTGTTGCAAACTACCCCAAAACTCAGTGGCTTAAAGCAATCGCCATTTGACAGTATCTCACAGTTCTGTGAGTGGACTGGACTCCTCAGGGGGAGGGGGCTCCTTTGGGTCTCTCATGTCCTTACAGTCAGATGTCAGCAGGGGCCAAGCATCTGGAGGACTGATGGGCTGGACATCCGAGACGCCTCCCTCACACACCTGGAAGCTGATGCAGGCTGTCCAGGTGCGGCTTAGCTGGGGTTGTTGACCAGAGCACTGCATTTGGCTTCCACAGGTGGCTTGGGCTTCCTCACAGCATGGTGGCTGTGTTTCCAGAAGGAGTAACCCAAGAGTGAGTATTTGAGAAGACCCAGGAAGAAGCTGTAGGCTTCCTATAATGTATTAATAGCTTCAGCTATCCCAGAACAATACTTCTGCTGCCTTTTATTGGTCAAGCTCAGATTCAAGTGGAGGAAAATTGGATTCCACCCCATGATGTGAGAAGCAGCACGCACACATAGGGAGGGAGGCATGGCCCTCTCTGACCGCTGTAGTCACTAACTTAAAGACCCATGGGTTGCACACATCCATCATACTCTCACTGCTTCAACACAGCTAGCATCATTCAAAGGGATTTGGTAATTTCTCTTATTTTCCATTGCATTGCTTGATGTGTGAAAGGCAATACTTTTGCATGAATCTCAGTACAAAATGTAACACAGCTTCATTTACTTGTGAGCATCTTTGTTTCTCAGTATTTGTAAAGCACTTGATTGCTGCCTTTGCAAGAAAATATGGAATGGTGAGCACTCCTCTGATGATGAATATTTGCCACCCAGTGTCGGTCAGTGTTCAACGAGGGAAACAGAACCACTAAGTATTATGGAATAAGACCTTGCATGATTCTGGGAGAAGCTGAGGAAGTAAGGGACCAGAAAAGAGAACTAAAGAATCAGAGGAAATTTACTAACCAGCCCACCTAAAATGCTAGTGCACAGGGACAATTTGGAGCTTTTAGGGTGCACGGATGGGAGCTGGTGGAGAAGCCCGTGGAAGCTGTCCCCTCTGCACGCATGCTATTCTGCAGGTCTTCAGCCAAGCCTTGAGTGGGGCACTGGGGCCACTGTTGGTCTGCAAATTCAGCAGTAGGGAAGAAAAGATGGTAATGGAGCCATGACAATAAAGAAAGAGCTGGAATTTGCTGCCCCCTCTGCATCTGCCTGTCACCCACCACATCTGACCACAAGGCCCATCTGAGAGTAATGACTGTTGCTTCAGTTTCAAATCAACTCAGTCTCAAATTGTTTTAAAGCCATCTGCCTCTGGCCTGACTGCTTGTCCCAAGTACAAGAAAATGGGAAATAATATACCGAACCTCAACATTTTTCATGCAAAATGTGGACATTTGCTTAAACATAACCAGGCATGTAAAAATATAAGAATAGACAAGAAGCCAAGAGGAAAAAAAATCACACCATAGAAATATTCCCACAGGAGATCCAGATATAGAAATGATAAGAATCAGGCTTTAAATTAACTATGACTTATGTGTTCAAAAAGTTTAAAAACAGGATAAAAAAACTTAGGCCAGAGGAATGCAAACTACAAAGGATAACATGGAAATTTTATAACTAAAAGTTATAATAAATAAAATCAAGGACTTAATGAAAAGGTTTAATAGCAGATTAGACACAACAGAAGAGAGAAATAGTGAACTGGAAGACAAACCAAAAGAAATAATCAGATAGGAGTATGAAAAGACAAGTGGATTTTAAAAATACAGAAAATAACACAATGGTTATATGGTACATAATATGTGTGCAAATTCAGTCACTAAAGAAGAAGAAACAGATCTATAAAAATATTTGAGGAGATAATGACCATGGGTTTTTCAAACTGATGAATAACATTAAACTGCAGAATCAAGAAGCTGTATGTACCCTAAGTAGGATAACACAAAGCCAGCCATACACAGGTACCACATATTCAAACTTCTAGGAACAAAAGACAAAAATCTTTAAAGCACATAGAAAAAACAAAACATGCTTCCTTCAAAGAGGCAATAGTAAGACTGACAGCAGATTTATCACAAAAAACAATGGAAGCAAAAGACAACATCATTCTTTAAATTGCTGAAAGAAATACCTCCAAGCTAGAATTCTATGCCCAGTGAAATTAATCTTTAAAAAATGAAGGTGAAGAAAAGATATTTTCAGAAACACATTCACATATACAAACATACTGAGACAATTTGCTACCAACTAACCTACACTAAAGGGATATTTTCAAGGGAGTCTTTAGGCAGAAGAAAAAAAAAACATACACAGCATAAAAGAAAGACAAAAGAGGGATAAATATAGCTAAAATATACCAAGGTCTTTGCATTACCCAAGAGGCAGCAAAATTACTAACTTATGATAGACTTTAATAAGTTCAGGGTGCATACTTTAATTTAGGATAGTCATTAAAAGAATAGTATTAATTAAAAAATATATATGCTTGAATTATAAAAATACTTAATCAAAAGCAAGAGAGTAGAGAAAAAGAAACATTACAAAGTGAAACAAAAAATCACCATATAATAAACTTAATCCCAGACGTATCAGCAATTACTGATACATAAAAAGATACTAGACACTTTAATAAAAAAGATAAAGATTATCAAATTGGATCAAAAAGAGAAAAAAATAAAGCCTATATGCTGCTTATGAGGAATCACACTTTAAGCAGTCAAGTGTGTGCTCCCATCTGTCACCTGAGCCGTGGTTCTGGCTTCCTGGCCCCCTAGAGATCTCCTTTTCCCACCCATTTTCCAAGTCTGGCCTCACATGGATTTTGTGTTCCCCTATTATATGTATTTCCAATAAATCCCCTTCTTGTTTAAGGCAGCCAAACTTGGTTTCTGTTGTTTGCAATAAAGAGCTCATTAAGTACATTTCCAAATCTCTGGTTTTTGAGCCCTAGGGCAAAGACACACTATACCCCTGTCCAGAGACAAGTGAACATGTCAATTTCCCATTCTTTTCATTCCGATGGTCAGAAAATGAAAGGGGTGCTCAGTGTAATCCCCTTACTGGAGGACCTTCACTGATAGTCGTTGAGACTTCTTGGATTTGAGGTTCAGATTTTTAAAAATAAAAGAGTCCTCATGGTTTTATTCCCAAAAGGTTTTCCTTTGCTTTAAGACATGCACAATGTCCGTCACATTTCACTCATTGCCAGGGAAGAGCCTGCCTCTAATTCTGAGGCACTCGGTGCTCTGGGTCTCTGCTGTGAACACTCTGTTCTGCAGCAGCTTTATCTTATTTGATTTTTTCCCACTTATTTGATCTTGAGCTGAAGAAAAAACTTCCAGCTCCAGTTCCAAACCAAAGGGACTTCCCTGCCGAGCCGCGATGCAGACTCTGATCCTTCTCGAGAGCGTGGGCCCTGCGTGCAGCCCCCAGGCGCTGCCCCGTTTCATTGACAGCTTGCACGTGGTCGGCAGAGAAAACAACAGCCAGCTGATATGTTTGCTTTGAACTGAACCATGTTTTTTTTAAACTGAGCAAACAAAAAGCAGGAGATGCCACATTAAAAATTCAGATTTTTGACATCACGAAAAGCCACAGGACAAAGCAACACAAAGCCCACGTTCCACAGGGTACAACGGAGCTCGTCATTGCCAGCTCGCCTCAGTCTCCAGCCCCCCCGTCATCATCATGCCGGCACTGAGGCTGGCTGCATGTCAGCTGCCATTTTCCTGCCACTCCTGCTCTTGTGAATGAAAGGTAGAAGGGCTGTCTGTTTGAAAAATAGAGTAGAACACATATTTACCTAATGGCTGTGCACACACCCCATTATGATGTCCTGCGCGAAGGGCACAAGTCGGGGCTGATACACCGTTTCTACTCGGCTTACCACGCCCTTGACTCAGGGCTGCATCAGCCCAGAGGGGACGTCACCTTCCAATTTGCTCAGAGCCTTCATATCAGCTGGCAGGGGCTGGGCATATTTTATATGCAATGAATGTTTGGGTGGAAAGGGTAAAATAAAACTCAGCCTGCTTTACTATCTATGTTGCCTGGTCAGCTCCTGTGACATTTGGATTTCCAATCCTTGGCTTATTCCCACTTGTCTGAATCCATCTGGGCTACGTGGAGAGTTCCTGTAAGTTTATGCTGCCTCAGCGACCATTCTGGATACAAGTTGGACTTTCTCATACCAGATGCAGGGATTAGCCACCCCGACACAGTTTCCTGTTCTCCACCTCCTCCCAAGCCTTCATGGTGGTCCACCCAGCTACCTGCCTACAACCGCCTCCTGGTGACCACCTCCCTATGGGACAGCTGGACACAACCTACTTGACTTGCCACAGACCCCCGCACCCGACGTGGGCTGCATAGACATGCCACGAGGACCCCTCTGGGCCACAGCGTGACTCCAGGGGATCCATGTCTGTCTGCTCCACACCCACCAATTACAAGTCCCCAGGGGGAGCCTGCTTGATGACACCTTGGGCCCCAATAGAGGCCTTGGCCCACAGGTTCATCTCCCTCTGGTTCCCCGTCTGCTGATCGAACACATTGCCCCTGCGACCTTCCTGTTGGCCTTCATCAGTTCCCTCATCGATCATGACTGGCTGATGCAGAACTCTCTCCCCTTAAGGGATCATCTGAGGCCTCAGATGCAACTGCAGGGTGAGACAGCTTCTCCCTCCACCCACTCCTGCCATCTCCACTACCCTAGATATATCTGGAAGAGAACCTGCAGGAAATCTTCAGCATGGAGTCTGGCTCTGAGTCTTTTCCCAGAGAACCTAGTCTAGGGCTATTTACTGGTGTCAGAAGTGGTCCTAGTAAGTAGACTCTAAAATTGAGAGTCATTTTAGGAGGTTGTTGGAGCTGGATCACTTGCTGGCCACTTGGCCTATGTGGATGGCTGTAGGGGTGCTGCCAGATAACTTTCACCAGTGTAGATGGGGTTGGGTTCCCAGTGGGAGAGTCGCATGGACTGGTGCAGTATCTCTGGTGCTTGAGAGGAGGAAGGAGGTGATAGGAATAAGGACTGTGGAAGTGGGTCATTGCTGCTGAATTCATTGGTGAGAGATGACAAGAGGGTGATTAACCACAAACTCAAGGCAATGGTAAAAGCCAGATTTTCTTTGCAGCATGTAAGGAAACTGTAATCTCTTACAGCTGGAGGGCAGAGAGGCCAGGAGGCTCAGGACTCAATGCTAAGAGTAGAGGAGCTTCTGGGATGGTGGGATTCCCAGCCCCAGCAGGTCTTCTGTGCCAAAGCCAAGGCATTAATGGGGAAGGGATAGAAGCCTGCATCTTAGGATGGTGGTACCTGGGTATATGCACTCGAGAACCTTGGGTCCCCAGTTCTGCTGAACTAGCTGGCCCTGCAGAACTGGCCCATTTCCCCTTGTAAGAAGGTGGCTCTACCTCTTGTCCCAAGATGCTGCAGGGGCCTCAGGTGAGGATGGCATTTTATAAGACACAGCTTGCCTCCTTTGTGGTCTACGCCACCTCCCATCCTGGCAAATTACAGGAGTCAAATCCCCGGGCAGCTCCTCACTCAGGGAAGGGAGGGACCAAGGACCTGCAGAGTCTGGCTCACACGCACCTGCGGGAGCGGGGAGAGTTTGCTGCTAGCGGGCTTCTGAAATCTTGGGAAAAGCGATAGCTCACATTAAGTGAAAAGAAATACCATACCTTCCGAGGCAGATGGTGGAGGAAAGCATGAGAAAGCTCAGAGAAGTGTGCATTCCAGAATGGACCAAAGCCAAGGACGTGAGGCTGAGAAGCCCACCAGCTGGCTCTGAGGGAGGGAGCAGAGGACACCCAGACGGGGTGGGGGGTGAGGACCCAGCATGGCTGAGAAGCTCGGCTGAGGCTGTCCTTTGCCACAGGGGAAGACGACAGCAGAAGTGAAAGGACTCAGAAACAATTGAAGCCAGAGGGTGATAATTAAACATCAGACGCCAGCTGGGCACAGTTGTCACATGAGGCACGAGGCTGAGTGACAGCAGGAAGCTGGTCTGCAGAGAGCCGGAGACGCTTAATAACACACACTGATCCAAGCGGGAAGATGACGGGCGCCCAACGTGGACTTTCCAATGCATCAAGCCCAGCGAGAGTAAGGAAGGGTGATCACAAGGCTGAGGGCAGTTGTCCCACATGAAGTCAAAAGTCCTTGCCCGGGTTTTGAACCTGAGCCAGTTCTCAGACCTGGAACCCGACCAAGTCCTGTGACAAAGGACCCTGCCACGATGCAGTGAGTAAACAGTAATTTCTCAGATGTTTTAGTCAGAGACACAGAACCAGTAACGATATACACAGAGACGGCAATATTATACAGTCGTGCGTCACTTAACAATGGGGCTACGTTCTGAGAAATGGGCGGACAGGCGATTTCTCCGTCATGTGACCATCACAGAGTTACCTGCGCAGACCCGGATGGCAGAGCCTGCTGCACACCTAGGCCACGTGGAGCAGCCTACGGCTCGCAGGCTACACCCCTGTGCAGCATGTGACTGCACAGAAAACCGTAGGCAACTGTAACACAACGGTAAGTATTTGTGTATCCAAACATAGCAAAGGTAAAATATGGCATAAAAGATAAACAATGGTGCGCCTGTGTGGGGCACTTAGCAGGAAGGGGGCTTGCAGGACTGGGAGTTGCTCTGGGTGAGTCAGTGAGTGGGTGGTGAGGGAATGTTCACCTTCAGGTCTAGGACATTACCGCACGCTACTGTAGACTTTACCAACACTGTGCACTTAGGTTATGTCAAATTAATTTTTTTAAAAAAGTAACTGTGCTCCAACATTACAATGGCTATGATGTCACTAGGTGATGGAATTTTTCAGTGCCTGTATAATCTTATGGGACCACTGTATACAGAGTCTGCTGTTGACCAAAACATTATGTGGTGCATGACTACAGATATTTATGTATATAAACATATTCTAGGTTCTGTTCCTCTGAAGAACCCTGAGTAATATATCTGGGAAATTAGTGTGTGTGTGTGTGTGTGTGTATATATATATATATATATATATGTATATATATATAATATATATATATTATATATGTGCACACACAAACTATATATATACACACTTATATACATACTTATATTTCTATATATATATTTAGAGAGATTTTAAGGAATTGGCTCACGTGACTATAGTGGTTGGCAAGTCTGAAATCCACCAAACAGGCCAACAGCCTGAAAATCCAGGCAAGAGCTGATGTTGCAGAATTCCCTGGGGCAGCAGCTAAAATCTCAGGCAGGGTTTCTATGTTTACAGTCTAGAGGAGAATTTCCTCTTTGGGGAACGTTAGTATTTGCTCTTAAGGTCTTCAACTGATTGGATGAGGCCCACCCACACACAGAGGGCAATCTGCTTCACTTGAAGTCTACTAATTTATATGCTACTCACATCTAGAAAATGCCCTCACAGTGACATCTAGACTGGTGTTTGACCAAACATCTGGGCACCATAGTCTAGCTGAGCCACGTTGACACATAAAATTAATCATCCCAGTAGGCCTTCCCTCAGTGAGACGTACTGCCATTCACTCAGGCAGCTGTGCATGGGGGGAAAGGGTCACCAGCCTTTCAAGGATGTTGGGTACAAGGTCTGGACTGGCACTGATATCTGGGCCTGGCCCAGGTATGGCTCACAGAGAGTGCACTGGGAAGTCATTTTCCTGGTCCCTAAATGAATAACTGAAGTGGGCATGCTTGATAGTTGGCAGAACCTTCACCTCGGTCTTTGACCTGCAGGGGAAAACGTATTAAAGTAGGAAAGGCTAAGTAGAAACTTCTAAACCACTCCCTCCCCACGCCAAGACAGTAAGTAAAGAACAATACCACATTCCGTAGGGAAAGCCAAAGATTTGCGCTAACTTCAAAAGCATAATGAATGCAGGAGGGATGGTTCCGTAATAACCCTGTATAACCCACCGGTCTGGACTCTGCAAACACCAGTGAATCACGGCTGGTGACAGTGGGTGACCACAAACCTAACCAGCAGAAGCCCCAGGTGCAGCTGCTGTGTTGGGTGTGGTATCTTTGCTAGCGCAAATTAACCTCTAGCACGTACTGTGTGGCCATTGATCTGCTCAGTGAGTCCTTGTCCAACTCTGTCAGGGAGAAGGATCAGAAACAGTTCGTAATCACATGGGAAGGCAACAGTGTACGTTTGTGGCATTGCCCAGGGTTATGGTAACTTTCCTTGCATCTGTCATAATGCAGTCCCAAGAGGCCTAGACTGTCCAGACAGTTCACAGAATATCACCTTAGTTTGCTATATTGGTGGCATAATGTTAATTAGACCAAACGAACAAATCATTATGTCTCAAATCTACAACTATTCGGAAAGCACAAGGCCCAGTAGGCCTCTCTGGGTTCTGGAAGCAGCATGTTCCACACTCGGGAAGATGCTCTGACCCAGCTACTGGGTGACATAGAAGACTACAAGATCTGAGTGGGACCCGGAGCAGAGAAGGGCTCTTGCAGCATGCCCAGGTGACAGTGCATACAACTCTGCCACTTGGGGCATGTGATTCAGTTACTAAAGGTACCTGTGGTGGGGGAAGGTGCGTTGTGGAGCGTGTGGCCAGCCTCTCAGTAGGAGAATCACAAAGTATCCCTCTAGGAGTCTGGAGCAAGGCCGTGCCACCAGTGTAGGACACCACGCTGTTGGAAAGAACAACGTCAAGCAAGCTATTTGGTCCGGGAAATCGAACATCTGACCATGCACATCGACCGACCCCATGGCCAGAACTGCCCATCCTGAACCGGATTCTGTCAGAGCCACCAAATCACGAGGTCAGGTGGCCCAGCAAATATTCTTCATAAGATAGAAACAGTACGTTTGGGACGAAGCAAAATAGGGCCAGAGGAACAAGCAGACTGTGAGGACAGGCAGCCCAAACCCCACGTCACCCACTTTTGCACTGGCCTCTCCAGCTCACAGCGATGGCTGTGGGGGAGGTTCCCTTAGGGCCAGTGGAGAGGAAAGGGCTGAGCTTGGTTCATGGATGGGTCAGCCTGCGTCGGTGCACGCTGAGGACAGATGGCAGCCACACTGTTCGGGAGTGGCCTTGGAACAGAGTGAAGGGAAATTCTTCCAGGGGGTGGAGATCCTGGAGACAGAAGAGGCCCCAGGTAAGAACACACAAGAACTCAGAGCAGCTGCGGGAGGCGGAGCTGGCTGTGCAGGGCCTGCAAAGAGAAGGATCAGGAAGTCAGGGACAAGGAGGGGTGGATGGAGCCAGGGGAGTGTGTTCCATGACAATGGTCACCAAAGAGCGTCAACTACAGAAGAGGCGCTAAACAGTAAGAGACAGGATGGCCCGGCAAGTTCACATGAACCACTCCAGTGCCGGGACAAGAGGACTGTGAGCAAGGTGGCCCACTGTGGCAGAGACGGGGGCTACACGTGGGCCCCGCAGCAAGAGCTTCCACTCCCTGAGTCTCAACTAGCTATTTCTGCTACCAGCTTCCAACCTGCCAGCAGCAGAGACGGCCACCGAGCCCCTGACACAGACCACCCTTGACTGGACTGGAATGGCACCCGTCCTCAGCACAGGTCGGCCTTTCCTGTGCGCAGGGTCTTGGCCGGTATCTGAACCTTACAAAGTGTTTACTTCATCCATCTATGAAGGAGCCTGTAAACATTACAGCCGCCCAAGGGACTCACCTTGCAGACAAGGAAGTGTGGCTATGGGCACACAGAATCCACCGGTCCTGTTATAAATGGTACCACCCCGGAGCTGCCAGCCTGGTAGAGCAGTAGACTGTCCCTAAAGAGGCTGCTAGTAGACGACACCCAGTGAGGATGGACTGTCATCCTCTGGGAAGCTTAATCAACCCAAATCAGTAACTATTATATGGTGACGCATCCCCATGCGGCTGAGTAGGAGCGGTGCTGCTTACAAATACTTCGGTGGCCCACTCTGGGAGCTTGGGCCTCCAGTCTCCATGATGTCAGGCTCTGTGGACAAGGACAAGAGTCACCAGCCGGATAGGGATCATTGATCCTGGTCATTGGGGGAAGGATGGATGCTGCGTGAGAAAGCAGGGAAGAACACGTCCAGGTGAGCTCCTGGCACGGCTCTTGGTGCTTCCATACCCAGTTTTAATGGTAAATGGACAGGTACAGCCATGATGGCCTGAGAAGGGCATGGTAACAGGGTCTCAGACCCCTCAAGGATGAGGGTCTAGGTCACCCCAATAGGCCCCAGCCAAGGGGGGTTGAATCTAGAATGGGTTGAGGAGGAGGGGGTGATGATTTTTGTAAGTTTCCCTTGAAATAAGACCAAAGTCCTGGAGCAGCTGTTTCCGTAAGGGACAAACTTAATCCTAAGAACTAAGTAGATGTGAGCAGAGCAAAGAGTGGACAGTCCTGTGGCTGCGGTGCACGGCCCCATTCCCTCGTTAGGACAGTGGACACATTCCCCGTGGTCTAGGCTTGCAGTTGTGCCCCTCCTGGGTGTACCCTTAGCCTCACCCAAGGTTAGACCTTCTCATAGGCAAGTGGCACATAACAATGACTGGCTGATGGGACACAGAGGTCCAGCCCCTTTTCTCAGCTGGGGACAGCTGTCAGCTCCAAAGGTCCCTGTCGCTGAGGCCCCAGGTGTGGCCACATTGCAGGTCAGCTTCTTCCCTGCCCAGTCCGGCCTGCCTTTGTCCCTTACAGGTGCGTCTCCAGGGCACTCCCGGCAAACCGTCGGCTTGCAGCTGCCACCTCCGGCTGTTTGCCGGGAAGCCACTGTCCTTAAGGAACCTCCCCCAACCCCAGTGGCGTAGCTCCAGCAGGAGCCAACAGTCACGGCCTCTCATCCTCCTGGCCACCACTGGCCCGCGGTGAGTTGCTGTGTCTCCCACTTGTGGGGACAGCACAGCCAGTCTACAATAAATGAGAATGGAGACAACACACAGGGAGAGGGGAAATTATGGAGAAGGCTTTAATTAAGTCACCATTTGGAGTGTCCTCGATTCCCTACTTCCTCTTTTCTTTGACTTGTTCAGTTTTGAGTCCTATGAGCTACTCTATTACCAAAAATACCCCTGCGGTGCTTAAGTTAGTTTGAGCGGAGTCTGACAGGTGCAATCAGTAGGTCCTGTCCAACACAAAATTCTGGCCTAAGTTCTGTTGTCATAACGAAGCCGTCACTGCTTTCTCCCACATACAATACCTTACCCCTCTCTGGTTGCTCAGGCCCCTGCGGTCCATCCCATACCCCTTGGTCCACAGTCTGTCTCCCACAGTTCTGCCTGTGATTTTACTGCGGTGAAATACGGCATTCACCATCTCAGCCGTTTTTGCTTGTACATTTCAGCAGTGTTTGGCACATTCACAGGCAGCACCAACCCCGCCACGCGTGGCCAGAGCCCCTCCATCCTCCCACACTGACACTCTGTCCCCATTAAGCACGAACGCCCCATTCTCCCCCCTCCAGCCCCTGGCAACCTCCACTCTCCTTTCTGTGTCTATGAGCTCAGCTATTCCCGGTACCGCACAGAAGTGGCATCGCACAGCGTGCGTCCTTTCCTGTCATTATTCTTTCATTGTTTCCCGTTGGGGCTTCCCTGCCTCTCTAGCTTGTTAGCCCCTCGAGCACAGGGGTCTCGCCCGAGGCCCCTGCCCGGAGCTGCCTGGCAAGCGGCTCCTTCCTTTCTTTGCGGTCAGGGGCACCCCCTTTTCTGCCCTGCCGGCCTCAGACTGGCCACGCTGGGCACTGGTTTCCACCACGACAGGAAGACGTGAGAGTCCCTGGCTGAGCGGAATATATCACCCGAGTCGTGAGGGCCCTTCTGGGCTCTTGCCCCTTTATGCAATTTTCTCATTGCTTCAGTGCCTGGGTGCTCACGATGCCTCGGACTCTTCCCACCTGCCCTGTCTAGCTCTCCTCCAGGAGATGCCTGGGGCCACACACACACACACACACGTGCACAAATAATAATAATAATAATAATAAATAGAGCCCAGACTGGAAGCCAGGAGGCTCGGTTCTGGTCCTGGCACTGTGTGGCCTTGGACAAGTCTCTCGAAGCCTCTACACCCCGATTTCCTCATCTGTAACGTTCCTAATAGCTGCTAACCCACGGCACACGCTTCCCACGTGCTGCGGGCAACACAACACAGCGATGTGCGCGGGATAAGGACACAGGCTCGGGGAGCGTGTCATTTATCTGAGATCGAGTTCCAGCCAGTACAGTGGTGGAGCTGGGATGAGAGCTTGCGTTGTTGGCCCCGGAGCCCGCACTCAGCTCTGTTGCCCAGCATCCCGGCGGGTCCCCCTCCACTGCCAGCGTCCCCGGCGGGTCCCCCTCCAATCCCTCAGTCTCTAGCGTCCCGTGCACCGTGTCTGCCCCGCCAGCCGCGCCTGCCCCAGCCGCAGGCTTGTCCGGGCTCCTGGCTCTCGCCTGAGGACCCGTTTGGGCTGGCGGCGTCCTGGTGGCACATCAGACAAATTTGTGAGCGTCTGGGCTTCTTCCCAGGGGACTCAAAACACTACAGAGGCAGGATTTAAAATGGGTTCTGGTGGTCCCACAGAGAACAGAGCCGCAGAGTGCCCAGAATCACCGGCTCCTCGCACCAGAAGGGACATTTATTTGTCACTTACTTACTTCCCTCGGCTCCATCTGTCTCGGTCAGACGGACGTCTCCCACGGCAGAGTATCAGGACGTCTGGGCTGGTGGGGCTGGAGAACCAGGCTGACACCGTGGAGCGGCAGGTGCAGACAGGGGGGTGGGGGGGCACCACGGAGCCCTCCGGGAGGCCTATTTTTGGAAGATTCCTCGGGACAGCAACCGCATGAGGCTGTGAGGACTTTTTTCTCTTGAAAATACTCTGTAATGCCTCCATGTTCCACTTTCCCGGGAATCGAGAGAGGAGCTATAAATAGTCCCGGCCAGTTTGCATAAACAATGCGGAGAAGGAGGGCGAGGAGGGCCAGGTGCTCTGCAACCTGCGCAGCTGTCGACAGTTGGACTGAAAACCGCGGAGGCTCCGGCTTGGCCACTGGCAGCGTGAATAGCGTGGGCGGAGAAGGGGCTTCTCGGGCCCAGCTCCCCAAAAGCCCAGGGATATGGGGGGGAGGCTGTGCTCATGCTCCCTGGAGGAACTTCCCACGGAGCTGACGACTGTGGGGCCTGCGTGGCCTTCCCACCCAGGTCAATAATGTCATGCTCAGAAGGGGACCCCGATGGAGCTCATGCAGCCTGGTGTCCCCAGCGGCTGCGTCATAGCGGCTGTCGGGATGCTGTGACCTGGGCAGAAAGATGGCAGCGGGCACGTGGGCTCAGCACCCTCCCCACAGGGCTGGTGTGTTCTCCGGGGCCTGGTCCCACAGCTGTCCCTTCCCCTCCGAGCAGCTCCTCCTGGGCGTGTGTCTGGGCATTCTAAGGCTTAGTGGAGGAGTCCCCTCTTGGCAAAGATAAACCGAATGCAAGAAATAAGCAGGTTCCCATGTGCACAGAGCTGTACGGAGGCTCAGCGAGCTCGGGACCCTGACTTGGAGTTAAGTCCACAGTTCAGCAGTGCCTGAGGACTTTGTTCAGCCCCACCCCGTCCGTGTCACCAAGGCCAAGATCCCGTTACCATCAGGGCATCAGGCGTTCTAGCCTCACCTTCTTCTCCTGCATGATGTGAGGGAAACCCGCTTTGGAGAGCCAGTCTTCCAACCTTGACTGTCTCAGCCCAGGAGGACTTAAGGGAAATCACGTTCCACCACTTCGTGCCAGATTTGCTGTTACTGCTCCGGTCACTGCCTCACAGGTTCCCTGCCCGCTGCTCCAGAGGGAGCCAGCACACTGGGATGACAGGGTCACAGCAGAGAAAGAGTTTAACATCACAGGCGCCATGTGAGGAGATGGGAGGAAGTTCTCGAATCCCTCTCCCCAAGAATTTGGCAGAAAGGGTTTCCAAAGGTGGTGGGCAAAGGGCTAGGCAATTGGGTCGGCTGATTGGCTGGGTTTGGGGCAGAACCACAGGGGCGTAGAAATTGTCTTCTTGGCTGAGTCAGTTCTTGGGTGGGGGTGGCAAGACCAGTTGGGTCAGTTCCTCGGTGTGGGGCCAGTGGTCTGGGCGGGTCAGCCAGTCCCCCGGAACACAGGCCTGCACGACACCTCAGACCAGCCTGGGTTTGACAGGGGGGATGTTGTCTGTGGGACAGTGAAGAAAGCTCAGAATCTACGGCCATCAGCCACGTGACTCCTGAGCGGTGAGCAGTCATAGCAAAGCTGGCCGGGAACAATGGCTGGGTGTATACGTATTTCCCTACCACAGGTCCCACCTTGTGGCCCTCTGTTAACTTCATACAGGGCGGTTTCATTTTCCTGAGGGGTAAGCCCAAGGATGGTCTTCTCTGCAGACAGAAGTGGGGCACAGAGTGCCCCGATTTCTTAGGCCTACAAGAAAAATGCCATGGACGTTGTGCTGCTGTCACTGGTTTCCAGGACAGATTTGTATTTTTGTCTTCTGTTTCCACCGAATGAATTCGCATCCTGGACGCTTGACCATCTGTGGGGAAAAGAGATGTTTGCTTCTTTGCAGACATCAGCGCTTATAAAAAGCGTCTGTTCCTCCTCCTGCAACCGAGCGGCCATCTGGGTCATTTCAGGTCAACCTCGCCCCCTTTACACTCAGAAAAACCCAAGTGGGCACAGGAACGAACTGTGCTTTCCGCTTCTTGTTGCTGGTGCCGTGTGCGTGTGGTGCATCTGTGGTGTCAATTCCAGAATGAGACCTTGGAGCAGCCACAGGGACAGGTCCCAGGTGGGATCTGCTTCATTCACCCGATTCCTCCCTCTGGGCAGACCCAGCACGGCAATGAGTGCTCGTGAATCAGGGTGTTCGGGAACAAGCCGGGGAGGAAGGAAGCCACACTGGGTCTTTGTGCTTTAATGAATCGTCCTTTTTAATGCATCACCCTGTTTATTGTTGGCGTCTTCCTTGCACCAGTTTCCATCAGGGTGTGGGAAAGCCCATTCTGATCAGCGGCCTGTGATTTCTTTAACAGGGATGAGCACCTTTCAGAAGGATTGTTCAGGGTGAGGACACCTCTAGAGAAATAACAGGGGCTCACGGGCTGAGTCCACACTGAAGTGTGATACCACATCCTTCCAGCAGCAGTTGATGGTTGGGTCAAACAAATAGGACATTATGACACAGTAAGAAATATATATATTTGGCCTTTGCCCCAGTTCTGGTACAGGGCTTCTAAAACCCTTGTTACTCCCTGCGGGATAGGGGTGCCAGCAGCATCAGGGACATCCAACTGGTACCAATGCTGGCAACACTGCTGTGGTCCTGAGAAGGTGGCAAAATTGGCTTTTACCCAGGTCCAGACTACGGCAGCTTGGCACGTGGCGGAGTCCAGCGAGGCACACGCTTCTCACCCCAACCCCGTTGCCATCTGTGCCCAAGCCTGTTTTTCCTTCCGGTCCCTTCTCTGCCATTGATCCTGCTGAAGGAGACCTCTGCTGCCCCAGCTGGATGGGTACACGACTCACACTCCCTTTATACATCCCACTGTACTGTGGCTTCCTCCCTGTGCTCATGCTCATCCTGGGTGGAATCTCTTTCCTGTCCTCTACCTATTCAATTGCCGCTTTTCTCCCAAGACCCAACTCAAGCGTCATTTGACTTCCCCATCGTAGTGATTCACATCTCTTCTGTCTTTACTGAATTCTTAATTTCTGCCAAGAGCTTTGTGTATATTCATTCTTGTCCTTTCAACAATCCCATGAGACAGATTATTGTTCCCACTTTATACATGAGAAAACTGAGTTCAGAAAAGCAAAGTAACTTGTCGAAGGTCACAAAACCGACAGAGCTTGGACTCAAATGCATGAATGAATTAACAGATTAATAAGAGTCTACACTACCAATAAACAAATGAAAAGATACTCAGCATATGTATCAGGGTCATGGTGCCAATCAAAATCACAATGAGAAACCACTTCACACCAACTAGGATGGCTAGAATAAAAACATAGACAACAACAGGCATTGGCAAGGATGTGGAAGAGTTGGAACGCTTAAGCACTGCTAGTGAGAATGTAAAATAGTACAGTCACTTTGGAAAACAATCCGACTATTCCTAAAAAAAAGATAACATGGAATTGTCATATGACCCAGAAAGTCCATTCCTAGGTATATACCCAAGAATCAAAACCGTATGTTCACACAAAAACCTGCACTCAAATGTTCATAGCAGTATTATTCATAATTGCCAAAAGGTGGAAAAAAATCAAATGTCCATCAGCTGATGAATGGATAAATAAAATAATTTATATACATACAATGGAATATCATTCAGCCATAAAAATGAAAGAAGTACTAACACATGCTACAAAATGGATGTACCTTGTAAACGTGATGCTAAATGAAAGAAGTCAGACACACAGAACCAGATATAGTATTTTAAAAATTTAAATAACAGATACAGAGAGAGAAACTCTCTAAAGTGAAATATTTATTCAGGAGTAAGAGCACTGCAATGAGAATATGGTGGGTGGGTATATTTAGGGAGGTAAAGGAAGACAGGGTTTGTAAAGGAAAAATGAGGAGAATTATATAAGTTATTTTGAAATAATTGTCTTGGCCACAAAGATCAATAACAAGGGTGGCACCAGTCCAAGGTTGGACAGGCAGTTGCTGGACAGATGTCCTCACGGAAGTGCTATTTTGTATAAGGTTGTGGTGGCCTTTTGCAAGGTTGTGTTTCTTAAAGAGTATTTTGTGATAGTTCTTATTATGGGATATATATGCATAAGAACTTTTCCTTTATGGCCTTCCCTGGCTCTATTTGTCAGGGTTTTGACACAAACGACTTCATTTTAATTTTGACAACTTTTACATTTCCCCCTTTTGATCAAGATCTTTCTCCAAAAGCATCATTGATCAACCATCCTGTAAGTAGGTTTTGATTATTCCTTTGTGCTGGAACGGACCTGTCCCAGGTTGGTCTGGGCCCACACCAGAGGCAGTAATTGGCAAGTAGGAGTCAATGTCAAAAGCTTTAGCCACCTTTGAGCAATGAGGGAGCGACTCTTAGGCTAAGTCTACCTGCAATCCATTGTTAAGTTTAATTATGTCTGTTCCATAGGCATTGACGAGCATCTCAAAGTGCTGGGCCAGCATTGTTTTGTCGGGATTTGTATTGCTGTAGAAATTTAACAAGCAATGGGTACAAAATTAAAAAAAAAAAAACGAAAAGAAAAAGTAAAATTACTAGTAATACGATAACCTCAGTTTTGTTTTGAGCCATGACTCTAGGCTTAAAGTTAACCCCCCGAATAAGTTGAATGACCACGGAGAATTAGATGAGCCCTGTCGTAACCATGTGGCCCATTTTTTATTTTGTGTATTTGGGTCTCAGCATTCCCAGAGGAATTTATCCAGGTATAGTACATAATATTAGCACTAGCACAGACATTTTCTTATTTAATCAATAGATGCTATAGACTCATTTTATCATGTAATTCCCATGATGGGGTTGAATTAAAGCAGGGAGTGAGCAACAGTCATGTTAGGGATGTTGTTAAAGTTACCTGCTAAGTGGACTAAATGATTTTTTTAAGGTCAGGCTCTGTCAGGTTACTCACAGTAGCTATGACTGTGAAACTTCAATTCCACCTTTACCTGCCAAGTGAAAGAGGTAGGGTAATAATCAAGGAAAAATTAAGGGGGACCAGAGTCACTATGGTGGGGAGTCTTGTTTTGTCATCTTGGGCAATGCTGTCCACAGCATGAGACTTAGTTCTTAAAACTTATTTAGTTTCAGTTTATAGGGCTTCAGGAACAGAGAAGTTCCAATTTTTTAGTAATTCCGTGGAAGAAAGTTGGGTTGAAGAACCTAGAAGAATTCAGGACTCAGCCCAGTCAATAGGTAAATAACAAAAACTCAAAAATAATGCACAAGACTACAATCCAATTGCAGGGGTATTATAGTTTTATTTTTTGAAACATAACTTTTTTTCTCTATAGTATTTTTTATTTTTACCAAAGATAATCAGAATAAGACAAAATTGTTTGTAAAATAAATTCAGTTTCATCAATTCTGGTCTGATCGTTTATGTAAGTGCAGCGAGGATAGCAATTGATCACTTAGGAATGTCAGATTTAAACACATGTTGAGGTCAGGAAGCCAAACCAAGGCAGATTTTAGATATTTCCTGTAGTGCCTATAAACAATTGAAATATGACATCCCAGTCAAGACTTTGGCATTATAGCTAATGTTTTCAATTGCATCCTGTTATAAGGAGAGCAGATTCTTATTAAACTTAGGAAAACAACTATATTATCATAAAAAATAAAAATACCATGAATAGTTCCTGAATTTTGGAGGGATCAAGTAGGGAAAAATGTAAAATGCTTACACTTTTATTTATAAAAGTATACTTTACCAAATTACTGTAAACTATACATAGCTTGGGAGAAAAAGTTTCCTTAAATCTGGAAAACAACACATTTAAGTAGAGAACCAACAATGTTTCAAATAAAAGTCAAGAAAATTATCTTTTCAGTTATATAATTTTATGTAATTAATTTTTGTTCTGTTCTATCTTGATTAGCAGTTTTATGAACCTACCAATTTTTTTATTAGAGTTTGGAAATTTTTATTTAATTCACTGATCTTAAAGTTATTAGAAACTGATATTTAAAAGTACTCGTTAGAGGCTTTTCCATGAAAGGTAATTTTTGACTACAGCTGATAGTAAATGCTTTTAGAGAAACATCAAAACAATAACTATGGGCGACAAAAATTTAGATTAGCCATGGTTAAAAACCTGATGTGAGTTCACAATTGATGAGCAAATTTAGTTATTTCTATACATACAGCATTTTAACAACCAGAATCATGACTGACCACATCACTTCAGGACCACCCGAACTTTATAAATTTTGTATAAACTTTAGAACACTCACATCAGCTTTTAGTTGGCTATCCTGCACCCACACTTTTGAATGCTTATTTTTTGCTTTCTGAAGATTTTCAAAAATGAGCTGGGAGGGAAAAAAAGTAAAAGACCCAAAATTATTTACAGACATGTGTAAATAAAAATGGAACAAAATAAGAGTGCTCACAAAAATTTTAAGCCAGGCATGCAGACCAAACAAAACATTAAACCAGGCGTGCAGAAAGAACCTAAACTAAATCTACCAGAAGAGACATATGTCACAGACAGAATGCAAATTTTGTAGAAACCAGAGTGCTCAAACTGGAAGGACACTGGCCTTTATGCCAGGAAGGGCTTGCCAGAAAAGACTTTTATAGTCCCAGGAGGGATGTAAGGTCTTTTATTTAAGGCAGCCTTGTGACCAAAACAGATCATGAATAAAGAAAAAAAAAACCCTCACCAAAAGGAGGGAGTCCAGGAGTCTGTGAGTAGAACCACTGGGGCAGAAGAGGGGGGCTGTGGGGTACAGGGCTCAGGAGGGCACCAGTGGGACCTCACTCCACTCCAGGGCTCCCCAAGCTGCCTGGGGTGAGCTAGCTGCAGTCCCACTTATGACACCAAAATATGTCAAAACCTGAATGGCAGACAGAGAAAGAGACTCTAAAATTAAATTATATTTATATGGGGAAAGCATTGCAGTGACAGTATGATGGGAATATTCATGGAGCTAAAAGAAGATAAGGGTTTTTGAAGGAAAAAATGAGTTTTTTTGATACAATCGTCCTTGGCCACAAAGATCAATAACAAGGATGGCAGCAACCCAAGGCAGTTGCTGGGCAGATGTCCTCACATAAGTTTTGTGTAAGGTTTTGGTGGCCTTTGTACAAGGTTGTGGTTTTTGCAGTCTTTTGAGATATCGTATAATGACTGGCGGAGACAGGATGAGGACCCTACCGTGTTATTCATTCATTCATTGTGGAATGACTTCTTTGAGTGAACCAGGCATTTTGAAGAAGCTGGTGATCGAAAATGAATAAAACACAGTCCCTACTCGCTAGGGTCCAGCTGGGGACAGGTGCACAACTAGAGGTGCTAGAAGTCAGATAATGACCGTGCAGTGTGGTCGGGCCACGGATGAGAACTAGGACCCGTGCTAGGAGCTCCCAGTGCACTGTGGCACCGGGCCGGGCGCCAGTTTTAACTATTGGCCTCTGAGCACTTGGAGGGTAATGACCATTTATTTTTCTTTCTTTCTTTTTTAGTCACTAGCATTGGGGGGGGCATTCAATCAATGCTCACTGAATATTTATTGGATAAATGAGTGAATGAATAACCTTGAGCTTACCTGTCTGTCTTATTGTCTTACATGCATTTTAATTCCCCCAGCACATAAGGGAACACAGGTATTATTCATTTTCTAATAAGATTTGTAAAGATGTTCCAAGATTTAATGCAACATGTTACATTTGACTTCCTGATAAAGAAAATACCAAAATAAAAACTTAAAAGTCTTAAAAAATCTATAAAAGAAAGCCTCTAATTTTGCTTTAAAGTTGACAGAAGAATGCTGGAACAAATCTACCTTAAAGTAAGGCTCTGGTGACCATCGGTGGGTCCTGACACACACAGGGTGGTGCCTGTGATGGCACCAGGGTCGCAGACAGGCCCACGGAGTCGCTTCTAATGGGTCCTTTTTCCCCTTCCTCTGTTGGTGACCGTGACGGGGACGAATGAAGCGATGGCTTCGGAACTACTTTTAATGCAACGATGCGGCTGAGTCTTGGAGACATGTTAAGCAAAAGTAGCCAGACACGTAGAGTATGATTCCGTTTTATGAAGTTCAAGAATAGACAAGACTAGCCTATGGCGGCGGAAGTCAGTGTTTGGATGCACGGACTGAGAAGGAACGAGAGGAAGCTTTCCGTCCTGCATCCTGATCCCAGGGGGGATGGAGACGTGTCATACCGAGAGGCAAAACCCACCCAGCTGTACATTTTACAGCATGTACATTAAGTCATAATAATTGTTATTATAAAATGCAGGACTAGGAGCTGGTCGTTGTGAGACACACACGTGTGTATTCTTGGGCCAAATACACCGAGACCCTTTGCGTGCCGTGGCCCCGGCGTATTTGCAGCGTGTGTTAGCATTGAGGCTCAGCAAAGCCCTGCAGTGAGGAGGTCTGCTCAGCGGTTCTATCCCAGAGGCTCTTGCATGTGCGTTCCCTCTTCAGTGCACCTGCCACCCTGCAGGGCACGAGTCGGAGAAGTGCTGGCACAGGGACTTCACTTCACAGACGGAGATTCCCCGCAGCCTTTTGTCCTTTACAGCTTAAAGCCCTGAGTGGGAGGGTGCCTTGGAGGAGACTCGCGTCCTCATCACACAGCAAACAACTAAATCTGGAACTTGACACACGTCGCTGCTGTGGATATGCCCGTCTTCGCACGCGGTGAGCAAAAGCCTCTAAAACAAAACTCTGCAGGAAGTAGGTCACCATAAATACTAAGCGTGATTTCAGGAAGCATCTGGAATCGTGAACTCTTCTGGGGACCTGCAGAGGGCACCCCGATTGAAGCCTTTTGTCCTGCGAACTTTGGGTGAGGAAAATCTTGCCATTCATCCAGAATCAGCCCACAGACAAGGTATGACTTGGAGGTAATGGCCACATCCCATGTGTCAGGCTCACATTTCCTACACGGAGCTTGATGTGACATTCAAAGTATTTAACAGCCGCTGGGCGTGGGCAGTAGCCAGGCACAGGACCACTGACCAGCTTTCCATACCAGTGTGACATCACCTCTGCACAGTGCTAAGTGCCTACTGATAGCCGAAAATGTGAAATGATTTGATAGATACCAGAAGCCTTAACCTAGAGATTCCTACACCTGAAGCAGTTCGTGTGACTCGACATTGAATTTCTAAAAGGTTTTACCTAAAAGAGAAGATAAAATAAATGGCAAAGTCATAGGCACTTTTATTTGTAACTGAAAATTAACTCGCTGCAAAGTGGATTCCTATAATATAATAATAAAATACGTGATAGGAAAGTTCGGTCGAGGGGGGAGGAGGAAGAAGAGTTGGTAAATTGCTTTTTGTTCTGTTTAAAATGCATTTTGTTTTGTTCACATATATTTAAAACATTCACAGGAAAATAATTGGCCTCTTTGCTTTGTTGCTGTTAAGAAGTTGCAAGTAGAAGCAGGTTGGTAAAATGCTGAAGCCCGTAACCTAATGAGGACAGTTTTCTCAATGCTAAAATAAGCGTTATTTGGTGGGGAGGGGGTTGGAGGGTGTGTGGGAGGAGAGAGGAGACCGTGAGTAGCCCAGTTTCATAGCGACGGCAAAGTGCGGGGAAGACATCTTGCACCCGCCATCTGCGAGCCGTGCACGGCGAGTGCTGGCATGAACCCTGGAGGCAGCCCACGGGTTCCACATGCATCACCGCAGAGCCAGCCAGTCTCACAGAGACTGCAAAGCAGGGGACAACATATCCGACCGTGGCTGATTTGATTCCTACCTTCCCCTCCCCAGTTCAGCTCAGTTTGGGCAAGGGGACGGACGCGGAGGGTGAGGGGACTCGGCAACGGTGACATGACAGCTGGGATTGTCCTTTCAGAAGCAGTGGGGAGCCAAGATTCAAGGGTGAGACAAAGCAGAAGTTTGGAAAGGATGACAATTATCGAGGGCACATTTTCTCGTTTTCTGATCACTATTCCTCTCAAATACCTTCACGCTGGCCATCAGCCAGCAGTTGTGTGTGTGCAGTAAAGAGTTAGCAGCAGGTTTGAGTTGTCCAAACCCTGCACATTCCAAAGAAACTGGCCCTTGACCACCTCCTAGGAGATCAGCTCAAGCTTTGGCACATCCTACCTGACAATAGTGTCTTTGTACACCTGGGGTTGTGGGTCACGCCTGACGGTCTATACTGACAGTGTGGTTTATGGTGGGGGCTCTGGGCCATGGCACATCAGTGTGAGCTCTGCAGGGACCGGAGACTGATGTCAGCCACATGGGCCCTCCAGGCCTGTGTGACCACCCACCAATAAGAACCCTGAACACGAAGGCCCAGGGACCTCCCCTGGTTGTCCCACATCATCACTGGGAGTAGTAAGTGCTGCCCGTGAAACCCCGCTGGAGAAGGCAGCTGGAAGCTTGTGCCCACCTGGTCTCTCCAGGACTTCACTCCTGTAGCTCTTCCCTTTGCTGGTTTTAATCTGCATCCTTTTGTTGTAACGAACTGCAGCCATTAGTATAACGGCTTTTCTGAGTTCCAAGAGTCCGTCCAGTGAATCACTGGCAAGCCTTACCTGAGGGTGGTCTTTCTATCTAACATGACGGTGGTCTCGGGACCCCTGACAACAGTGCTGTTTTAGCACCAACCCAAGTCGTCCTCCTCCAAAACACCCTGGACTATGAAATACTCATATTAATACATTGCCTTCCCTTCCCTTTTGCCAAATTCCATTTATGTCTTCAGATCTCTAATCTCTGAAAACTCCATGATAAGCCCTTCCAGGACAAGGACAGTCTTGACCAAGCCGAGGCCACTTCTGGCCCCCACAGCCACAAGGTGCAGGCAGGGCTAATCTCATTCCCAGACACAGTATCGTGAGACCTGGCACCCGAGTCCCCACCACGTCTCCCCAGTTTGCCGGGTGGTGGCTTCCACTTTGATTCTCTGGTTACACTGAACCTCCCCCCACCCTCACCAGGAAACAGAGTCTGGTCCCACCCACCAGCCAGCAGTCAGGGCCCTGACTGCGTGTTCACTTCCTGGCCCCTGTCTTTCCCCGGAGCGGGATGCCCTTCTCCGTGTTCAGGTCACACGCATCCCAGTCCGGCCCTCCGAGCCGGGCGCCGACCTAGTCCACTGTCTCAGCTCCAGTCCCTGACACGGCTGAAACCCATCCAGAGTCCCTCCTCCGAAACACATTGTCCCAGGGAAGGAACAATATTTCCCAGCCTGGTGTGATTCCTGCCTTGGCTTCTACCTGCCAAAGGGCAGGGTAATTTGTCCTGTGTTCCCAGAGGAAACACAGGGAATTTCTGGACCATTCTAGGAAGAAGACAAATGTCATAGCTGACGCCATGTGGCACACTGGCTCAGCGACGTCCAGCTGCCCTCCTCTCCTTCCCAAACTGCTCGCTCAAATGTCACTCGCCTTTCAGGGCTCTGTTCATGTGTTAATCCTTTGGGAACCTTTCCTACGTCCTAGTCTAGGCAGGCGCCTTTGGGCTGTGCTTTTATAAAAATGTGGCCTTTTCCTTCCAAGTGGTTCAGGGAGACCGCAGGCTCTGCGCACGCCGTGTCTGTTTTGCTCACCGTCGTGTGCCGGACCTAGCCCACCGCTGGGCACAGAGCAGGGTACTCAAAACATATTGCTTGAATCAAGTATGAAATGTCACAATCACTCTGTGTTTTCTAAAATGATTACAACGTCCCCTTGTACATGTGTACGCTCAATCTTCATAATCCTTTGGCCTTGTAATTTGGTCATCTGTTCACAACCTTAAAGAGAATTAGAGAAGCTATTGGTTGCCAAGGTAACCCTCCTAACTGGAAAACAGACAGCTGTGAGGGACACAGATGCGAAGGCCTGTGAGGATCCGCCGTGCTCCTTCCGCACGCTCTTCCTGACTGAGAAAGGGAACAACCGAGAAAGGGAACAAGCTTCTCTCCGCAAAAATGGGTGGAGAAAATTCTGACATGTGCTACACCACGATGAACCCCGAAGACATCATGCTAACTGAAATAAGCCAGCCACAAAAAGTCAAATACTGTATGATGCCACTCATGCGGGGTACCTGGAAGAGTCAATTCACGGAGACAGAAAGCAGAGCATCAGCTTCCAAAGGCTGGAGGAGCGGTGGGCAGTTATTGTTAAAGGATGCAGAGTTTCAGTTCGGGAAGATGAGAAAGAGCCGGAGACGGATGGTGGTGGCGGGAGCACAGCAGTGCGGGTGTACGAATGCCACCGAACTGTGTGCACCTAAACAGGGTCAAAGTGGGAAATTTTGTGTTATGTATATTTACCACAATAAAGCAAAGTTTTGAAAATGGATGGAGAGGTCTTTCCAGTTACTCATGAATTCAAAGGAAGCCAATTGATGCTTTCCTTTTTAAACACCATAATTGAAGAATTAGAAACTTTGTGAAGCTGGGCACGGTGGCTCACACCTGTAATCGTAGCACTCTGGGAGGCCGAGGCGGGCGGATCATTTGAGCTCAGGAGTTCGAGACCAGCCTGAGCCAGAGCGACACGTCTCTACTAAAAAAAATAGAAGGAAACTATCTGGACAACTAAAAATATACAGAAAAAATTAGCCAGGCATGGTGGCACATGCCTGTAGTCCCAGCTACTTGGGAGGCTGAGGCAGGAGGATCACTTGAGCCCAGGAGTTGGAGGTTGCTGTGAGCTAGGCTGACACCATGGTACTCTAGCCTGGGCAACAGAGCGAGACTCTGTCTCAAAAAAAAAAAAAAAAACAAACTTTGCGAAGACACAACATGGCACATGGAAAACACGGCACAGGAGCCACAGGTAGGGCATGTCCTTGCAACGGAGGAGGGACATCTTGGTGAACTCAGCTGCAGAGTGCATGGGTTCCTGTTTCTTTAATCTCACCCTGTAAAAGTATGAGGAAAAATTTCCTTTTTCTTTTGGAGCTTGTATGTCAGTTTTATGTATGTCTTCAGGTCTCGCAATGAGACAACGTCACAGATAGTTTTAAAAGAGCTTTTGCAGATGGGGGCAGGAGGGGACTGAATACCTGCTAGGGTGTTGTCCTTCATTGATCCTCATAACACTCTGGAAATTTCTCAGGACGTGAAGGAAATCAAGGCTGGGAGAGATAAAGGACTGTCTGGAGGTTACACGATTTCCAAGAGGTGGCGACAAAACTGAAATCTGTCTGACTGCAGTGAGTGTGGCTCCGTCAGAGCTGAGGGGGCTGTCCTGGGCTTTCTTCTTGGGCAGCGGAAGTCCGGCCTTGAGTGAGTTAGCACCCTGCCGACTGCACTTCCTCCCTGCGGCTGAGATCCCCGTGGTGGGCACTCCTGCTGTGTAGGATGCCCAGCCTCCCCCAACTGGTAACCTGGGATCTGTGTGACTTTGGGAATTTCCTGCAAGAGGCACTCAGATGCCGAGATGCCAAGTGGAACATCCCCAGAAAGAGAGAGCTCACCAGGAGAAGTTCGGAGGAGATCTCCCAGCACAAACATTTTGATGTGAAAGGAAAGGTCCCCATGTCCGGTCAACTCCTCCCACCCCTCTTGTTCCCATCAGGTTCTGTCAGGCACAGCAGGTTGTTAGGTGTTTGAAGTGAGCTGATATTTGGAGAGGAAAGTAAGATGCGGCCAGTCGAGAAGAGGGTTTCCTCTTCCATGCATAACCGATTTCAGAATGCCTCTGTGGCATCCAAATGAGGGACATCCTATGTCCGGTGATGTCCATCCCAACAAGCGACACCCAGAATCCCTCTGGTGTTGGGAACCAGACCGGCCATTGCTTCCGTCAGTTGCTCCAAGACCCTCTGCTTAGAGGGGTCCTGATACCAAAGCTCTGAAGACTGTATGTTTTCCATTATTGGTCTCCAGAAACACCTGAGCAGCAGGAACAGGCTATTAATAGATTTGACCAGACCTGGGAGAGAAGTTGTCAAAAGAAGTCAGGCAGATATCCACACGCAGAAGCATGAGACTAGATCCCTGTCTCCCACTATACACAAAAGTGTATTAAAGACTTAAATGTACGACCTGAAACTATGAAACTTCTAGAAGAAAACATTGGAGAAACACTCCAGGACATTGGTCTGGGCAAAGATTTTTTTGTGTAAAACCTCAAAAGCACAAGCAACCAAAGCAAAACTAGACAAATAGGATTAGGCCAAGCTAAAAAGCCTCTGCAAGCAAAGAAAACAATCAACAATGTGGAGAGGCAGCCCACAGAATGGAGAAAATATTTGCAAACTAACCATCTGACAAGGGATTAATAACAAGAATCTCTAAGGAGCTCAAACAACTCAATAGCACAAAAAAAAAAAACTGATTTAAAAATGGGCAAAAGATCTCAGAAATTTATCAAAAGAAGACATACAAATGGCCAACAGGTATATGATATGAAAAAATGTTCAATATCACAAATCATCAGAGAATGCAAGTCAAAACCACAATGAGATGTCATCTCACCGCAGTTAAAATGGCTTTTATCAAAAAGACAGGGACTAACAGATGCTGGTGAGGATACAGAGAAAGGGGAACCCTCGTGCACTGTTGGTGGGAATGTAAATTAGTACAGCTACTATGGGAAACAGCAGGGAAGTTTCTCAAAAAACTAAAAATAGAACTACCATATGATCCAGCAATTCCACTACTGGGTCTATATCTGAAAGAAAGGAAATCAATACATCAAAGAGCTACCTGCACTCCCATGTTTATTGCAGCGCTATTCACAATAGACAAAATATGGAATCAGCCTAAGTGCCCATCAGTGGATGAATGGATAAAGAAAATGTGGTATGCGTACACAACGGAAAATTACTCAGACATGAAAAGAATGAAATCCTGTCATTTGCAGTGACATTGATGGAACTGGAGGTCATTATGTTATGTAAAATTAGGCAAGCACAGAAGAATGATTATGGCATGTTCTCACTCATATGTGGGAGCTAAAACAGTGGATCTCACTAGACAGAGAGTAGACCGGTGGTTACCAGAGGCCAGGATGGGTAAGGGGGAGTGGAGGATGAAGAGAAGTCGATTAATGGGTACAAATATACAGCTAAATAGAAGAAATAAGATCTAGTGTTTCAGTAGGTTGACTATAGTTAAAATGAATCTATTGTACATTTCAATATAGCTAGAAGAGAATAATTTGAATGTTCCTAGGATAAAGGAAAGATAAATACTTAAGGTGATGGATATCGTAATTACCCTGATTTGATCTTTACACATTATATGAATGTATCAAATTATCATATGTACTTTGAAAATATGTACATGTATTATGTATCAATATAAAAAAATCAGAAGTCAGGCAACTCTGACTTTGTGATGCAGAGGCCAGACACGGCCCACCAGGGGCTGAGGGGCTGGGGGGTGGCAGGGGCTACAGTCCTGCTGTCTGTGGCAGGGGTGAGCACAGAAGTAGCTGGGAAAGGGGCCAGAGACCCAGGGGGACACAGGGGCTGTGCTGGCTCAGCCCGGGGGCTCCGGTGAGGTGGCCACCTGCGAAGGGCTGAGATGTACCACAAGTCAGGGGCAAGGAGCCTGAGGGAGGGGGCAGGGGGCCTGCGGGGCCTGGCACTGTGGTTGTGGTGAGGGTGACACAGGATCACGCACAACTGGAAAGCTCTTTTGTTCTGATAAAATCAAAAAAGCAATAGATGTTCAGTAGCAAAAATTCAAACAATACAGAGACATGAGAGTGAAACTAAAAGTCCCTGCCCAGTCCTGCCGGCAATTTCTCTCCTCCCCACAGGGATAACACAGTGAGCTGTCTGCTGTACACCCCTCTGGTCTTCTTTCCAGAAAACACGGAGACTCCATCCCCCTAATCCGACGTCACATGAAATGTTACATTTCTTTATTGTTTCCTGTGCCTTCTTTTGTAATAGTAAAATACACATAACTTAAAATTTACCATTTTTACCATTTTTAAATGCACAGTTCAGTGATATTAAGTACAGGTCCTCCTTGACTTCTCGTGGGGCCACATCCCCATGAACCCATCGTAAGTTGAAAACGTCGTTAAGTTGAAAATGCGTTTAATGCACCTAACCTCCTGAACAGCGGAGCTTAGCCCAGCCCACCTTACCTGTGCTCAGAACACTGTAGCTCGCAGTTGGGCAAAACCATCTCACACAAATCCCATGGTATAATAAAGTGTTGAGATCTTGTGGCTGTTGACCCTCGTGATCGCGTGGCTAACGGGAAGCCACCCATGTGGCTCTGAGGGAACCCCTCGTCCTCCTGCGTTTAGAGCCGGTGAGTCTCTCTGGGTGTGTCGCCTCTCTTTGTTTCCATCTGTCATTTCGAGTCCTTTGGAGACAGGTTAAGCTGCTGTCTCACATGATCACTATCAATGCTAAATTGAAAGATATCCATAAGCTGAAAGGATGTGTGTCAAGGTGGGGTGTGTGTGGTGTGTGTGTGATGTGTGGTGTGTGCATGGTGTGTCTGTACATTTCTAGTGTGTGTGGTATGTTTTTGTAGTGTGTACGTGTTGCATATGTGGTGTACATGTATGTTGTGGGGGTGGTGTTACTTATGTGTGTAGTGTGTTGCACATGTGTGTGGTGTCTGGTGTATGTGTGTGCTGTGTATATGTGAGGTATGTGGAGAGTGTGTATGTGTGGGATGTGTGCATGGGTTGTGTGTGTGTATGTATGTGTGGAGTATGCGTTATATGTGTGGTGTGGTATATGTGTTATAAACGTGTGGGGTTTGTGTGTGTTTGTGTGCTGTGTGTTGTATACGTGGTATGGGGGAAGTGTGAGGCTGGTTTGGTGGGATAAGCTTGGATTCCTGCTACCATCACTTCACCTTTTTGGTTGGAAATTAAAGTTGGGTTCTCAACCTGGTACTGAGGTTTCTAATCACTTCAGTCCTCTAAACTTCTTTCATGCATGTTCATGAATAAATGTAGATTTCAGATAGACAATCCCAGTATCCTAAGCCAAGACTCTAAACTTTTTTTTTTTTTTTTTGCAGAAATCTATAGCTCAACCTACCATGCCATATTTTTGGAGAGAATGAATTTATTTAGCATTTGCTATTTTAATCAGCAGTTCTCAACCATAACTGTGTCCTACAATCACCTAAGGAGATATTTTTTAATATAGATGATATACAGAGCCTCACCCCAGACCAAAAAATCACAATCTCCAGGGTATCTGACTTCTTTTTTCAAGCTCCAAAGGTGAATTCTAATGAGCAGCCACTGACAGAATTCACACTGGCCAATACCAGCCCTCTCGGGGTGCAGGTTTGTCCTTTGTGCACTGAAGACTTTTGGTATTGATCTCTGTAGGCAGAACCACATCCTAGGGCAGGTGACGCAGAGTGTGGGCCACTGACCAGCATCACCGACACTCCTCCAAGCCCCGTCCTAGACCCACCAAACCAAAACCTGCCTTTCACAAGACCTCCAGATGCATCAGAGACTCATTCAAGGCTGAGAAGCGCCACTGCAGAGTCACAGGTCTCGGTATTGGCTGCACACTAAAATCACGTGGGCAATTTAAAAAGCACTGATGCCCGGGCCCCAATTCCAGAGATCCAGATGGGATTGGCCTGATCATCGGGAATTTTTGAAATCTCCCCAGGTGAATTCTAACAGAGAGGCAAGGTGGAAAACCACTGCTCCCAACAACTTTCAGGGTCATGCCAAGGATCCACAGCCCACCTCTCATCCTGGTGGACTTTGCTGGAATATGCTTCAGTGTGGGGGTCCGAACATTACAGAAACAATCCCAACTTCTTCATCACTGGAGTAAAAACCAAGTTGACTTTAGGCCTGGGTCTTCCCTCCCTTTTTGGTGTTCGGGGCAAGACTTACACAGGGTTATGTGGAGGCAGTTTCCTCCCAGCAGATCAACAGTCGAGGTACAAATGTTTTGCATATTTCACATCTTCAGACAGAAGAAACCTCAACCACAGTAGAGCTGCCAATAGTTGAACGGGTTAAGAATATGCAAGCCTGAAATATGCTACTCTGGCATATTGACTATTTTCAGTTAAAAGCACTTGAAAAACAGCTGGTACAAGATGATGGCTCTTACCTTCATTCTGGTTCTTAAAATCAGAAGATGAAATTCCCATGTGAAAGATACCACAAGGAAAGCGGCCTTCTTACCACTGAGGACTGGGGTTGAAGCCGAGGGAGATCTGTACAAACCAACCTTGTTAAACTGACCCGTATCTTCCCGGTCACTCCTCCACCCAGGCCACTGCCCTAGCCTGAGCCTTGTCACATTCTCACGGTGACTTCTCTTTGTCCCATTCGGCACATAGATGTTTGACTCAAATTGATTCTCTGGGTCTTCATTTCCTTATGAAGGCTCCCGTGCCACGCAGAACTTGTATCAAATACACTGTGCTTTTCTCCTGGTGACCTGTCTCATGGTAACTTAATTCTCAGGCTCAGTCCAATCCCCTCCACCAAAAAAACAAAAATCTCTAAAAGGAGGAGGTAAAAATTTTAAACTCCCCTAACTCATAATTCCAGAGCAGACATCCTCGCGACCGTGGGAAGGAACGGGGACGAGATGGCACCTGGGTGCTGTGGCTCGCAGGCTGAGCGACAGGAGCCCAGAGAGTAAATCAGCGCTTCGCCGGCAGCAGCATCCCGTGCCGTGGTCTGTGACCCTCACCAAAAGGAAAGGGCTTCAAAGGGCACATTATGAGGAGGTCGACCACTTCAAAGGGATCCTGCGTGATTTCTAAAGTAGACAGATCCTTCAGGAAAGGGTTTTCTGCTGGATTTGCAACTTTTTACCTTGTTTTTGTGTGAGCTTGTGGGCAAGTTCGAGACGCTGCAGAGGAAATGGAGTTGAATCACACGTGCAAACGTGGAGCAAAACACCCATATCAAAGTCTCCATGGATGGTCCATGAGGGTATATGGCGGAGGGCAGGCATCGCCGTCAGCCGGGCAGTTTGTCAAGGGACAGTGGCTGAGCCGGCCAGGGCAGGGATGTTTCCAGGAGATCAGATTCAATCATCGCAATAGCAACAAGAAAGCAACATTAGCAATGACAGAAAGCAACATCGGCAAGTCGACATTCACTAGCAGCAGCTGATATTCACTGAGTGTTCACTGTATGTGGGACACGGTACTGCCACAGTATGACAAACATTCTATAGAAATCCGGAGGTTGTGTGGTTGAAAGCATGCGATGTGACTCTGCTGAGTTTGAGCCCTTTCACTACCCTTCCATCTACAACGGAAAAAGTTACTTCCTGAACTTCAGTCTCTTCATCTGAACATAGGGGTAATAACAGTATCATTCTCCTAGGTCAATGCAATTGTGATATTATGACATATATGTCTATTTATGATATATGTGTGCATATGTACACAGATGTGTATATATTGGTTTCCATCCATATTATGTATATGTGCCTACGTGTGTGTGTGTGTGTGTGTGTGTGTGTGTGTGTGTAGGTGTTTATCCACAGTTCCTGGCTCATAGCTCACGTGGCCCTTGTTATAATGTTGGGGGCTTTAGGCCTCAGGAGGAGACCCTAGAGCACAAATTCTCTCCCTTAGACGTTTTCCCGCCCTCCTTTCACCTGCAGAAGGCCGGACTCCAATCTGACTGTGGACCGTAAGACCTTCACTCCAGTGGGGGCCCTGCCCCCCACCCTGGAGGGAGGGACACTGCACAGAGAGGCCAGGAAGAATCTGAACAGACAGGCCTTGCTGGGTTTAGATCCTACCCTTTCCATCCAGTCCCATTTCTACGCGGCTGCCAAGCATGCCTATCCAATGAGGTCTCCATAAAAGGCCCAAGGGGACAGCGTTTGGGGAGCTTCTGGGCAGCTGGACACGTGACAGTTCCTGGGGGTGGGGCACCCACAGGGGCACAGCATCTGCACACCCCTTCTCACATGCCTTGCCCTGTGCACCTCTTCATCTGTGTCCTTTGTAACACCCTTTATAATGAGCCAGGAGATGTATGTATGTGTTTCCCTGTGCGCTGTGAGCCGCTCTAGCAGATTAACCCAAAGAAGGGGTCGTGGAAATCCCAACCTGAGGGCAGTCGATCGGAAGGCCGGGGGGCCTGGGGATATGAACGATGTCTGATGGGGGGGCATTTTGGGAACTGAGCCCTCGACCTGCGGAATCTGAGGCTATCTCCAAGAAGATAGCACCGGAATTGAATTGAATCAGAGGACACCAACTGGTGGCCACTGCTTGGTGGCAAGGAACCCCCACAAACACACATGGCCCCAGAAGTCTTCTGTGTCGATTGTTGTGTTGGTGTGAGAGCAGAGGAAGAACTGGGTGTTTTCCTGACAGCAACGCATGTCTAAAGCGAGATGCCTGATGTGCCGTAGGCCTCAGTAAATGTGCGCTGCTATCACCAATCCCACTGTCAAACCCGTGGGATGGACGAGGCAACACAGACCTGCAGCAGTGAAGTACGCCTGGCCCAAGGCCACGCAGCCCGGGTGGAGCCAGGATCTGAACCTGGGCGTTCTGACTCCGGCTCCTACATTCTTACTCACTACACTGGGGCCCTCTGACTTCCTGAAGACTGTTTCCCAGGTCCCAGGGCTCAGCCAAGACTTTGCTATGGAGTTTTTCCTGGCTCCCCCTTCCCAAGGGAATGTGACCCCTCCTTCTTTTGTGCCCTGACTGTGCTGATACATTGTTCCTATGGCACTGTGTCACTCTGTGCCTCTCTACTTAGGTATTTTTTCTTTTCTTCTGTTTTTTGTTTGTCTGCTTTTTTTTTTTTTTGTAGAGAACAGGGGCTAGTTGGAGCACAGTGTGAGTACCCATCCTGCCTGAAACCCACCTGAATTCTGGACTTTAAAATTAATAAGCTGATACATTCTTCTTCTTTTTTTTTTTTTTTGCTTCCTATTTCAGCTAGTCTTTCTGCCACTTGCAGAAGAGAACCGAGATGTATCCCTTTTGCCTCCCAAGTTGTTTTCCAATCACGGATCATACTGTTGAGCAAGAAAGAGCTACAGGAGCCTTGGAAAACCTCCTTTCAGTGGACATCGTCAGTTATCAGCATCCTTTGGGGATGGTTATTAAACCAGCGACTATCCCACTTTACTGCAGACAGCATCTGATCCATATTCCCTTACACAGTCCGTAAGCAGGTCATGAAAAGTTGTCAGACTCCTGGTCCCTTCCCAGACCTAGCTGTCTAGCAACGCCAGGCAAGTGGAAATCTTCCAAGTCACTGGTTCCTGGACCCGAGCCGGCCATCACCACCGATAGCACTGCTCATTAGCGGTGTGGGGGGTGGTTCTCATCCATGCAGCCCCCTGGGCCTCTCCTCCTGGACGCTAAGGACTCTGCAAAGACTCTTGACGGGGTTTCTCTGCTCTCCCTGGTGCCCCCTCCTCTCACGAGACTGGGCTCTTCAGAGTTGGGGCGTACACGAGCCCATCTTCCCTGCAGGGCTTGGGGCCGGCAGCCCCGTGTTAGGTGGACAGCTGTGTTTCCTGTACCCTGGCCCTTCTCAGTCAACTCATCGTACTTTTAGAAAAGCGACTGGTCACCTGCCTTTTTGACTCACAGCGACGTGGGCTCCGGCTGCTCGAAGTGCAGCAGCCGACAGCACCGGCAGCTCCCGGGACTGTTCGAGATGCAGAGTGGCGGCCTCCATCCCAGACCTCCTGAGTCCAAATCCGCGTTTTAACAGGATCCCGGGTCGTCCGTTTCCACATTAAAGCTTCAGAAATAGACCAGCTGTCCACGTGGCAGGTCCCTCTGCCCGCGTCCCCTCAGCCACGGGCGACAGTGTTCTTCCACGTGGCCCTCACCGTCCTCAGGTTTCTGACCCTCCACCGGATCTGCACGCCACGCGTCCTGCCACGTGGCAGCTCTCGGCCCAGGAATCGATCTTTCGATGCCTAAGTGATTAAAAAAACAGAACAAACTTTAAACGTCGTTAGAATTTGCCTTAGCTTTTTTTTTTTTTTTTTACAAGCTTTAGCTCACTGTGGCCTTTTGCTTCCTGCCATTTTTCTTACATTCCTGGACTGTTCTCCAACATTTGTGCCGGGCCTCAGCCTTCTTCCCGTCGTCTGTGCGGCTCGGGGACTTGCTTTCTGGACAGGCAGCTGCTTCTTCGGTGGCGGCCCCTTTTCCTCCCAGACCAGCTGTCACCGCACCGTCGTGTAGCTTCTCGTGCCAGCCCAGCCCCACCTGTGCTCGCTACCCCTGACAGGTCTAGCATGAGTTTGCTTAAATCATTTTAATGGTGACTGTATAAATAGTAACTACACATTCGATGTATTATATTTTCTTTCTTTCATAATTGTGAATTTTGCATCGAACAATCGCACCATTTCCCATTCCTTAGGCATTTATGTGCCTGTGCCCCGCTCTTCTCATTTCTCAATATCATTTTCCACACGATCACATGAATTCTAATTTTTTTTAATGATTCTATGTATGTGTAGATAATTTTGCCCATGCCCTTCACAGCCTTTCAATTAAGTTTTCCATGAGATGAGAAAAGCCATTAGCTGTCACTTCGTTCCGGAGACAACCCTCCATGGAGCCCTCCGGCTTCCTGCTGTCATTGGGGGGCAGGCCGTGTGCCCAGCTACCATCCTGGGGCTACCCTTCATCGTCACCCTGCAAGTCAGTGTGGGTCCCATCAGGGGACAGAAAAAAGGGAAGCTTAATATTAAAAATTATTGAACTGTTACAGGAGAATAACTATAAAGAGGCACGGAAAACAAAAAGCTGTACACTAGGGTGGCGGGACAGTCCCCAGGGAAGGACCACCGTGGAAGGGGCCTTTTCCCGGAGATTGCATCCTCGTTAGAGAAGGTGTGGTTGCAGCCCCCTGCGTGGCAAAGAGGTTTGCTGGGCTGCTGGGGCCTGAGCTTGTCCAGTGTGACCGGTGAGCAGGAAACAAGCCTCTGGGGCACGAGCCAGCAGGCTGGGGTGGGCACCCAGAGGAGTAGGGCCCCCTGCGGTCAGTGTAGCAGGAGCAAGAAAAGCAACACCCAGCGACTGGAACCAGAAAGAACCTTCCTGCAGTGCCTCTCTAGTGACCTCTACTGAGACTGCTGAGCTCATTTCACTGTAAAGGAGGAAAGCCCGGGTTCAGTCCACACTCGCACGGCAGGTACTGAAGGGTGAATCCGGAGCCGAGAGACTCCAGATGGACGCCCAGCACGGGCTGTTCCTCGGCCAGTTTGTGTTCTCTGCACCCTCCACACAGCTCATGCAGAAACCAACAACTCAGTCTCTCTACCTCACCAGACACGGCCATCCTTCTTACAAGGGACGGTGTTCTCACCTGTCCCTAAAAAAGAAGATGCACGGGTCCAACGGGTGTTGCATCCGTCACTGGCTCTGCTCCTTACTCTTCACATTTGCTCATGGTCCCATGGAATGTTCTGGTACCTAAAGACTGACTTATAAAGTTGACCTCTAACCACTTGGATAAAAAATGAAAATGGGGAGATAGTAGAAGAAAATGGTTGTATATGCCAATAATCACATGCATACAGTAAGCACAGAGAATATAGGCGAGATTCTCCAGTCCTTGTTTCTGTAGTTGGTCCCGAGCTCATGGTTGATACCTATGGTTTCCTCCCTGCACCGTCTAGTCCACACCTTTCTTGCCCTCCTGGCCAGAACCTCGGCTGCTCAGGATCCTCTCCCTGGGAGAATGACTGGAACCTTCATTCCTAAAGGGCCTGAGTCCCCGATTGTCCTGCTTTGTTTGGTTGCTGTACAGATTCCCGTCAGTCTTTGCTGTTGAGCAAGGGAGGTCTACGAGGTGACTCAGTGACTCTCCCTGGGTTCCAGACACGGTCCTCCTGGCCCCCGTTGTGTAGCAGCAGCCAAATCAACCCAGGTGACCGAGATCAATCACTTCAACCAATCAGCGTAACGTCATCAGTGGGATGTTTTGTGGAATATCAAACAATCCAGATCTCTGCAGACTGTATTATGGCAGAGAACAGGGGAACTGATGTAGCCCCGAGGCCCTGCTGGGAACACACTGTCGGCCCACACAGGTAAAAGCAAACGGCTCTGGTAGACCTTGAACACCAGTGTGGAGAAGGAGCACCGGCCAGGCCAGCAGCGGCATGCCAAGGGCCAGGAGCCATGTTGATTTGCTCGGGTAAAGACGCTACACTGGGGACAGCAGCTGCACGTGGAGTCTCGCCACCTGGTTTAGGGTAGAGTGGTCTGCACGCGTTCTCTGGGGCACATCTGGCTTTGCAGGCCAGACAGGTGAGTTAATGGGGTATGATAGATATTGCCCCACCTCTGCTCTGTCAAGTCTTTCACAGTGGCGTTAATCTCTGCAAGTCCCCCAAGGGTGCCATGTTGCTTCTGGTTCACTATTTTGGTAGGAAAAGGACGTCCCAGGGGCTTGCACTCTGCATGTCCTGCCATCATGTCCCTTGTTGCCAAGCATTCAGGAAGTGGGGAAATAGCCCCAGTGAGTTAGACCCCACTGACCCCCTGACCACAAGCCTCTGCCCTGACTGGTGGGCCACAGTGTCACCTTGAGTGTGCAGACGTTTGGCACTGCTTTCCCCGGCTATTCGCTGATCCTAAAGCTGCACCTAAGAGGCCGAGAAGCTGAAAGAAAAAGCATCTGACAGTCTGAGAACCTAGTAGAACTTTCAGAGCTTCCATGGGGCAGGGAAACCACATTACGACCTACCAGAGAGGAGAGGCCCTGGTAAAGCGCAAGGCTTGCAGCTGGGACCCCCAAAAGGCCACACCTTACAAGGAAGGGCAAACTGGAAATAAACCTCCCTTCACAAGATTGAAGAAACCTCCCTTTCAGGCAGCTCAGCTATAAGATGGTCTGCCTAAACCTGATGCAGAAATCAAAGCTAATCCTCCCTGGGAGAATGTAACATCATTCAAAACCTCAAAGTATCTTTCAGATTTTTTATACTCAATGTCTAGCACTCAATTAAAAAAAGACATACAATGATCCAAATCTGGGGGAAGGGATGGTTTTTTTTAATAAATGATGCTGGGCCAGTTATATATCCACACGGTATTGAAAAAATAAACCGTATAACAATTAGTTCCATGTAGACCGAAGATATAAATGTGAAAAGGAAAACAATAAAACTTCTAGAAGATAACATAGGAGAACAATTTCAAGACATTGACTAGGCAAAGATTTATTAACCATAAAGAAAAAGATTGATATATCACATTAGAATTAGAACTTCTATTCATCAAAAAAGATGAGAAAGAGATGGAAAATGTTAGACAGAGTGGGAGAAAATATTTGAGATACTCATAATGATAAAATGCTTGTATCCTAATATATATTTTTAAAAGTTCCGATATATCAAAAAGAAAAGCTCAAACAACTTGACACAAAAATGAACAAAAGACCTAAGCAGGAACTTCAAACAGAGGACATTCACATAGTCAATAGGCCTATCAAAATGTGCTTAGTAATCAGGAAAATACACATTAAAATCACTGTGAGATCCTGCAGCAAACCTACCAAAATGACCCAAAGTAAGAAGACTGACCCCATCAAGTGAAAATATGGAGTAGCTGAAATATTCACATATTGCTTATGGGAGGCTAAGCTGGTACAAGTGGGGAGAACTATTGGGCAATATTTTCTAAAGCTGAACATATGTCTGTTTATGACCCAGTATATATCTGTGATGGGCAGAATAATGGCTCCCAAAGATGCTAACATGCTAATCCCCAGGACCTATGTGTATGTTACCTTACACTGCAAAACGGACTCAGCAGACATGATTAAATTGAGGATCCTGAGATAGAGATTACCCTGGACTATCCTTGTGAATCCCTAAATGTAAACACAGGTGTCCTTATAAGCGGAAGAGGAAGGAAAGACAGTGTAAGAGAAGAGGGTGTGACGACGGAAGCAGGGTTTGCAGCAACGCAACTGCTGGCTGGGATGGGCCACAAGTCAAGGAATGTGGGCAGCCTCTAAGAGCTGGAAAAAGCAGGGGACAGGCTCCCCTGAGACTCTCCAGAAGGAAACCCAGCCCTCCCACACTTGGACTTTAGCCTACTGAGACCCATTTTGGACTTCCGATCTCCAGAACTGTAAGATAATAAATTTGTATTGTTTCAAGCCACCAAACTTGTGATAATTTGTTATCACAGCAATAGATATTATAACTAATCTAATATCTAACAGAAATGAGTATATAAGTAGACCTGAAATACATTCGCAAAAATGTTCCAAGAGCATTATTAGTTAAATGCAAAACTGGAAACCATCCAAATATCCATCAACAGTAGAATGGATAAATACATTGTAGTATGGTCATACGATAGAATATCATACAGTAATGGAAATGAATGAACTACTGCTACACAAAATATACAAGTGCATGAATCCAGCAGTATACTGGTAAATGTTTAACAACTGTCTCTCGAGGTTGGGGGGCTGCATGTATGCATACATGTGTGTGTGTGTATGTAAAGGCTTATTATAAATTTCACTGAAGGATGTATGGAACACAATTTACAAATAATAAAATACATAATAGTCCTTATTGTAAATCCCATATTGCTAATTGATTCTCAATTAATTTTGTTGATTTTTGCCAAACTCCTGCATCTCTAGCCAACCTACAGTTGTAGCTGATGAACAAGTATAGGTCTGACATGAATATTATTTGATAGTTTTACTCATGTTAAATTCCAAGACAAAAGAGAACAAAACTTCTCTCATTTGTCAATGACTTCAGCAACTTCTGTTCTGAGTTAAATGATAGTTTGGAATACTGGAAGAATAGTTCCTCAATTTTTTGTGTTCTTTAGTGTAATGACCATAGACACAACACATTTTTAAGTTTAATCTGCAGTATTGGCCGGGCGCAGTGGCTCATGCCTGTAATCCTAGCACTCTGAGAGGCCGAGGCGGGAGGATCACTCGAGGTCAGGAGTTCAAGACCAGCCTGAGCAAGAGCGAGACCCCGTCTCTACTAAAAAATAGAAAGAAATTATCTGGACAACTAAAAATATATTGAAGGTGGCACATGCCTGTGGTCCCAGCTCCTCGGGAGGCTGAGGCAGGAGGATTGCTTGAGCCCAGGAGTTTGAGGTTGCTGTGAGCTAGGCTGATGCCACGGCACTCTAGTCCGGGCAACAGAGTGAGACTCTGTCTCAAAAAATAAAAAAATAAAAATAAAAATAAAAATTTAAAAAAATTAAAAAATAATAATAATCTGCAGTATTAACATTCTCTCCATCACTTTCTTAAGTCTAGAGAATCGATAAACAATAAAGCAAGCTCGGATTCACAAGAGCACTTGCCGATTTCCATGATGTAAATACTTCTATTATGGTCGATTTCAAGCTGCCACAGTGACATTATTGTGTCAATGAGGTCATGAAGGAACACCCAACAGCGCTCCATTATATAATACTTATTCCATGTGGTTACAACAGAGACAAACAAGCTTGAGAGATAATAGTAAAATATGGTTAGCTAAAGAGGAAGTGATGAGTTTTGAGTATTTATTGCTTGTGTTTTTTATTATGATTTAACTGTAAGTTTTTATAATTTGATTTTAGACTAATAATTATGTTTAAAAAATAGATTTCAAAATCCTGGAAAATTTAACAATCAGTTCTCTTGTGAGCTACATTCTTGGACACACTATTGGACAAAACTTACAAAAATGTTGAGTGAAATTAGCTAGACATAAAAGCTTGCTGTATAAGTCCATTTGTATAAAGTACTAAAAGAAGTGAAGTTTAACTTTTTTGTTAGAGTCAGGATAGTGTCCAGCTAGGCCCAGTGTAGATCAGCTCATCCCCAAGCACACAGGTGAACCAGGTTAGCAAAGCCCGTTGTCTGAGCCTAGCATGGATCACTCTGCTAATCCACACGTCCATGACAATAAGTGATCGCTCACCCATGACAATAAGGGATTGCTGTTTTAAGCCACTGAATTTCGGGACAGTTTGCCATGTGGCCTTTTTGTGGCCATAGTTAGCTAATACGAAAATTGTACCCTCTCCTTTTGGGAGGCAGGTGAGGATAGTGGCTGGACAGGGAAACAAAGGAGACATCCAGGGTGCTGGTAATGTTCTGTTTTTTCGTGTGTCTGGTTACATGCCTGTGTTCCCCTTTTGGAAAATCACTGAACTGTACTTATGATTTATATACTTTTCTTTGTGTGTTTTACCTCAGTAAAAATGTTTATTTAAAAAAAAATAACTGGCTGATTTATTCACAGAAAAGTGCTCAACTTCTCTAAGAATCAAAGATAATGACATTGAAATATTTAAGTACCACCTATATTTAAGTTTCCACCTAACTGGTTGGCAAAGCTTTTTAACTTTGTTCTTCAGTGTGGAGAGATGGCAGGGAAGTGAGCATGGTAACACATTGGTAGTGTGATAACATATTGGAGGGGTAATTACATGTTGGTACAAACTTTTTGGAATGTTATTTGGCAAATTTATGAAATATTTATCAAAATATATTTTGACTCACAGTCTTACCATTGGAAGTTTACTCTAAGGAAATCCTTACAACAATTTGCATATATCTAACATGTTTATCGCAGTGTTGCTTTTGATAGTGAAAAATCCAAAAAAAATTAAATGTCATAAAATTGGGATGGGTTACATAAGTAAGACACATTCCTACAAATGCAGTCATTTTAATATGATGAGAAAAATTTGTAGTGATTTCCACAAAAAACTGTGGTTTATTATGTAATGAAAAAGAAAGCAGTTTATAAAATAATATGTATAGCATAACCTGGCCTTTGTAAAAATAGCCACATATTTTATAGATAGACTTACATGTCTAGTATTATAGCTAGACAGATGGTAGCCATGTAAGTAGGCAGGTACATAGCTAAAAAGGAAGGTAGAAAACTGTAAAGGAGACACACCACGGCATTAATAGTTTTTATAACTGGGTAGTGGAACTACAGGGGATTTTCATTTTCTACTCTTGTGTATATTTTCTACTTTTTTTCTCCCATGCATGTGCATTTTGTTTAATTAAAAGTTATAGAAACAAGCACCGCCCCCACAAAAGACCATAAATAGCTTCATGTCTGGTCAAGTTTTGCTGCCAAGTGAGAGGTGAATGACTGTCTTAGGGCTTTGTGGATCTTGTAGTTTCAGCTAAAGGACCGTGGACTATAACATACTTGCATTGGGACTTTATGACCTACTTCCTCCAGCAGGTCAGATGGCCTGTAGAAAGAATATGCCCACTAGGGCATTGTTTTCATAATTTTCTCAGTTCTTACCCCGATGCTCCACCAAGATGTCTACCTGCAGGTTTGCGGACGTCCTGTGGAGCCCAGCCTTGCCGCTTAGCTCTCTGCTGTTTCTGTGCAGAACAAGCTTCTCCCTCCCTGGTTCCATTTTAAGCAACATACTCCAAATCTCTGTGATAATGAGATTTACCGCTCCGTGTTATAACTCCAATTTGCCTCACTTACTCTGCATACTCTACACAACAGAGTATAAAAACCCAAGGTCACGTCCTTGCCTCGCTCCCTTTCTAACCGCGTGCGCATGTGAGTCCCCGATACCCCTTTCTGTTCTCAATGGTAATTCCATTCATGCAGGTGTCTTTCCTTCCTTACTCATAGTCTCTTTAAACCGCTCTCAGTCAGAATCACTAGCCTTTAGGGAAATAACAATATGACTGCTATCAAAAGGGATATCAAATGTTTATATCACATCATTTTTTTTCAACAAAAGAGCTCCCTAAATACTCTCATGGATTATAATTATTAATAAACTTGTAAACTCAGATCATTTGGCTTTGAAATAAATGTTTAAATAAGGGGAACATGTTGTTAGAACTTAGGAATCCCTGAATGTTAGAACTGGTGCAAGGAAAGAAAGGGACTGTCCGAGTGAGAAGGGACACCAAAGGGGCCAGGATCAAAGAGGAATGTCTCAGATGAGCGCTCATGCATTTATTCTCCTTCGGTCCACAGCGATGTTGCTGCCACGATTCTGCATCACGGTGCTCTTCACGGCAAAGCCACCCACCTGAACCATTTAAATATTGCAACAATTATACCTATGTAATAATGTTATTTATAGCATGCCTTTCACCCAAGGATATGCAAGAGCTTTAAAAACTGCACTTACAGAGAATTCCAGATGTTTTAGTTTGACCCATAAAAGCAGGTTAATGTTGCTGAGGTTCTTAAGTCTATAGATGAAAAAAATGTGACGGTATTTTCATATCTTAATATATGCTGAATCTTCATATTTTTAATATATGCCAAGCTGTCACACGCTCTTTCTCAAGATCACACATTGAATTCTTTGAATACATCTTAACCCACTTCTGATCTGTGTGACATTAGAACCTTTGGAAGCAATGCCAGAATATGGCATTTCAAATGATTTTAAGCAAGAACTTTTCTATGAGCTGGAGGTATGAGGATTAAAAAAACACATGAAAAGATTTAAGTGCATTCTTAACATTTCTATGATTAAAAGTCAGTCTTATACTAACAGATATTCCTTTTTAGTTTTAACTTGCAAATCTCTCTAGGAAATTAACAACTTTGGGGCATGTTTGGGAGCCCTCGTAAGTTTCGTTGGTTTTGTTTGTTTTTTTTCAGATGCAGCATCATAATCTTCAAAAGATCTGCATTTTGAAGATATTAGTAATTCCATGTTACAGCTTGGAGGAAGAAGGGTGGTGGTCATGGCTGCAGAGGACGGAGCCTAAATGACTTTCCCAGGGTTACCTAGCTGGTCAGGGATTCGTAGGGTTTTAAAGTTTAAAATCTCACCTGGACTGCCCTCTCTTAGAATGCGGAGGGCAGAGAATGGGAAGGTAAGTATACAAATAAACAGCTTAGCTACCAAAAGGGAATATTAATATACTGACACAAGTAGTTTTAAAGATCATATTTACAGGTCATATGAGAATTTAGGGGAGTGCTTGAGAATTCCCCACCATGATAACCACAATCCTCTCTCCATCCTCTCATCCTGCAGTCTCCAACCCGGGCCACGGACCGGTGCTGGTCTGTGGCTGCACAGCAGGAGGGGAGTGGCCGGTGAGCTAGCGAAGCTTCGTCCTCTGTACTTAGAGCAGCTCCCCATTGCTGGCATCACCACCTGAGCTCCGGCTCCTGTCAGATCAATGGCATGAGATTCTCACAGGAGCACGAACCCTACTGTAAACTGTGCGTGCGAGGGATCCAGGCTGTGGGCTCCTTAGGAGAATCTAATGCCTGGTCCGAGGTGGAGCTGAGGCCGTGATGCTAGCACTGGGGAGCGGCTGCAAACACAGATTAGCATGAGCAGAGGTTGCATTATGGTGAGTGGTATAATCATTTTATTATATATTACAATGTAATAATAATGGAAATAAAGTGCACAATAAATGTAATGCTCTTGAATCATCCTGAAACCATCCCCCGACCCCCGTCCATGGAAAGATTGTCTTCCATGAAACCGGTCCCTGGTGCCAGACAGGTTCGGGATCGCTGCTTTATCTATCCTGGTAGAGCCTGAGCTTTATTGTGTTCTCCAGCACTCGTCCCAGGAGTTCGCAGGAAATCATAACAGAAACAGGACGGAAGCCAACTATGTTATTCCTCCCAAGCTTCTCCAGCCTGAACCCTGACCTTATGCTATAGCTAATTTTATACACACCCTTCTGTCCCCATCCCATCTGCCCGTTATAAGTAGCCCCTGATCCACACTCCTGTTAGCAGCATGGGTGGCTAAAAATTGTTTCATCATCAGTCCATAAAATCAGCAAAGCAGCCACATCTGCAGGGCCACAGCAATGCCAAAGTAAACGTTCTTGTGACAATTCCCTGTTGAATATGTGCAAATGTGTGCAGAACGGATCTGTCACCTCTGCTTTCAACCAAGGGGTGTTAACAAACACTGCCGAGAGCATCGCACCAGAGGCCAGGAGATCTGGGCCCAAGACCCCGCGCTACTGCAGTGGCTCACACGCCTCCTGGTGCTTCCCAGACGTGGGCAGGCACCACGCAGCACAGCCAGGCAAAGCGAGGGAAAGTGAGCAGCTTCCCTCGCAGCGGAACCCACACCACACTGCCGACGTTAGACGAGCAGGCCCGCATTCAAGATCCAGTTAACACCGAGCAGAGGCCACCTTCCGCCTACAAACCAAAGGGAGGGAAGGAAACGGGCCTTGTTAGCGTCTGCCTCATTAATAAATAGCTGTCCCTTTTCCCTCCAGAACTCCTCTCCTGTCCAGACGTCTTCCATCTGCCTCTAACTAATGTGGCAACCAGAGGTAGGAGCTTAGCAGACTGGCCGCTTAGGGACTTGAGCAGAGAGGCTCGTACCCGGGTACAGTGCCGGAGACTT